>NC_051318.1:600000-900000 GCF_015220235.1 Choloepus didactylus
ACCTGATGAGAGTGAACCAGTAATAAAATGTCTATGGGAGAGGTTACAGATAATTATTTTGAACCAAAACTTTCATCCATTTGCTATAGCAGGTATAGTTTCTTTTATTCCTTCTCAAGAAAATAAAAGAAAAAAGAAATATCCACCAAGCAGCTTGAGTTCAACATAGCACTCATAACTAGCAAAATGAGGAGCCGACGAGAACTGCAAACCCGTCACCGGAGCTGGTGTCCATTTGCCCATTTCTACACTGTGCTCTTTACTGTCAGTTTCAGAAGTGAGTTTTCTTCTCTTAAACATCAGTGGTGGGTTCCCAGTGCTTCCCTCTCCACAGGCTCAATGTGACCCTTTTCATCTGCAACAATCTTTCATTTTTTTCCATTTTGTTCTGTTTGGGGACGTTTGCTTTTTTGTTGATGGTTTGTTTTTGGTTTGTTTGGCTAGACCGCAATTGCCCTGGATGGGTGCATTTTTGGACAAATGTTTCTTAATCTTGTTCGAGATGCACCATTGCTCATAGCTCAGCCTCAGCTGCAAGGGTTGCCAAGGGGCTCAGGAAGCATCAGAGCAGAGAAAAATCATCCAGACAAGCCCATCGGGTGCTGAATTGTGCACCCCAAGGAAAGAAAGAAACCCTCTTAATCCTGATTCATTCCTGTGGGTGCGAGTCCTGTGAAGATGTTTCTAGCTCATGTGTGGCCCTACTGTTGCAGTAGGAAGAGGAAGAGGCTGGAGCCCACAGAAGCTGGAGGAGAATGGAGAGGTCATCGCCACGTGACGGAAGAGCCCAGGACCTGGAGCACCAGCGTCTTCTAGGAGAAAGCACGGCCTGGCTGACCCCTCAGTCACTGATGTCGCAGCCTCAAAACCATGACCCACAAGCCCTGTGGTCAGCAGCTGGGAAACCAGGCCGCCCACCTGCAGGAGGGATGTCCCTCTCCGTCCCCATTCCCAAAGGAGGCAGCGCTCTTGGCACTTGTTCTAGTTTGCTAATGCTGCCGGAATGCAAAACACCAGAGACGGATTGGCTTTTATAAAAGGGGGTTTATTTGGTTACACAGTTACAGTCTTTAGGCCAGAAAATGTCCAAGGTAATGCATCAACAATTGGGTACCTTCACTGGAGGATGGCCAGTGGCGTCCGGAAAACCTCTGTTAGCTGGGAAGGCATGTGGCTGGTGTCTGCTCCAAAGTTCTGGTTTCAAAATGTCTTTCTCCCAGGATGCTCCTCTCTAGGCTGCAGTTTGTCAAAAATGTCACTCTTAGTTGCTCTTGGGGTGTTTGTCCTCTCTTAGCTTCTCCAGAGCAAGAGTCTGCTTTCAACAGCCGTCTTCAAACTGTCTCTCATCTGCAGCTCCTCTCTTCTCAGCATCTGTGCGTTCTTCAAAGTATCCCTCTTGGCTGTAGCTCCTCTTCAAAATGTCACTGACAGCTGCACTGAGCTCCTTCTGTTATGTTAGCTCATTTATATGGCTCCAGTGATTCAATTCAGACCCACCCTGAATGGGCGGGGCCACACCTCCATGGAAATTATCTTATCAGAGTTATCACCCACAGTTGGGTGGGGCACATCTCCATGGAAACACTCAAAGAATTACAACCTAATCAACACTGATATGTCTGCCCACACAAGATTGCATCAAAGATAACGGCGTTTTGGGGACATAATACATTCAAACCAGCACTGGGACTAAATGTAATATAGTGCCTCCCAAAATTTCCTCCCAGGCACGGCCAATGGCAGCAGCTGGTGGGTCGTGGGAGAGCGCGTGAAGTGACCTCAGGAAGTGGAATTTCTTCACATCTTGTGTTTCATCTTTGGAATTTATCAACATTTAGCATTTAACACCAATACATCTGCCCACACAAGATTACATCAGATAATGGAGTTTTGGGGATATAATACCTTCAAACCAACAGCGAGTGAGTCTCCTCCGTTTCCCCTCAAGTTCCACGGAGGAGGGGGAAACACATTTGAATTTTCCTACCAACCCCGCTCCTCCTGTGGGGAATGTGACTCGTCAGCTTGCAGATGGCAGCACGGGAGCCTCACCTCTCTGGGAAGTTCCGCTGGAGCATCTCTTTCGATAATAATCTTTGGTTGTGACGGAGTCACTGGGCAGAAAGTGAGCTTGTGCGGTTGGGCCGACCTGTGGCTCCAGTGATGAATTTTGACACATGAGCGTGTGAATTTTAGAGGAAAGCTTACTCTCGCCTCAATTTTCGTGGGGCATTCCCGCAGATTTAGGAAAGTGGGGCGGTGAGGCGGGGCCACAGCAGTTGAAAATAGGATCCCTGCTCCAGAGGGAAAGAGGAAAAGAGCAGAACCCTGCAGGTGATGTGGTCTGACACCTGCATTTCTGAAACAGGGGATGCGGCTCAGAGAGGCTGGGGATTTGCTCCAAGTCAGGCCATGGTGTTGGGTCCGCTCTCCCGGCTCCTCATCTGCTGCGTCTTTCAGAACATGGCACTGAGGGAGGGTGGGGAATCGGGGGAGAGAAAGGAAAGGAGAGAAAGAAGGAGAGAGAAAGGAAGAGAGCAAAGGAGAGGGAGAGAGGGAGGGAGAGAAATCCTCCCTGCATGGGGCACTGACCGCAGAGGACAGCTCTCCGCCTGCAGGGCTGGGGCTACCTGTGAGGGAAGCTGCACTTGGCTTCCCGCCTGGGGGTCTCCAGCGGAGCAGACCCTGATGCTGAACAGGGTTTCACTTTCAACCCCAGGCTGACGAAGTCAGGACTCACCCCGATTCCCCGTGAACAGAAACTGCCGGGCTTCTCACGCCCCATGAAGCTGGGTGGGGACGAGGGCCGCCTCCACCCCGCTTGGGCCACCTGGGTGCCCCCGAGGGCCTGTCTGGGGCTGACCGTCGTGCAGTGAGGGTGTCCGCCTGTCACCAGTGATGGGACATCGCACCGGGCAGCACGGCCGAGCCCCAACTCTGCGTAGATGCACTCGCTCCGCGGCTGTCGAGGAACCAGATGCGTTTATCCGGATTGAGAAAGGCCGTGGTCCAGAGCGCTGCTAAACAGAAAACGCTGCTGGTGGCCAAGCCCCGGGCTCCTCTGCGAGATCTCCTCGCCCTCACCTTAGGGTGACTCAGCCCTAGCAGACGAGCCCCAGGACGTGCGGGGAGATGGAGCTGTGCCCCGAGGAGCGTGTTAGGAAACGCATTTGTCTTCTTGAGACTCCTTCCTTATGTGTCAGCGACATCGCTGGCTTTTCTGGGACTTTTTAATCTGAGAACTGCTTTTCTGTGATCATTTTGGTTCCAAGTAGCAGAAACTCGCTCCAGCCCATACTTGCTGGAAGTGGAATTTATCAGGAGGGTGTGAGGTTGACTCCTGGAAACCAGGGGCAGGAAGAGGAGCCGGCTGCACGAGGGTCTGCAGAGGAGAACGACGGCGGAGCCGGAGCCACGCAGCCCTCCCGGTGCCCTGGGCCCGCGCACTGCGCTCTGCAGACGGCTCCTCCTGCGCTGCCGGGACGCGGTGCAAACTCGCTGGCTCGGTGTTGTCTCTGCGTCGCCTCCCGCACTCGGGGCTCCCCAAGGCTGGCCAGGCTGAGGGCCCCGTCTGAGCTCCTCCGTGGAGAGACTCGTGGGTCCAGCTCAACTGCAGGACAGGACCCCGGTGTCTGGGGCCCACCCGGGGCTCCACCAGCCGTGGCCGGGGGCTCCGCGCGCTGCAGATCTGGCTGTGGGGGGCAGTTTTCAGGGAAGGGAGTTTTGAGACACGCACCCCTAACGCAGCCTCCACGAGTTGTGAACCCAAGAAGGAGCTCAGGTGGGTTCACGGCCGTGGCAGGATTATTCTCTCAATACCTCGAATTTACAGGACGGGCGGAGCAGAGAGAGGAAAACGAAGGCAGAGCTGTCAGCGACTCCCCCGTGCACCGGGAGCCTGAGTCAGCTCCGGGCTGAGTCTCATGAGGTGGAGCCCTGGGCTCCTGCAGGGCCGGGGCTGCCTGCTGGGCTGCGCGGCAGCTTTCAGAGCGGGCTTTGGAGCTTGTCCCGAGAATCTGGAGAAAGCCTGGGAAGCCTGTGGTCTGCACCCCGGCGCTTCAGGAACGCGCCCTCCCTGCCCACAGGCCCGCGGGCTCCGGGGAGAGGCCACCCCGGGAAAGGGGCCTCTGCAGACCACGTGGACGGGCTCAGCAGTCGGGGTGAGCCTGGAGGTTTTCATCGGTAAAAAGACTCTTTAAAATTCTTCCTTCGTGCTGAAAGTATGCACTCTGCTCATCTGAGAAATACAACCGACTTGCCAGTCTCTGAGTTGAAATTCGTGTGCGCTGTCCAGGATAGCACTGACCCGGTGTCCCATCAACATGAAGTCTGGGTGACAGACCCCTCGTTTTCCGCTTCTGCCCCCTTCTTATGGCTGTCTGCACGTAGGCATGTCCGCACACACGTGCACACTGCATCTCTCTGGTGTGCCAAGAAGCACACAGCATTAGTGACTGTAAAGCAACGTGGGCTGAAGAGCCCTGGGGCTGGCTTCGTAGTGACAGGGCTCAGGTGGGCCGACCCCTCCCCAGGGCGCCCATCTCCCCGCAGAGTCGCGGCCCCGGGCAGACACGGCCAGGTCGTGCCCAGTCGTCACTTGTCGAAGGAAGAATCCGCAGGACGTTTGGGTGACTTCAACCGAAACGCACAGTGCACTCTTCTAAGGAGAGAAGCATGTTTAGGGATGTGGTTTCTGGAAGACCCCTGGGTGGGCTGCGGGACGTCCGAGGCCAGGCCCCGGGTCCGGCTCGTCGTCGTTCTCTCATTCAAGACCCCGTGCAGTGGTGACTCTTCTGAGCAGGCCGTGCCCCGAGTGAACGGAGAAAGGCAGAGGCCACCTCCCCTGTGCCCGGCCCCCACCCCACTGCCTCTGCCACTAAGGGGAGACGCTGCTTCTCTCTGGGGTGTCTAGTGGGAACGTGAATAATCAGTAAAATAGCAAGATTTCTGAACCGCTTTACGTGCAGGTGCAGTGCTGCTGCACACACACGAGCACACGTGAACCCTCGCACATGGGATCCTGGACACGGGATAGACTCGGGGCCGAAGTCAGTCTTTGTTCAAACCACACAGTGAGGACGTTCTAGAGGGGTGGGTGCAGTTCTCGGGTGCTGCACCTCAAGCATGTTGGGGACAGACTAGCCCTGGGGACTCGTGGGGGCCCCAAACCTCCACTGCGCCCACCCTGACCCCATCCTGGACCCCAGCTCGGGTGTGCCGGCTCCGAGGGGGCTCGCTGGGACCACCAGCCGGGACCAAGGAGCGCGTTGGGTGCACAGCAGCTGTCACCTCGAGTAGACGCGGCGGCGCGAGCCTGTGCTCCACCAGCCGTGAGGCCTGGAGCTGGCACGAGTCCCCTCACACGGCAGATCATGCTTCATTTTCATTTTTCTGTTCCCAGCAAAGTCGGGAAGAATGGGAACACCTTACTAAGGAGAGAGTGAATTCCAGAAAATGTGAATTACTAGTGAGCAAACGCCAATTTATTTTGATTCATACGAGAAAAATTGGAGATCAGTACCATAGAATCACAGTCTTTGAGCTGAAGATGATTTTATTCATTTAGCCCAAGTTATTTTATAGGGAAGCAGACTTGAGAGAGTAAAATGTCTTGACCTCACTGTGATTGCTCTGCTGTGTTCCATGAGCCTGGGACACCTTTGGGAATGCAGCGTACCCTGAGAAGCAACTCTTTAGAGAAAAACTGTAGCTTCTGATAAAGTTACAGTAAAATGCAAATTTCATTGGTACTCAAATGTTAATGGCACCACTGAATAATATGAAAACCTAATAATTTAGATGGAATTACCGAGACGCTTCAGAACAGGTGCACTCTGTGGGGCACTTCCTTCGGCGTGGGCTCCCGGTGGACACACGCTGCCACGTGTCGGCGCAGAACCAGGAGCTCCGGCTCCTGAAGGGACAACCTGGTTCTCTCCTGGGAGGAGCCTGTGGCCCAGGTAGCCACTATCCAAAAGGTAACGCACGTGGGGCAGCATTTTAAAAACCTCTAGTGAATTGGTGAGCTCTGCGGGATACTGATTACGTGCTTCAACTTGGCGGGCCTGGGCCAGGGGACCAGATCCGCCCCTGGGGAGGGTGGTGGGCACGGGCGGTAGCGCCCTCCACAGCCCCCCAGGCCTGAAAAAGTGGAGCCGGAGGCAGGCCCCATTTCCTCACCCCAAAGTACAACTGTCAGGAGAAGCTTGCCGGAGAAAACCGCCCCCTTTACCTTGCCCGCCCACTCCCCGTTACCAGAGCAACTCCCACCCTCCCCGTTGCCGGAGCAACTCCCGCCCTTTTCAAACGACCTCCGCGCCCTCTCAGAACCAATCCAAGCCTTTAACCCCTACAGCTAGCCCGCCCTCTAAACCGCCCTATATAAACGTGTACTCTCCCCGAATAAACGCTCTCGGCTTCATCACCTTCAAAGAAAAGCGTCCCGCCTGTTCCTTTCTCGCCGCCCTCCACACCTTGCACGCCACCGCCGGGGACCTGGCCAAGTCCCCCGCCTCGCCCTCGCCTCCGGGAAAGAGCCCCCGCCGCCGGTACCCTCCGAGCAACGCCGAGAGCCGAGGGTTCAGCAACCGGCCGCCCCCCGACGCAGTAGACGCGACCGCAGAGCTCGTCAAAAGTCCCAAACCGTCCGATTTTCCAGGAGGACCACAGACGCCCAAGGCACCTTCCAGGAGGGACGTGACTTTCACAGTCTGTGGCGGGTCTGAGATTTTTACCCATCTCGCCACAGTTCTGGGTCAGCAACCGAGGACTCCATCACTCACGGCAGCAGCAGCAGCCAGGGTCAGCATTGTCCTGCACGGCTCCCCCAGCCCCGAGCCCCCATGTGGGACACCTGCACACGCACAGGCGAGCCCTCCAGGGAAGGAATCCTGTGCTTGGGAGTGCAAGCCTCTCATGACATCATCCATGTCATCACCGGCTGCAAACATGCTGCTCCTCATCCTGGAGGGAGCTGCTCTCTCGTGTTTCAGTGCTGGAAGCAAACCTGTCCTTTGTTCCAGGAAGAAATGCTACCTGAGCCCTCCACAGCTCTTTGCTACAAAAACATCCTTGGAAAGATGGCCCAGAACTAAGGCAGCCAGCACCTCAGCTTGCAGGAAATGCAGAAACTCCAGGCAAACATAGGAAATTGTCTGTTATTTCACTGCTAACATTTATAGACATTTCATCAATAAAACTTACAGAAACTATCAGAGCTGCATGTAAATAAAGGCTCTAAATATTACCAGTCATGTATTTTCCTGTCCAAAATGACCAGCAGATGAGGCAATTTATTCAGGCTGACCCTTCTCTTCCCAACTTCTGGGGCCCATCCATAGTAAGAAATCGGTCCACTGTAAATTTGAATCTGAAAAGCTGCTATCATCCCCCATAACGTGTGCAGCAGGGAGTATTCTCCACGGCTAACTTAGCAACCAGATGTCAGCATCTCATACCCCCACCCCGATTGTGTGTGACTCAGGGAAAGGCTAATAATGCATTTAATAACACAAATAGCACATATGTATGCATTTCTTCACAATAAAAGGCGGTCTTCACTGACTACTCCTGTGATATGCAGACTTTTAAAGAGTCTTTAAAGGAAAAGCAAATCATCCAAGTGAGAGAGGCAAGAACGGTTATTTTGTCTAAGAACCAAATCCCAACTAGTATAAGACAACCATGGCTTTCCTTCTCTGGAGACAATTTTTCAAAACAAAACTGATGTTTACTTTCTAAGATGAATCTCACCGGGGGTGGGCTGGCCCCTCGCCGAGCTGCTGTGGTGCCCACGCTGGGCCCAGCCTTGGGGACAGCTGTTCACCACCGCCGCTCGCCAGGCCCCTCTCCCAGGCCCGCCCCCGGCAGCTCCGAAAACCCACACATTCGCCCTTCACCGCCACAAACCCACCTTCGGGTGTGGGGGGCAGAGAAGCCGCTTCTCCACAGCAAGAACAGCTTAGCAGGAGCACTTGGGAAAGCAGAGACTGATGCCGACCCTCCTTAAACACACAGATTCGTCTGACAGGAGCTACGCTGCCTTACGAGCAATGGAGAACATCCCCGGCTTATCCTGCTGGTCCTGGAGCTGATGAGCACACAGCCATGGACCCCAGACCATCAAGATCTACCCCCATGTTTCAAAGGTACTACGGGAAGAGGAAGACTTCTCTTAAATTACTGTTATTTTTAAATCTTTTAAATTACACAGGTTCAGAGAAGCAACTTTGGAAGATATTGGTAATTTTGAAACCTACAATAGATGACCCAGGGGAATTGACTTCTGCAAATCAGAAAAAGCATGTTGAGTGCCTGCCCCATGTTAAAATTTTTATACAAACCTTTCACTGCCTTATGTATTAATTCTCACGGCAGGGATTTCCATGTTTGTTGTTACCCACACGCTATACCCACAGAGAAAAACGTCCCCCTTCCCCTCCTGCTCAGCCCTCACAGCCTCAAATCTACTCCCCATCTTTGCAGACTTGCTCCTGGTATCTCATCTGAGTGACATCAGACCTTGCTCTCTGTGCCTCCCTGTTTCACTCAGCACTGCGTCGTCAGAGTTCACCCAGGCTGCAGGAGGCCACCCAGCTCCATTCCTTCTTAGGTGGATGACGTTCTGACATGCGTGCACCACATTTTGTTCATCCATACCTGTTGATGGACACCTGGGTTGCTTCCCCCTTTTGGCAATTGTGAATAATGCTGCTGTGAACGTCGGTGTGAAAATGTCTGAGACCCTCTTTTCACTGTGCCCATCCTATCCTGAGGAGTGGGGTTGCCAGGCATGTGGTGCTTCTGTACTTGGCTTTCTGAGGAGCCACCATGCTATTTTCCACAGCAGCTGTGTCCAGCAATGCCCGAGAGTGCCAACTCCTCTGCACCCTCCCCAACACGTCATTTTCCTTTTTTTTGTTTTTAATAGTAGCCATCCTAGTGAGTGTGAAGTAGTATCTCATCATGGTATTGAGTTTTATTTCCCTAATGAGGCTGGGATTTTTATACTGACTTTATAGGCAAGGGAGCCGAGACCCACACAGGCTAAAGCAAACCTCAGGCCGCTCCGCTCCCGGCAGTCCCCACCTCTTCTCGCTGCTGTGGCTGTTTCTCCCATCAGCCAAGAGCTGCACCCACGAGGACATACCCTTCCCATGAGGACATACCCCTTCTCATCCTTCACAGGGCCACAGGGCTCTAGGTGCAACTCAGAACGTGTCTGTGGGTGTATGTGTATAAAATAACCATAAAATTTATATGTACACACACATCTACGGCCATCCATAATGTTTGCCAGTTATTGTACATATGAACAATTCCAAACATCTTTTAAAGCACTTTATGAGTACTATTTCATTTAATTTTCACAACAAGACTATGAGGTAGGTATTACTATCCCAATTAAAATTAAAATCTGAGACTTGGGAGATAATTCTGAAACAGTTTCTAGAATGATCACTGCCCCTTCTCCTGTTTGCATCATCAGGTTTTTTTCTATTGGAGCCTCCCCATATACAAATAAATACATTGTGATTTCTCCCCATTTCCCCTCCTGTCACTTCCCTTCACAACAAGACCTCTTGGCATGGTCTACACTGTCTGCCGAAGAGGAACTCTCTCCCAGCTCCGGACGTGGATGCTGAGCTGTGCCACGATGTTGCCACTCGGATGTGTAACAGGCCTCTCAAACTTACCGTGCCCCAGAGTTCATTTTGTTCCCTCTACAATGGTTGACTCCATGTGCTAACGTGGCTGCCTCACGGTGTCCAGTTGTCTGGTCGAGCAAGCACCAGCCTGATTGTTCCCGTGAGGTATTTGGTGGATGGACTTGCATCACTGGTTGCATCTACAGTCAACAAGGGAGACGGCCTTCAGCCGAAGGACTTCAAGTCAGAACCGAGGATTTCAGGGGTCAGGAAGAAACGTTTGTGCCTGTTCTTCAGCCACTTGGCTTCTCCCGGGGACTACATCCTGCAGAGTTCAGACTTGCTGGATTTCAGATTCACCTTTTCGGAAGTTTCTGGCTTATGACCTGCCCTATGGAATTTGGACTTGTCAAACGATTTCTTTGATCTCAATCTCTCTCTCTCTCCCCCTCTCCCCCTCTCCCTCCCTCCCTCCCTCCCTCGCTCTCTCTCTCTCCCTCCTTCTCTGGAGAACCTTGACTGATAGAGTCTCCAAACCTGCTCCTCCTGCGTTGTCCCACCTCTTTCCTCTTGACTGTCGTCCCCACACTCTGCATCTGATCATCGGAGACGCTGACAGCCTCGGCCCTCAGCGCGTGTCCCGAGCCCGGCTGCCCCCACCGCCTCTCCCCACTTCTCCTCCGGATCCCTGCCGTGGCTTCTTCCTGGTTTCCCAGCTTCCATTCTCACTCACCAGGCAGACAGTAATTCTTTTAAGGTAGGATTAGATCACACTCCTGTTCTCACCTCCGATGGCTCCCACCCCTTCAGGGTGAAGAAAGCCACCCAGAGCCCTCACGGTCCCTCATCCTTGGCCCATCACATCACAGCTTCTCTCGTCCCCTTCCCGGTGGCTGGGCCGAGCGGTCCTGCCCTATCCCAGGCCCTGCCCCTTCCCACCCCTAAAAGGAGCATCCTCCTTCCCGATTGCTCCATGACTTGCCCTCTCCTTTCCTTGGTCTTTATTCAGATGTCATCTCTGGGTGCTTTTTTCTCTTAGAACTTAGCAAGCTCTCCCTCGCTCAATAGTTACCTATATCTTTTATTATCCATCTTGCTCCAGCCAAAATGCAAGTTTCATGAGGTCAGAAATCTTTCTTCACCGTTGGATTTTAAACAGCTTCTGGCATATAGTAGGAAATCAAGAATACAGTGGAATGAATAAATAAATCATGAGGACATGCCCTCCGCTGCCATCCGTGGGAGGCCCAGAGTACCTCCCGGCCGTACGATGGCAACAATGAAGACACCAAAGGAAGCCCGAGTGCAGTGCCTGGCCTTGGGGAGCCCCCAAGCTGATCGAGGGAACCAAACACGTAATGCACGGAAAAAAACAGACAAGCTCCACAGAACAACCCATCAGTGTGAGGAGTAAAGCCATCCTATTTCTAAAGGGCACCTGAGTCAGGGCGATCTATGAGAAAGGGTCTGCTATGTGGTCGTTTGTTAAAAGGATGCTCTCACACACACCTTATGTAAGACGTGCATTTGGAGAACGCTCACCAGAAGGTGTCAGAGCACACACGTCGGGGATGCTCAGTGTGTCAGGCCAATGCAGTAAATTTCTGCGAAATACTTTGTCCCTTCAATAAATGCAAATTCCACCAAGCGGCAGCTCCAGCAACTCAAAAGAAGCAGAGAAAACGGAAACTCGTAGGGACGCTCTGAACAGGCGGAAGGTGGTCGCCAAACTGGGATCTGGGTATCACCCGACAAAAACCTATTAAATCTTATGGGGGTGGAGAGTGACGGGAAGAAATAAAGCAACCAGAAAAATGACCTGCGATGCTCGCTTTTGATTGTTCTCCTGTTGTATTTCTCTCCTTTTTATTGTTTCCTCTTCACATTACAACTCCTTCTCCAACTTTTAGATGAGCAGTTAAACTCAGTCGCAGGTACAGGCCCCCAGAGGTGGACACCTGTAAAAACGAGCCTGGAGGAAACTTCTCCTGGTTTTGAAGACGGGCCACCATGAGGCCTTGACTGCAGCCCCAAGCTCGCTGGACTGAAAGCAGCGTCCAGCACAGAGGGTATTGCGGTAGCGTATGCTGCTACTAATTGTCTAAAAATAACTGTTTCATTTCTGATGTCTAGAAGCCTCTATTTTTCTCTTACTCTACTTTCTAGTTCCCCCCTCACATTCACTAAAATTGTCCAACAAAACAATAAACAAGTTCAAGGGGATGGAATAAATTCAAGATTCAAAATCGGACACCACATTTATGTGAAGTTACATGTTTGAGGACATTGAAGAGCCTTGTGTTAAGTGACCAACCCATTTAGGGAGTAAGGGAATATAAAAATTCCTGGAAGAACATTCCAAAAAAAAAGGTGTTTTCACAGCACTGAGGGCACAATATTCATTTAAATGGCTACTTTTCGTTAGATTGCGCCAAGCCAAGCTCCAGAAGCACAGCTGCGAGGTGAGGCAGCTTCTTGAGACAGAGCCACACCCTTCGCTCCCGCGGCCGCAGCGTTTGCTTTGCAGCTCAGAGGCGGAGACCGTCTGCCAGAGCACAGCAAACCCAGGCACCGCTCACGGTTGCGCTAAGAAGCTTGTCCCGTCCAGCACTAAAATACTCCAACACCTCCAATGCGTGCGTTTGTTCAGTCATAAACCATATAATATATGAAATAGTATGCACATTAAAACATTCAAAATGGAGCACCCTGAAGGCTAAAGTAAGGACTAGCACGAGCTAACCCTGGGGCTTCGTGTTATGCTCGGGCAACATCTCGAGGCCCAACACGTGCTTAGGCAGCGGCTCACTGTAATGACAACGAAGGCAAATCCCTGTTTCTAACAGTCTTACTCATGCCGAATGCTCTCCCCCGAGTCGTCCCGGGTGTGGTCAGAGCATCAGTGCCCTGTGCTCCTGCCGTGGCTGAGCAGGGTCCTTCCCGGGACCCCTCCTCAGCTCCCTGAGCTCTCCCGTTGTGTTCATTCATTGCGGGTTCTCTGCGGGGTGAGTTTTAAGCCACTTTGGTGATGGCTGTTTAACTAAAACTAGACAACACAATCCACATGCCATTTTCACAAGGGCACAAACGAACCACCTGGACTGTGGCTCGCGGCTCATGTGTGGGCGCAGCCGGACCCTCTGCCCCTGCCCGGGGACCCCTCCTCACAGAGCTGCCGACACGGGGTCAGCCCCCATCCTGAGCCATAGTCCCACTCAAGACTTTCCTCACTTTTTAGGTAAAACACAGAGGATCTGGTATGTTGTTTCCAAGTATTCACATGGGGGGGGGGGTGCAAGGCCGTCACCCTCGGGAAATTTTCAAACACGAGTCCTGAAGACCTTGTCACGGCCCAGGAAGTGCCAATTCTAATCCCAGGTATCAGCAGGAAACGTCAGACCGGAGCAAAGCTGTCCCACCAAAACTTGTCCACTTTTCCCGTCGAGGTGACAAAGCAGGGAGATGCCAGTTTTCACCACCACCACATTTTATTCTTATTCCTGCCCCCTGTTGGGACTGATCCTGCATCAGTAACACGGTGCTTCTACAGCTGCTGTTAGTTCTTCTTAAGAAGTTGATAATATATGCTATTACTTTGGCATATGACTTGTAGAACTAACAGTAGTAAACCAATATTTTAATTAAGCACTTAGAAGGGCGCTAAAGAAGGAACTACCAGCACATGCAACAGCGTGGATGGATTTCAAAGCATTATGCTGAGTGAGGTTCTAGAACGGCCGACTACCGCACAGTGGGAGAAGTCAGAAGGCTCGTAGCTCCTTCGGAGCAGAAGGGGGTCTGGCTGGGAAGGGGCACCGGGGACCTTCTGGAGAGGTGGAAACGGGGTGTGGGTTAAATGGGGGTTCACAGTTTTCAGAACTCATCCCTCTGTGCAGTTAAGATCTATGCATCCATTGTACGTAAATTACACGGCGATAAAAAATTTAAGTGCACTGTAAACCAGTTTCCATTGATCAGTTCACACCAATCTTATGTCTTCTCACAGTTAATTGAGGATTAAGGGACAAAGAGGATCGCATGTTTCTCTTTAATTACACTTTCCCATTTTAAAAACGTGAGGGTGATTTTTCAAGAACATATATTTTAAGTGCAAACCAAAGTTTAAAACAATATTTACATTACAGAAATGTGCGCAAATAAGTAACAGCAGTTTCTTTACTGAAATATTTTATATACAATACAAATTTTAAAAATGCAATTCAATGAGTTTGACAAACGCACGCAGCTACACAGCTGCCACCACGATCAAGACTTCTGTCACCTTTCACGGGCCCCGTGTGGCTGGTGGCAGCTGTCATCTCCCTCACCGCCCTCCTGGTCCCCTTCGTGACACGACGGCTTTGCCTTTCCTAGAATGTCACGGAGAGATCACCACACAGTGCTCTGAGATTCACCCAGGTCCTTGCACAGATCCGCAGTGGCTCTTTACTACTGAGGAGGGGTCTTTTGTACAGACCCTCCACCCGCATTCATCCATTCCCCAGTTGATGGGCTGGGGGGCACTGATAGCTTTTAGCTGTTACAAATAGTTTTTATGAACATTCAAGCACAAGTCCTTGCATGGACATACTTTTTTTTAATTTTCTTGAGTAAATGTCTAGAAGGGATTGCTGGGTTGCACGATAAGTGCAGGTTTAACTTTATGAGAAACTGCCGAACTGAGAGAGTGGCTGTGCCACCTGCCAAGCCACCCAGCAAAGTGAGTGCTCAATTGCTCCACACCAGCCTCTCCAGCGTTCGGTGTTTTCAGACCTTCTCATTGTACCTGTTGTCCTCAGTAAATAGTGTTATCACATTTGAGTTTTATTTTGTGTTTCCATAATGACTGGTGATGTTAGCGTCTTTTCACTTATTTTTCATGTGTTTGGGTTTGACAGAGACTTCTCAGGTCACAAAAAGCAGGAACCATGAAAGGCAAATTGATAAATTGAATTTCATCAAAATTAAAGCCTCACTCCTTAATAGTCTATGAAATGCAAGTCACACACTGGAAGAAAATGTTGCAAAATATTTATGAGATAATTTTTACCCAGAATATGTGAAGAACTCTTGTAACTCGATCATAAGAAGACAAACTTATTTTTTTTAATGGTAAAAAGGCATTTCACCTAAGAACATTTAACTCACTGGATTTTCACTCTTTTAAATATATTTCAGAACAGCCAGAGGCACAGGGCAGGGTCCAGCAGGCGAGGCCTCTGGATCCAGGAAGCAGGACGCTGGGATCCGGGAGGCGGAGGCTGCGGCCCTGCAGAGGAGCCCGCGGGAGACATCAACGCTCCCCGCACCCTCCAGCCTCCGGGTCCAACCAGAAATGTGTGAGGAAGGGACTGGGGGCTGCGCTGGTCAAACCCTCGCTCTGCGCAGCCACCACAGCAGTTTTTAGAGATGGCTTTCTCTTGATATCAAAGGGTCGCAAATCCTGCCCAGCCAGTGAGACTCGGGGTCCGGCTCTGAGCGCCTGGGCCCGAGGTTCTGGCTTTCCTGAGCGCTTTCCAGCCTCCGTCCTTAGTGGACCCGCCTTCTTGCTGGCGGTCATTTCACTCTTTCATGACCTTCCCTTCTCTTTTAGGGAAAGTGCGGAGACTCTTCAGAAACACGGTTTAAGTCGAAGCCCCCTGGCTGGGCCCTCACTTCTCACGCTCTCCCCCGTCTGGAGACCCCAGGCCCACGCGAAACGACTTTATGCAGCATATGTGGACACGTTCACTTCACTATACGTGTCTTTAATATCGTTAAGAGTTAAAATAAAGCAAGGGCAGAACTTAAAGCTTCTTTTTAAATAAATAGGAAGTTTTAAAACTTGAGTTTCTAAAAAGTTATTAAGGAAATAATGGTGAGTTGATGCTAAGAACTACTAAGTAAATAACACTGCCGATGCTTCACGGGGACAGCACAGCTTGTGAAGGAAGAGGTCAAACTGCTGAAGTTTGGGAAACACTCCCCTGTGGGGTGCACTTTACATCTGGATTTTCGGACAGGCTGGTGAGAGCCCCTAATTCCTCAAACCAGCTGGCAGAGCCCCTTCTCTGGGCCGAGGTCTCCGAGCCCCTCTCCCAGCTGCCTCCTGTGTGGGGACAGCCCCTGGCGTGGACTTGAACCAGCTCGTCGGGGGCTGCCTGAGCTCGCCAGGGGCAGCCACTCGCTGGAGCAGCCGCGCAGGGGTGTTTCCGAAGACATTGGAATCGGTGACTCCCTGATGTTTCCAAGAGGTCAGGGAGTAAAAGTAGAATGTGCCCACGCACCCATGCCCTTCTCCCAACCCCTCGAACGTGCAAAACGCCAGATGAATTCCCCTTCCCTAAAATTCCTAGCCAGCTCTTGAAAAGCGAAATGTCTTTGTTTCAAGCCTGTGTGTGCCAAAGTTTGAAACGCCAACGCAGAGGCCTGCCAGAAACGGGGTGTGCGCCTCGGGATCAGCCTTTCTGTCGGGTGCTGGGAGGCAAGATTTGCTGCTTGGCTTTAGGTGAGGCAGGAAACAGACTCCCGGTGAAATCCGCTCCTGTGATTCCGGTGCCGGGATTGCCGCTGGAGGTTTTGCTCCTGGCTCTCCGGCCCGACCTTTGGGGCGCATTTCAGGGCCAGGGGCTGGGCACCCCGGGCTGGTTCTCTGTGGCAGGCCCTGCCGAGGCAGCGGTAGCTCTGGCTTCTGGACCGGTGCCCAGCACGGCCCCGGCTCAGAGTCTGGCAGGAGACGGCATGGGCACGTCGAAAGTGGCCCTGCCTCATTCTAGAACAGATCTGTTGTTTCTAAGGAAGATTATTGTAGAAAGCAGAAGAGAAGCAACCAACTAATGCTGCCCTTTGACGAGCTCTGGTGTGTGTGTGCTCGTGGAGGAGAGAAGGGAGGTAGGAGACAGGGTGACTGGGGAGGGGCTCCTGTCCAGGTGGGAGACAACAGTTGACTGGAGAGCAGGCTCTTGTCCTGGGGGGAGAATAATGAGGTAACTGGGGAGGGGGCTCCTGTCTGGGTGGAGAGTGACAGGGGTGACTGGGGAGTGGACTCCTTTCCTGGTGGGAGACAATGGGGTGACTGGGGAGGGGGCCCTACCCAGGTGGGAGATGATGAGGTGACTGGGGAGGGGGCCCTGTCCTGGCACACACAACTCGTGATGGATCTGGAAAGGGAAGGACTGAGGAAGAGAAAATCAGCCTCCCCAAATTTACAGTGGACCCCAAACTCACTGATTCCTCAGCTCTTAGCTGGGCTGTGGAGGTTCCAATGGCTTGGTTGTCACCAGGATGGAAACCTGCCCCAGGCTCGACCCGCTGGCCCTGCCGTGCCGTCCCCGCTCCAGCCCCTCTGCAGCTCCTGGCCTCTGCCCCTGTGTCCCTCCCGCCCGTGCAGCCTCCCCTCGGCCCAAGCAGCAAGGCCTAGGCAGCCCCCGGCCGGTGCCCAGCTCCTCCTGCCAGCAGGTGATTTGGCAACCACAGATCCCAAGGTTTATTAAACAGCTGTTGGGAGGCGTTGGTGCCCGACTGCTTTTCAGATGTCAGCTTTTAAAGAAAACTCACCTTTCAGTTCAAATGTTACTGGGATGTTACATGATGGCAGGACCCAAAAGTAAACACAACCCCTAGCACATTCTGGTTAGAATAGGCTCAGTCATAAACCCAAGGCTGTCTAAATCACCTCTTTACCAAGTTCAAAGTTAGGTCACGTGAACTAATGTAACTTGCCTCAAATGGAGTGTTTACTCATTTGATGGAAAACCCTTGTTTTTACACTAACAGTCTCTCTGTGAGCAGTAAAAGCAAACCTGGAAGGAAGGACGATGGGAAAGAGCTCGAGATGCAGCAACAAACCAACATCATTAATCTTATAAAACGTTCTGCAATAAACTTAGAAAACAAGTCACCATCCCCACTGTGTAGCTGCCTTTTGTTTAAAGCAGGCCCTGATTTCTGTGTGTATTTTATCATTGGAAGCATTTAGGCTTTCCCCAATGATGCTAATGCTATTCAGAACCCAGTGAACTCGTTACCATTTGTAACTCCTGTGGACCAGTTTAAAAGAAACCAGGGGGTCAAAACGATTTTTGGTTAGCAGAGCATTTCAAAAACAGTACTGTAAAGGGAGTTACTTGAGTCATATAAACAGTCCTGGCTTCACAAACCTCATGGTACACTCATCCCCAGAATTACCTATTTGTGGGAGAAAATATCCAGATTTGTGTGGGATTCCAATTTAGAAGTCAGATAGCAAGCAAAGGTTGTCTAATCAATTGGGTATTTCTATTTTTATTTGAATCATTGCTACTGTAGCGACATAGTGCTTTGTGAGATTTACATAAAAAACAGAAATTAATTTTGATCAATCATCTTTAATGGAGATTGTATCATACTCTCCTGTTTAAGATTATGAAACCAGTTTACAATGTGCTTTTCCACCTAATATTTTGGTGTTTGTTTTCTCCAAACTTCCAAATCAATGTTATTGCCAAGGCTATTAAATCTGTAGCCGTTGTTGATTTCAGGAGTCGTCGATTCTGATTCATGTGAAGTCTATTCTTCACAACGTTACAGAGTCGTCGAGTTTTAGCCTTTTTTTGAAACTCTCCCACTAGAGAACAGTGTCGTTTCCTGCCAGCTCCTCACGAGGGCCCAGCTCCTCGTCCTGTGTCCACAGCCCAGCGCGTTCTACTGCCCCTCCCTAAACCACTGGCCGGTCAAACCCAACTGGACCCAAATAAAGCATCTTAACTTTGGGTTTTTCCATCACCCATCCTGTCCTGAGTCCATCACACACAAAGGCAGAGCAGGAAGGAATTGAGGATCCAGGGATGTTTGTGCATCTGAGTTTATCTCCAGCTGTTTTACTCTGCATTGCGATGCTCTGCTTTTTCCCCACCAGAAGGAGCCTTTGCAAGCAGGGGTCCTGTCTCGTTTATCATTTTTATCTCAAGACAAATATGGAGCCTGATCCAATGCACAACTCAAATATGTATCAGGATAATTTGGGGAGAAAAAACACTGTCCCTTTAGTATTTCCATCGCTTTCTCTGGAGTCAGCCCCACACAATACCTGCAACCAAGGGTCTCCTCAGAAAAGGTGTCCAGGCCGCTCCTTCCACCCCCTCCTCCCTGTCCTGGCCACGCCCGCCACCCGCAGCTCCGCACTGTCTGTCTGTCTGTCTGCCTCACCCCGCCGTAAAGAGCACCACTGTCTCCTCAGCTCCTCAAGCATTCCTGTCGCGTGAGCAATTTCATGAATGGATGTTAGAATTAGGAATGAATTCATGAATAGATATTTGAATGGTGCTTTATATATTGCAAAGTGAATTATAGAATACTGTTTTCATCCGTGTAATTGTTTAATCCTGCAACAGATTTGTGAGATAAATATTGCTGTTTCCTGCGTTTCACACAGGAGGAAGCTGAGGCTCAGAACAGTAGATCCCTTGTCCAGCACCCAGGTAAAATCAGGACCTGGACTCAGATCTTTATTTGTAATATGGATACGCTCATTCATTAAACATTTATTTTGCTTAATGATGTGCCAAGGGTTATGTTTGGAAGCCACTGAAAACATTTTAAGCAGAGGAGTGGCACATTTTTGACTTTGGAACATGAACTGTGACTTTTCCCCCACCACTACTTTCAAATGTGTTCCTCCGGGACCCTCTTCTTCAGCCTTTGACGCCTCGGAAGACCCTGCAGGTCTCCAGTCACTTTTTGCCGTGACAGCGGTGCTATTTTGACAACTGACTCATTACAGATTAAATGTCCAACAGGGTCTGAATCAAAGCATCGGTCCCGTGCTCCGTCCACCGCTTCCTCCTCTCCCCGGCTCCGTCCTGACTGGGTGGGGGGCCTGCAGTGGGGGAGGCTGAGGTCTACTCCAGCATTCCTGTATCTGGCTCCTCCAGAATGGGATTTTCAGTGAGAGGCATTAAAGAAAAGGGGGGGGGGGCTTTTGAGGGGTGCATTTTCAGGTTCTCTGGGGGCCCTGCTAGATCTCTGCACTGCAGACTTCTCTGACACGGGCGATGAGTTCTGGAGACAGCCTCGTCTGCCGCCTTCCCGGCCGCTGCCTCCGGCGGTCTGTCTACCCCCCGCCCTCCACTCCGCTAGGCCAGAGCCCCGAGGGGCGGGAGCAGCCTCCGTCTGTAGCATTTGCCGTGGAAACCTGAGCGTCCTTGCGAGCCGCTGAGAAGCGCAGGCACCGTGCTCTGTCTTCCGAGAAGTCCCCAAACTCCAGGGAACGCAGCTGAGGGTCTGCTGTCCCTGCTCTGGCCCCGAGCTGACAGCACTCCGCAAGCCCCGCACTGGGCGGGAGGCGCCGGTCCCTCCTCTCGGCAGGAGCATCCGCCCCCCACGAGAAGTCCCCTCACGGCACACAGCCCTTGGCTTGAGCGACTGTCCCCTCCCTGCCGTGAGAAGGGAGAGAAAAGCCGAGCAGTTTCCCCCTCACCCCGGGCCTCGTCACCGCAGTGACTCCCTGTCCCTCGGGGAGCTCCGTCTTCTGCAAACACAGGTTGGATGTGGCGTTGGGCAGTGAGGGAGGACCCTGCGGCCACCTCAGTGTGCCCTGAAGGGGAGGTTGGTGGCTTTCTGGCTCCTCAGAACTTGCTACTGCTCAGCCACGGGCATCCAGACAAGGTTCCAAGACAACAGCGAAACCCCCGTCACGCTTCATCTCATCTCGTGGGAATCTGTGAAGACACGGTGAAGAGCTGACTGGAAGGGGACAGACGGCCCGCTGGTGTCTAGTGAGAACCGGCGAGTCCAACCTGAAGAAGTGGTGATGGGGATGCAGAGGAGACAGGAATTTGGGAAGTAGTCATATTTCTTGGATGTTAGAAGTCAGAGAAAAATGAGCTCAAGGAAGACGCCCAGGCGTTAAGGCCTGGGAGAGCATCAACAGCCGCCAGAAAGACGTGACACAAGGAAGGACGTGCTCTGAGTGAAGTGCTGGCCCGGCTGGCAGGGCCGGGACCCGCAGGGAATCCCACCAGGCAGCCGGGCACACAAGGCTCAGAGAGGGCCCGGCCGGGGCTCCAGGTGGGGATTTCCGGAATCCGTGTGCTGTGACCACGGGGGAGTCTCTGAGAGACCCAGCGAGCGTGCGGGACGTGTAAAGGGAAGAGATGACGAGCCTCATGGCTGGGCTGCCGTGTGCAGGAGGCTGGGACGGGCTGAGAACATGCTGGGGTGGCGGGCTCGAGCGCCGCGGCCCTTAAGGACAGACACCGCCAGTCTGCCAGCGCCCTGCTTGTCCCGCTCTCCTCCCGCCCTCGCGTGCTCACTGTCTCCTGCGTGAGCCGTTTCAGGATCCTTCAAAGGAAGAGTCAGTCGCCTTGTCCCAGAGTTTCAGCTGCTCCCCCAAACCAGACCCCGAGACGAGGGCTTCCGGGTGATACAGAGCTGCCTGGAGAAGGGTCTCCACGTCCCAGGTGGGCTCCCCTCCCTGTGTCCTGCCGCACCGCCTGGTGGGCCGGGATCCACCGGGGGTCTCTGCCGCTTTTCCCTCCTGCTGAGGTTCCTGCAGCCCCTTCCTCAGCATCCCCAACTCTCCGTGCTCCAGAAGGCTCCGGCCCTTCAGTGAGACACGCAGATGGATTCAGCTGTCCGGGCTCTGCATGATGGGGAAGCGCCTCTGTCACCGGCTGGAGAAGAAAATCACCTGATAAGACGAGCGACGCTTCAGTGAGGGCCGGAGCTGCTCTGCAGAGGTGATGGCTTTGAGCCCCAGTCCCCTCCCTGACGGCTTTCCCCACACCCAGCGCCCGTGAAGACCTCCGAGGGAAGGAGACTTCTACTCTACTGGGCTGGACAGAGGGAGAGGAGTCGTAAGAACAGTGAAGAAACAAAAATACGTTCCTCCAAACCAAATCGGAGCACTCGTGCGGAAGGAATCCCGGACGTAGGGTGTGGCTCACGTCTGGCCGCACCTGCCGAGTAAACACCCACCTCCGGCACTGGTGCCTTCTGCTGACTCTGAGCAAAACGAGCATCTTTCCTTTCCCCACGACACCCCCTTTTCCTCGAGAGCCGTCCTGCCTGGGGTGGGGCGTAATCTGTGGTTACAAAATAAAGTTCCTCAGCTCATAGGCCTGAAAGCTCTCAGCCCCAGACAGGGGAAAGTTAAAATAAATGGTGTATATTTTATAACAAATATTGCCTGTTCATGGTATTACAGTAATACCTTATTTCAATATTTGCTGTGAAAAATACTTCTAGAATACATTAGTTTACTTTTCAATCTTAATAAACAGAATAAAAATATTTTAAAAAAATTGGCTGAAGATCCCACAGTGTCTCAGGTAATCATTCTGGACAGAATCAGTTGGACACAAACTAGAAAACGTTTATTTTTGAGCTCAGACAAAGCAAAAGGAATATTTACTGTGATTTTATCCCAGACTTTACAACAAGACAATAACATCTGTCTACAATTAGACATTCTTTTCGGTAGAAACTGTTTTGATCCACCCCTTTCCCATCTAGGAGCCAACTCACTGGCCTGAGGTCCCAGCACCTTTTAGGCTGAACTTCCTCTGCCCAGGGGTTTTGGGGTGTCCTCGGATGGACTGTGGGTGCTCAGCCCCCCCACCCACCCCTCCCCGGCTGCTTTGCTGCTTGACCATCCACTGTCCGTGGCTGCTCCGGCCGGCATGGCCAACCTCTCCAGGCAGGTCACTGAGCCATACGCCCTCCACCCCTTTACTCGGTGCCAGCCGGGGACAGCCCAGGCCTCAGAACTCCTCACCCACAGCAGAAACGAGGCTGTAGCATTTAACACAATTCCACTGCGTGTTTGGAGATAATGGAGGTGCCATGGAGATAGTACAGAGATTATATGACAGATATCACTGCATGTCAGAACCTTCCAGAACCTTCCAGAAACACAGGGCTCCCTGAGGGGCCACCTGCCGCTTTGTTCTCCCACAAGCAGAGGCAACATCACTGCCCACCCTGGAGGCGTTTTATCCAAAGTCCTGGCCAAATCAGCCACGGGGTTTGGCATAGTTAATGCAACTAACTAGTCAGTCTGTGCAACTAGTCCAAACTCAGAAACTTTAATTTCTTTGCTAGTGACGCACATGCTCTGAGATACAGCACACCACCGATGCTTTATGCTCTCTGACATCACTGCCCTCAGCCTTCCCCAAAAGTCCCATTGGCATCACAGGAAACTGTTCATAAAGCATCTTCTCTAGAACAAGGGCTCCATGGCTTTAGAGGCAATTTTAAGACTCTACCTTTTTATAAGGCACAAAACTGCTTAAAACCTCTATATGGAGTCCAAGAGCACGCAGGGCTCAGGCTCCAGGTTCAGCCTGCAGCGTATGTGACCGTCACTTCTTGAGGGTTTCGATCTTCACCTGAAAAACACCAGCAGGGTTACGTGCAGGGGGAGGGGCTGGCAGCACGGCTCGTGCCCCCCACATCCTGCCCGGCCTTGGACCCCGGCACGGCGAGCGTCCTGCCCACTGAGGGGCTGCCAGGGCCCACTGACCACTCCACAGCACACCCAGCTCCTGCTCAGGTAATGGGGTCCCCGTGGAGCACCCACTTCCACACCTAATTTCAGCCCATACTGCTGCAGGAGTGAACAGAATCTGTAGCTTGTGTTTGTTTCACCACAGGGTAGAAATAGTCGCATGACCTACCCCAGGCAGTTGTAAGAATCAAATGGCACAATGCACATGGGACTACTGTTTTATTACAAAGTGTTATACAAATGTTAATTATAATTATTATCCTTTGCAATAAGAAATTGTGGGTTTATCCTAAATCATTCTTTCAAGTACAAAACAGCTGTGTCTGTGAGCGCATCATGAAAATCTATTCTCCATTGCAATCTCTTATCCAGTCGCTTCCATCTCCTCCTCGTTCTCTCCCCGAGTTTCTCAGCACCTAGGAGGGAAGCCGACTGATACCCGTCAGCAGCTTTGCAGAGGCTGCTTTGTTTTCCAAGAAGAAAGGTTCTTTGTTTACGAAACCTGAAGATCATCTCTGAAATGCCTCGACTCTGTGATGACTTCAGGTTTTTCTGGAAACATTCCCTGGCTGTGGTATAACCAGACCACACGTCTACAGTTACTTTGAAACCATAGAGTAGATCAGAATACCTGGAGGAAGACCTGAGCAGTAAGTGCAATTCCTAAGTACGTACGGTGCCGAGACAGCATCCTGGGCTGGGATCTGACATTCGGCCGACACTGCACGTGGGAACTTACTCCACGCGATCAAATCGCTGTTGGTGAACACAGGAGCGTGACAACCTGCAAGTTCAGACCCTTCCCAGGGCTCCCTCCTCAGCCCACCACCTCACCTTCCTAACTGCAACGCACGGATTTCTCCTTCGCTCTTCGTGAAGCATGAGGATTCCACACGGTCAAACTCCGATGCCGTCTTCAAACCCGTCTTCGCAGTCTACAGGCCCTTATTGCACCTGCCCAGGCCCACGGCCGTGAGACCTGGTCCTGGCTGCAGCGGTCTGTCTAAGTGCTGACCCGGCAGACGCAGGAGAGAGGAAACCACAGGGGCCTCGTGGGGCCGGCCTGACGTCAGCCAACGTCAGCTGGGAGTTACCCAGGCTGGTGCCAGGGAGGACAGCCAGGCCGCGCAGCCCCGACGAGTAAGCACCAGCATGGCGGTGTTTGCAGAACGTAGCCCATGCCGGCTGGGGTGTCCCCACGTAGTGATCCGGAATCCAGTGTTCCAGATGCTGCCACCTTAGCACGTGGCTTCCAGGTTCGCTGTGGCAGGAAGGAGCAGGGTGACGGTGGTACCCCAGGTCTTCCGTGCCTCAACGTGGAAGCGACCCAGTAATGTCTTCTCTCGTCTCACTGCCTCCACGAGCCGCGTGCCCTCACGTACCTGCCCACCAACTGGAAAGCGTGCGGGAGAGCCTGGGTCGAGTACAAAGCACCGCGGCAGCCATCTCCAGTGATCTGGGGATCCTGTGATTCGCTCCATTTAAATCCTACTCCCGAAGCTTGGGCACACAATCCTGCAGACATGGCACGGAGGAAAATCAAGTTGCATAATTACTGTTTTCTCCTAGCTCGTCCCTAGTTCCCTTTACACCTGCAGACCTCAGCAGAGGCATCATGAAACAGCAGCTCCCCTCATTCCCGGGGTCTCCTCTTCCCTTCACCGTCTGCCTTGGACATTCGCTCCCTCCAGGGCAAAACTGAATTCCACAATCAGCTGTCTCCACTCCAACATCTTCAAGTTCTCACAGCAGACGTGTGCCTCAAACTCGGGTGTGCAAGAAATAAAATGGTCTATTATTTTTACAATCACTTCCTTTCTTTCTGGGTCCGCTGTCAGCCGCCCTTTGGGGTCTCCCTTACCGTGTCAGGCTGAGGTGCCCCTAATGCTTCACTCTGTGAATCCACCGTTTGGGGAAACCACTTTCCTCTCAGACGCCTCCTGCCCCGTCGTGTGAGTCTGAAGAAAACGGGGTGGGGGTGGGCGAGGGGCACGCCCGTCCCCTGCACCCTTGTTCTGACCCCGTCTCCCGTGTTCTGATTCAAATGCCACCCTCATCACGGCGACTTCTCGCGGCCCCCCGCTGGCCATCTCCAGCCGGGCAAGGACACCGAGAGCATTTCACCTGCGAGTGGGTGGGGGGTGGCACCTGCCCCTTGGGCTTGGGAATTGTGATGGCGTCTGAGCTCCCCTAAACCGAGCCAGGCTTCTCGGAACGACCCCCATGCAACGCAGCTCTACCGTCTTCTCCTAAAGCTCTAATGCAGTCCTTTCCAAGTGGGTGCCCCATAAATATTTACAGAAAGCATGAGTACAGTGCAGGTCTATTTAAAAAGCAAACTTCTCCCATGTCTTGGAGTTGCTTTAAAATATTCTTGGTTGAAAATGGGGGATGGGGGGGAGAAGGAGTCATCGAAACAAGCTCGGCAGCGTCCTGAGGACTGATGAGGTGGGTGAGGGGTAGTGGGGTCTGTTACACTGTTCTCTCTACTTCTGTGCATGTTTGAAACTTCCCATGAAAAAAGCAAAATAATCAAATGTCTCAATTTCAAAACACTTGAATAAAATGGATACTTTTAGAGACAGACTTCCCATTTCAAGCAGCCGCTGAGTGGAGTGGTTCACTCCAGTAGGTTAATTTTAGGATACTGTAAGAATAGAGTTTACAGATATTTTTTGGCCTCCAGCCCATAGCTCTTTAAAAACTGTAAATTACATACATTTTCAGTCACTTGAAGCTTCTCAAGGCAAGCAAGGCCTTGGCTGGGCTCCGGAGCTCTGACCTGACTCTTTCAAATGGGCTGTTTCTGTTGTGCCATTTCTAGATCTAGACGATTTGCTGACATGCTTCTGTAAATCTGCATAGGATATTACATTCCTCTTCTGTTTTATAATATTAGTCACAAAAGTAACCTGTCACTGTCCCACCTCCCTTCACTTTCCAACACCTTCTCTGTACATGAAACCATTTTTTTGAAATAAGCTTTTTATTTTGGAAGTTTTGGATCTACAAGACATTGTGAAGCTGGTACAGGGGGTGCCCACATCCCCACAGCTGAGACCCCACGTTGACACCATTCGTCAGGGGTTCTCCAGCCACAGCCAATGGCTGACACCGCTGCATCGTCGATAACTGAAGCCGCTGTCCATTCAGGGTCCTCAGTTCCCACCCAGGGCCCCAGCTAGGGCAACATGATGCTTAGAAATGTGTGAAATCATTTTCAAAGTAACATATTTTTCTCTAATTCATTATATCATCTCAGTGTTTTCTAGAACATTCATCTTGCTCCTCTCCCTTTTTAATATTTTATCAATTAAAATTTTGACTTTGCTGTCATCAACTGCTCTATGGATAGGTGATGACAGCTTGAAACTTCAGAACAGGGGAAAGAAGCAAAAGAATCGTCTTCCACCTCAGGCTGTGTGAGCTGGCAGGTGCTTCAGGCGCCGAGTTTCAGGCTTTTGAAGCCGACACAAGGGGGACACGCAGAGCAGAGCGGGGAGCCCTGCCTTCCTCCCTCGTCAGGGTAAATTCACTCGGGGCCCTGAGAGGTTTTGCTGAAGGAGGGTGGAGGGCACCGGGCTCGGAGGGCAGGGTGAGGCCCCGGTGCAAGTCCATCGACGCAGAACCCGCCCGGGATGGGCAGAGGGGCAGCCCTGGGGGGAGCCGCTGCTGGACTCGGGCTGCTCGGGGGCAGGCACAGGGCAGGGCGGGCCCGTCCTCCGCGGGACCAGCCTGACGCGTTTGCTGAGATTCCAGGGGGCCAGGGGTGCGGGTGGGGTGCTAAAAACATCCCGTTGTCTCCTTTCCGTTACCGCACCAGGGGACGAAGCCCAGGCCCCGTTTCTGACGCCCTCCGCCCGGGTTCACTGACGGTGCCTGGAGCCCAGCTGGGCGGGCGGCCGGTGGCCAGGGTGGCCTCTCTCGAGCTCGTCCAGGAGAAGCATCCTCACGCAGGGCCGGGTCCAGCTGAAGGCCACATGTTCTCCCTTCCGACGTCACAGCCACCCGTCCTCTCTCCTGGGCCGCCTCCTGGAGCCGTGATGTCCTGGGGTGCGCACGGGGCTCCCCACATGGACCCGGTGGACGGAGCAGCCGGCAGTGAGGCAACACGGCTGCCCGGCAAGTCTGAAAACTTCATAAAGTGCCCGGAGCGACGCTGATCCGCAGGACGGATACGTCTTCTACTTCTTGACAGTGTTTCAAGTGGAAGGAAATTGGCTCCAGCAACAAAAGTTTTCTCCCAAATTCGTCGGCCCCAGGAAGGAGGGAGGGTCCCGGGCTCCATGCCGCCCTGCAGGGTGGTCGGGGCGGCGCGGCGTGGCCCATGGGGAGCCCTCTCGGTCCCTCGGCGTCCAGGGCGGCCCCAGACGCCCCGTCTCCACGCCCCGAGGCCGGGCCCCTCGCCCACCCCCTGCTGCTCGCTCCCAGCTCCTCCCCAGCGCTGCCTGCTGTCCTCCTCCCGCCGCGGCCTCACCGGGTCCCAGCCGCTCCAGCGCCCGCGTCTGCTCAGCGCTTCTGGAAATAAATCCTCATTTGCTTCTTGTGGTA
Organism: Choloepus didactylus; assembly: GCF_015220235.1. NCBI lineage: Eukaryota > Metazoa > Chordata > Mammalia > Pilosa > Megalonychidae > Choloepus > Choloepus didactylus. The sequence goes on from NC_051318.1 coordinate 627,667, forward strand.
CATCAACTAACATCAGCTCCTCAGAGAAGATTTTCCTAACAACTTCAGCTGAAAGGGCCCCCGTTATCCCGGCATATCCTTCCTTAGTTTCTTCTCAAACGCTTCGGAGCTGTCCTCCGCCGTGGACGTTTGCTTGTTTACCGGGGATCTTTCCTGCCAGTTCCAGGCCCCGCAGCCCCACCGCCGCCCCTGCACACTGCACTCCCGGCCGCTCGGCTCGAGTTTGGTCTCGCAGCCACCAAAGCGAAGGCTGGGCAAGGGGTCGGCGTAGACAACGGGAAGTTACTGGCACCGCTTGGAGGGCAGGAGAACTCCCAGTCAAGGCGGCCTCGAGGCGAAGCCTTCCCCCCGAGGGCTGTGGCGTCTGGGCTGGCCTCGGGCCGGGTCCTGCGCCGTCCGCACCCGCAGGCACCTGGCGGCCTCTCCCGGCACCCCCCAGGCTCCAGGGGTTCCAGCCCCTGCCCTCCCCCTCCCCCTCCTCCTGCCCTCCCCCTCCCCCTCCCCTCCCCCTCCGCCCCCTCCCCTTCGCCTCCTCCTGCCCCCCTCTCCCCCCTCCGTCTCCCCCCTCTCTCCCCCTCCCCCTCCGCCCCTTCCCCTCCCCCTTCTCCCCTCCCCCTCCCCTCCCCCTCTCTCCCCCTCCCTCTCCCTCTCTCCCTCTCTCTCTCTCCCTCCCTGCAAGGCCTGCAGTAACAGGGTCAGGGCCCTTCCTGGGACACAACTTACCTGCAGTTACCTCACCTGAAGGTCCTACTTACGAGGGCTCACACCCCTGGGAAGGGTTAGGGCTAGGAGCATGTCTTCTTGGGGTGCAAAGCACCAGGCCCCACAGCTGGTTCATAGCAAACGACTAAATGAGCGAAGCGCATTTCCACCCAAATTCTCCCTGAACTAAAGTTCTCCAAAGGTTCTCCACAGCCTAGCAGAGAGACTGGGTTTTTTGGCGGGGCCGGAAGACGCCGTCCTGATGCAGCTCCTCTCCTCTTCTCTGGCACTGAAACATCATTTGCTTTTCAACCATAATCTTGTTCCTTTCCGAATGTGGTGCACGGAGTGATCCTTCCGCCTGGGACGTCCCCCCCTTACTCTCACGCGCTCCTCCCGGCTGTCTTCTTCTGTCCTCCAGGCCCCAGGCCAAGCCTTCCCCTGGGAGACCCTCTCCGGGTGCTTTCTGTTCTCTGTCCACCCTTCCCGGCACTCCCCGGGAACCAGGGCTGCCTTCCAGGGCAGCACATGGCACGTGCAGCGGGATGTGCCCCACTAGAGGCCGTGCTCCCTGGCTCCAGGATGGCTCCCTGCTAACCTCATCTGAGCTGAGAGCTCGCAGAGCCTCGTAAACGCCTGTGGACGCGTGGGAGTGAGCGGCTGCTCATGCCTTCTGGGGGGGTTCGTGTAGGTGGCCCCACTGCTCAGGACGCTCCCGGAGAGCACTCAGGTAACCGGCTGCCCTCCGCCTAGTGTGAAACGACAGCTCCCTGCAACTGGGGCTTAAGTTGGTGTTTCCAGCTGCCAGATTTAGGCTTCACAAACCGCTGTCACTGCTGATCATCACCCCCAGAAATGTCGCATCTCCCCCAGGCTGGGCCGGGCTGGGCTGCTCTGTCACCGTGATGAAAATGTGGCCCTGAGGTGCATTTGGAGCTGCCTGCTTTTGACCATGGAGCCGCCACTACATGCATCACCTCGTCAGGCTGAGGTCCGGGTGCTGCGTGACATCTTGGGGGACAGGGTCTGGCACCCCTGAGGCTTCAGGCAAAGGGAGCTGCCAAGGATGCTGTGTGCTCGTTCACAGGTGGGCACAGCCCCCTGCACCCGGTCAGCAGGCCCCGTGGAGAAGGTGGGGCCACGGCCCCCGGGACCCGGCCAGAGCGCACACGTCCGGCTGCTCTCTCAGCCTGTGCAGGTCGCGTGTTCCCCTCGTCTCCTCCCCCTGGAAAAGCGGGAGGAGGTGTCAGCTGGCTTGAAGTGGAGCCATCCACAGCCTAGAAAATAGACCTAAAATAACACAACTACCTTACATTTGTCTGTAATATTTTATCACTGTAGGATGCAGGCTATCCATGGAGAACAGCTGTAAGTGTGAGGGAATATTTATGAAACTGCATTTGTGGAAATAAAAAATGAGTCTTAAAAAGCAATTTCTCAAAACCTGTCCCCAAACTACCTGGAGCACTTTGTTTACAGTGTGGGCTCCCAGACCCCCCGAAGACACGCAGACTCAGAATTCACATTTTCGTGCGAGCCTCGTGGGGTTTCGTGCCTGCTCGCCTGTGAGAATGTGTAAAGCTTCCAGTGTTTTTGTTAAAGGGGAGCAAGGGTGAGGAGGTAAAATCAGGACAAGTACAGAGGATTCGGCAGAATTGAGAAGGGGGCTTGTTTTAGAGGAAAAGAATGAAAGAAACTCAAGACCCTGAACATAAAGGGCTGAGGTTTGCATGCAGAAATGAGGTGCTGACCACAGAGCGAGGCCTGTGCTTCCCACGTGGACGGAGGGGGCTCAGTTACCACATCAAAGGGGTGTCCCCAGCTCCTCCAAGGAGACAGCGGCTCCGGGCCACGGTCACCTATTATTAGAAATGTAATAGTCATATCTCATTTTAAAACCTGTTTTTAATCTATTGCCACCTGGAAAACGAGACTAAACAGATCACATGTTCAGGCTATCTAAAAATACTCTGAGCAGAAACATAATTAGGGCTCTAATTAGGATTAGCACCCGGGAGGCCGTGTAGACAAGCCGGAGAGATAAGGCCCTATCAGCGGCGTCAGGTTCTGAGTGTTTACTAGATTTACACAGGGCCAAGCTATGTGTTTTGTGGACAGTATGGGAATCATGGTGGACACGTTTCAAAACCCAAGTAATGATTGCAACTTATTTGCTGTTAAAAAACATTCCGAGTGCAGTGATTTCAACAGACAAAACAAAGTGTTGTTTGGAGGTTTCTGGCTCGTGAGAATATTCTGTCACAGGACCTTGCTCTCTAAATTTTCAGATACTCAGTTTCGGTGGACAAACATAACAAGAGAGAAATCAGAGCTTTTGTTATTAGCTTTCTCAAGGTTGCCCTATCTGTGTCATGTGCACAGGGCAGTGTGAAAACTCTCCAATCGATTCCTTATCATAGAAGCCACTCTGTGCAGAAGACAAAATGTAAACATTTTCATACAGCCAACCCTTTGTTTTTACCCCATAGAATAGATTTTTTTTTAAATGTATATGCTATAAAGATCTTTAATATTCCTCTGTTAAATTGGTTACTAGAAGAATCCATTCACTATACATTAGAAATCCAAAATATTTAAAATAATGGGGTCTCATTGTAGAAACCCACCTCAGGATGAGATGGAAAATGTTTGAGCCTCCTTATCTGATTCTCTCACTCATGTTTCATTCTGGAAACCATTCTCGGACAGATGAAGGCAGCTAGCCTAAGTAAAAGGGTCTTTTCTCTCCCCTTAACTTACCTGCCTGGCTCAGCTTCCCTGAGCCGGGAATGGCTGTGAGGTGTTTGGTTGAAAAGACGGCGGCGCTGAAGGGTGGCTCTGCTCCGTGGTTAGCATTGGTCCAGGGAGGCACCAGGCGTGGTGGCCACTGTGCTTTTGTACCAGGAATGTGTCCTCGCCAGAAGCCACGATTCTATGCCCTGATCCCCAAAACGTGCCTCCTGCCTCACCCACCCACAAAGCATCACAGTTCTTCAGACAGAAGCCTCACGGGCACCCCTCAGTCTGTCAGCAGATCTGTCACCATGAGCCTCTAAGTGCACCTCAACTTCTCCAACCATGGCGGCGTCTTTGTCATGTCATCAGCATGTCTAGGGCCACAGCCAGGCAGGGACCTTTACTTTTGCTCTGGATTCTCTGATGCATCTCACACAGAGCAGCCAGCGTGATGGAGAAACACCACATCTAAAATCGGCAACGTGCCTACAAAACGCAGCCTTCTCCGGTCACTGCCCACCTGCTGGCCTCACTGCCTCCTTCCCATCCCCAGTTCCCTCCAGGACCCCAGTCTTACAAGACGTTGGTCTCCTCCCTCGGAGCTTCCCACATGATTCCCTCATCTGGAACGTTCTACCCTGTCCCCAGCACACCCTCGTCACTGGCCACCCCTCACCCGCTGCGTCTCAGCTCCAGCGTCCTTTCCGCGGCTGTGTGTGTGTGGGGGGAGGGGGACACTCCAATCCCCCCATCTCTAATTATTTGATCAGTCCTCCTCCCACCTTAGACTGGCAGATCCCCAGGCAGGCACCGAGAATACTGTGCTCACCGCCGTGTCCTCAGGGCCCTACGCAGCTCAAGAAAAAACTGTACAATGTTTAATGGATAACTGACATATTTTCGCCTGGGATTTTAACACAAAAATTAAAAACGCTAAGAGAACTAGAACCACGTGGACGTCTAGCGGCTTCTCTGTCCGTTTCCAGGTTTTCCTGGGAAAGCGGCAGTTGAGCGGGAGGAGCCCAGGGCCTCGGCTCGGCCCCTTCGTGGCGCCTCCGCGTCGGCGCAGGAAGCAGAGCCGCGTCCCTGTCCTCGGCGACCGGGGCACCTGCTCCCCAGCCAGACCAGGGACACGTGTCCCCGTGGTAACTAAGCTCCCTCGACCGGACCGGGCGACCACGTCTCCTCCGAGCGACGGCGTCAGAGTCTTCGCGGGGAGCAAGGACACGGAAGGACGCGCGGGGGCCGCTGTCCTGGCTGGGACGCAAGCCCGGACCGCGAGGCGCTCGGCTCCCCTGGCCTGGGCACACCAGCTCTGCCACCGCCGGGCTCGCGGCCTCCCCCCCACGCGTCTGTCCCTGAAACGGGAGAGGACGTGGTGGGAACTGCTGCTCCGGGGCCTGGAGACCTGGGCGCACAGGATGGCACAGGGTCCCGACCCGCGATGCTGGGCGCGGAGCGAGCAGAAGGCCGGGCCCCGGGACGGAGAGCCGCGCCGCGGAGCGCGCCTGGGAGCGCCGATGCCCCCGCGAAACCACGAGAAGCAAGAGCTCGCGGACCCATCGCCCCGGCGTCTGCGTTAGCTCTCCCGACGCGGGCACTGCCCCCGGGCAGACGCGCAGCAATCCACTCACGCACTTGTTCAGGAACCGTCTGCGTGGGGGTTCGCCCGGCAGAGCCGCGGCAGATTTGGTCCCATTTTCCTGAACGCTGCAGTGCAGTGGGAGGCCGGCCTCAGACACACGGTTCCACCGCGTCCTGGCACCAGCTCCAGCAGGCCGCGCGCTCGCAGCCAGAGGGGCCACGGGCCTGCCTCGGTCTGAAGGTCGGGGAGCGCGGAAGCGGGCAATGGCATTTCATACAACCAGGAGAATGAGAGGGGCTGCTTTCCAAAATGCTTTATAAAAAGCATTTTAAAGAGTTAAAAAAGCAAAAAGGGAAAGTGTTTGTACGTCAAGATCAGGGAGAGTATTTACCAACATGTTATTGGTAATTTCTGAAAGGTGGGATTATGGCCAGTTTTTATTTCACTTTATTTTGGTTATCTGAATGTTTTGATATTTTTAAAAATAAGAAACATGTACCACTTGTGCAATAAAACTATTTCAAACCTAAAAAAATTTTTAATGCATTAGAAGGTGCATTTCCTAATTGCTTTGTGATACTTGGGAATGTTTACGCCCTCGTCGCTTCTCGTGTCCCAGATTCTTCCCTGAGAAATGGTCCATTGGAGGTCAAGTGGTAAGAGCACGCTCAGTGGCCTCCCGGGCAGTTTCTGTCTTCCTTCAGGAAAGGAGTCTCCAGGAGCATCAATAATGTACCAGTTTGGATGTATTATGTCCTCCTAAACACCAGTATCTTTGATGTAATCTTGTGTGAGCAGACGTGTCAGTGTTGAGTAGATTGTAATTCTTTGAGTGTTTCCATGGAGACGTGCCCCACCCAACTGTGGGTGATGACTGTGATTGGATAATTTCCATGGAGGCGTGGCCCTGCCCATTCAGTATGGGCCTTGATTAATTGACTGGAGCATTATATAAGCTCAGACAGAAGGAGCGAGCTTGCTACGGCCAAGAGGGACACTTTGAAGAAAGCACAGAAGCTGAGAGAGGAGCCTCAGCTTACAGAGACATTTTGGAGATGCCTTTGAAAGCAGACTCTTGCTCCGGAGAAGCTAAGAGAGGACAAACGCCCCAAGAGCAACCAAGAGTGACATTTTTGAGGAACTGTGGCCTAGAGAGGAACGTCCTGGGAGAAAGCCATTTTGAAACCAGAACTTGGAGCAGACGCCAGTCATGTGCCTTCCCAGCTAACAGAGGTTTTCCGGACACCATTGGCCATCCTCCAGTGAAGGTACCCGATTGTTGATGTGTTACCTTGGATACTTTATGGCCTTAACACTGTAACTTTGTAACCAAATAAACCTCCTTTATAAAACCCAATCCATTTCTGGTGTTTTGCATTCCGGCAGCATTAGCAAACTAGAACAGACAGTAAGACACACTCACAAACACACACATTCACACACACACATTTTTAAAGTACAAACGTTCGGGACACTGATTACGTGCTTCAACTTGGCGGGCCTGGGCTGGGGGACCTGATCAGCCCCTGGGGAGGGTGGTGGGCACGGGCGACAGCGCCCTCCACAGCCCCCCGGGCCTGGGAAAGTGAGGCCGGAGGCAGGCCCCATTTCCTCACCCAAAATACCACTGTTAGGGGAGGCTTGCCGGAGGGAACCGCCTTTTCCCCACCCCCTTATCTTGCCCGGACACTCCCCGTTGCCAGTGCAACTCCCATCACCACCAGTGCGCATACATTGTTGCCAGACACCGTTGCCGGAGCAACTCTCGCCCCTTTTCAATCAACCTCCGCGCCCTCTCAGAACCAATCCAAGCCTTTAACCTCTATAGCTACCCCGCCCTCTAAACGCCCGATATAAGCTTGTACTCTCCCCTAATAAACTCTCTCTCTCTTGGCTTCTTCACCCTAAAAGAACCGTGTCCCGCCTGTTCCTTTCTCGCCGCCCTCCATACTTTGCACGCCACCCCGCCGGGGACCTGGCCAAGTCCCCCGCCTCGCCCTCGCCTCCGGGAAAGAGCCCCCGCCGCCGGTACCCTCCGAGCAATCCTGGGAGCCTAGGATTTAGCAACCGGCCGCCACCCCCCCCCCCCCAGACGAATCAACTGCGACCGCACAAACGGGATTTACTTTTCACCCACAGGGGGTGATGATGCATTATCCTCACATTTTGAGCCTACATGTCTCCACCATTACTCTCGAGCTGCCCCGATTCCTAGCAAGTGCCCTGTGCAGTGTGCTCACCATCTGCCGAAGGCCCTTCGAGCTGCTTGCTCTCCAACTTGCTCTAAGTACCAACCAAAATCAGTGCTTAGAAAGCAAGAATCTGGTGTTGCCTCCAGGGAAGCAGAAAGAGGTTTCAGACCACGGAGGGGAACGTAAGGAGCTCCAACTTTATCTGTGATGTTTCATTTCATTAAAAAGATGTGAGGCAAATATTATAAAATGTGGTCTGTCCTTGTCGTCTTCTCCTCCGTAACCTTGGGGAGGCAACATGGGAGGAAAAATTAAACAGAAACTAGAGGCCTCGACCTGACTAAATTCAGAGTGCCACTTGGCCTTTTCCTGCTATTTCCTCCCTGGGAAGATACATATTGTTATTATTGTACATAGTGCAGGGGATTCTGCAGGTTAGATAGCAGCATTTCACGCCTGCCCTGACACACTCAGCAGCTGAGGATGGGAAGGGAAGGGCCTACAGCAGAACTTGTCTCACTCCGCTCCACTTCGACGGCCAACTCTCCAGCAGATGTGGGTTTGCAACTTCCATCTCATAAGAATTGGATGCTCGATGGCACAGGCCATCTCAGAAACAAAGCTTCATGTGTCTTTATTCAACGCTGTTCCCAGTTTCCTCCTTGATCATTATTAGGATAAGTGACAAGTAATTTTTAACTTGGGTTCTGTATTAGGGTGCCCCAGAGAAAAAAAACTGACAGGAGACGTATATATACACACACAGATATGCAAATATGATGGGTTTTATTACAGGAATTGGCTCACATGACTGTGGGGATGGGCAAGTCTGAATCCTGTAGGGCAGGCTGCAGGCTGGGAGCTCCGATGAAGGTTTCCATGAATTCCCCAGGAGATGCTGGCTGGCTGAAGGAGAGATGGAAATCCTTCCTTCTGACTGGTGAAACCATCAGTTCTCCCTTTCAGGACTTCAACTGATGGGATGAGACTTCTCTCATTGCTGAAGCCATCCACTGGCTGATGATTTAAATCCATGAAATACCCTCCCAGGACCAATCAGCCCAGTGCTTGCTTGACCAGACACCTGGACTCCATCACCTGGCCAGGTTGGCACCTGAGCTTCACCATCACTTGCTCCTTTTCTGAACCCTCAGTTCTCACCTGGACAGCACCTGTGGCTGCACAGCCTCACATCCCACCTCGGGGTGGCTCCTCGATGGGCCCTCGGAGCAGCCCACACCCGAGGAGAAAGAGCCTGTGAATGACAAGACGTGCGTGTGGGGGGCTGGCGGCTGCATGAAGGACACGGAGCAGTCTCGGCCATCCAGCCTGGCATCCCTCCACCAGAAAGGGGCAGTGAGGGGTGTGGAGACCAGTCGGAGGACATGATCCCAGTGAGCAGCCTGGGGCACCTTGTCTTCACCTCCCTGCATCGTCTGCCTCTGTTTGTGCAGCTCTGGGTGCAGCCAGAGTATTTGACAAGGGTGTCACTTTAATCCAAATGCCTCAAAGTGACTGGGGAGAGAAAAGGTCTCCTTTGCCTTCACTCCAAATAAAAATCATTAGGGAAGGAGAAAAAATGTTTCCCCAAGAGATATGCTTTTGCCACTGGGTCTTACAGGTACGTGCTGACAATGGGGATAATTTCAGGAGGCAGAGGGAGTGACATTTGTCATCGTTCGTGGGGGGAGTCAGGAAGCAGGCAGGGGTCTAATTTCTTGCACTTGCAGGTCTTACGAGGGAAAGAGGGAACCTCGAGTTCACGGCCAGAAGGTCTGGGGTGAACCCAGGCCGGCCCCTCATCCTCTGAAAGCTTGGGCACGTTCCTGAACAGCCTCGGGCCTGTTTTTCCTTATTTGTAGAGATAACACCTCGATTAGGTGATGGGAACACTAAGACGAGGTCACACAGGTGACGTGCCTCCTGCAACCCTCAACCGATGGAGACCTGAATCCAGCGAAAGCACCGAGTTTAGGGGGCAGAGTTCCGGGAGGCAGCCGCTGCCGTCAGGTTAGTGGGGTCCTCATGCAGGGCCCTGACCTGGGGCTGGGGGGGCCTCGGGCCACGTGTGAGGGGCTCTGTCTGCCCCAGGGGGCTGGCCCTGCCCCTCCCCTCACAGCTGCCCCCGGTGTGGCTGACACACTCAGCCAGGCCTCGCCCCACCGTGCGCCTCAGCTGTAGCTGTTCGGTCAAGATCTCTTGCACCCTCTTTGCTTCCAGGTCCCCCTTCTCCCTCTCAGTCCTCTTGGAGCTCATTTGTTGAGAAAACAGGTTCTTTGTTCTGGATGTTGCTGCGTACATCCGTGTTTTTGGCTGTCCCGCCCTCCTGTGTACGCCAGGTAGAGCAGCGGGGGGCAGGGGCTTTCAGCGCAGGTTTGCTGGGTTATGGACGCGCTGCTAGGCTCCGCCCTGCACCCTGCCCTGCGTCTTCAGGAGCCCCTTCATCTTCAGGAGCCCCTTTGCGTGGCCTGAGAGGGGTGGAGGGTTCGCGTGTGCTCAGCCCGATTCATTCATCACAAAGTTCACCTAACGTTGTGGCTGTACTCGACGATGGCTGCTAAACCCGTTATTTCACTAGAGCTTGGAAAATATTGGCATTCTGATTCCATCCTTTCTCTTTAATTTATTGACTAGAATTCTGCATAAGTAAAAACTTTCACCAAGTATTTGGTTACTCTTGTAGGTAACACGCAGGTAGGAAAGATGATCTAAACGCACGCATCCTCCACTCGTTGACCCTTTCTGACCACCCGAGGGCTCCCTGGATTTCCTCAAAGGCGAGCAAACCTGTGGCTGTAGCTCGTTTCTCAGTATGATCAGGACTGTGGGATTTGTAACGTAGTTGGAGCATTTCCATCCACACAGTTACTACTTTTCTTGACATTCAGATTCTCTCATCTTTGTCTAGTGGCACTGCCTACAGTTGGCTAATAAATTATTTTAAATTGGCCCCAGAAATCTTTAACAGCTTCCCGCTTTGTGGTACAAAAAGACGTTCCGGCTTCATCCATACTTTACCTGCTGCGGATCTGGAGCCAGCTCTCCTCCAGGGAGCCGCACTTCCCTCGTGGGGAAACGGTATTTGGAGATCACAGTCAGGTGGTTGGCGCGGTTGCCGTGACAGGTTGGTCACCGTTTCTAGGCATTTTCAAAAGACAGTAGGAAAAGTATCTTAAGTTTAAAGAAAAAATCTGAATGCATTCAGGTATTTCCAGTTCAAATTTATGATTCTGTGCTAACTTCTTTTACATTTATATCTTATTTCTCTCCTGCCATAATCTTGTTTGTTAGACATAATCATCTCATGAGCAAACACAATATAGTTACTATTGACATGATTGCTGAAAATAGTTTAAAATTTCCCTGTAATATATTTTTTTAACTTTAGGGTTTATTCCCGTTGTAGATGTATGGTCAAATTATAATGTTTAATGTCACTTAAAATATTTCTGCTCTGTGGCTAAACCAACAACCCAATTCATAGTCATGTTGATTTGCTAATTTTGCTTTTCTTTTAGGGATCCTTTTTAATTTTTTAAGTTTAATTTTGTTTCATAATTATGTACAATGTACACATAGTCCCAAGGACAAATCTATAAAATAAGCTACCCTCAGAGAAGCATTGGTTCTATCCTTTCCCCTTCTGTCCCCCACAGGTAATCATCTAAAAAGAAGTTTTGCTTTGTCTTCTCATTAGAGAAAACATGAAATGTTCTTGTTTCACCCTTTTTGAATAAAAGATAGCATGTTATACATGCTATTTATATGTAAATAATGTATATATTTACATACTATTTCCAGGATGTTTTATCCTGGAATATCTGGAAATACCTCCAAGATTCCCAGGAAATCCCTCCACGGTAATGTGTAGAGTTATTCCTTACTTTTCAGAGCTGCATAATGCGCCACGTGTGGAGGTGCCTTAGCTAATCAAACTGGCCCCTACTGATGGATATTTTGGTTTGTTTCCAGTTATCTGCTATTACCTAGTGCTGCAATGAATGCTTTGTGCTTGTGCATTCTTGCCAGTGTATCTTAGGAAAAACTTTCTAGCTGCAGGATTTATCTTCATTTATCATGCCCACCTTTGACATGTGACACTGACTGTTCTCCATCAGCTCTGACAGCTCTGAATTTTACAGGCGTGATGTCAAACTCATCCAAAGGTGAGGCACCTCAGAGCAGTTACCCCGCTACGAGTGGAGTGGAGCACTTTTCTCATTAAGGTCATTTACATTCCCTTTTTTATTTTAGAGAAGTTGTAGGTTTACAGAACAAATATGCATTTCCTTTTATATGAGCTATTTATAACTTTTAGTAAATTTTCTATAGAATCATTAGTCATTTAATTTATTTTTAGAAGTCATTTAAAGTTTAAGGATATTAGCAAATATTTTCTTCCAGTCTCCTTTAGTTCTTTACTTTGTTTATAGTGTTTTTGCCATGCCAAAAGCCTTTTTCACAAGTCAGATTACCCACTTTTTCCCTATTTGTCCTGTATATTGAATCAAAGTGTGTAAAGTTTTCCTTATTGCAGGTTACAGAGTGATTCATTCATGTCTTCATCTGGAACTTGTATAGTTTATAGCTACACTAAAATCGTGGATGCATTCCAAATCAGTCTGGGGAATGGACCCAATTTTGTCCTCTTTCATATAGCTAGTCACTTATCCCAGCACTGCTTGATAAAATCTCCCTCACTTCCCCACAGACTGGTTATGCAAATGTTACCATGTACTACATTTTCATATGCAATCGAGTTATTTCTGGATCTTCTGTTTTGTTCTATTTGTGTTTGTTTATTCCCATATGCTAAGACCATGTTCTTTTAATTATAGTCCTTACGTATGTTTTAGCATTTGGTAGCATTAGATTAGATTGCTAGTTTTTTATGTGGTTTTTCTTGTTGTTGGGATTATTGCTTGCTGCTTCTTTCAAATAAACTTTAATAGTATTTTTTTAACTGGGATACATTAAGTTTATAAATTAACCTAGGCAGACTTGACATCTTTATGAGGTTGGATTTTCTTATCCAAAAATTTGGTTGCCTTTTCATTTGTTCAAATCTCTTTATCTTTCAATAAAATTTTAAAATATTCTTGGCCTAACTCCTGTGCTAACTTTCTTGGGCTGTGCAAAGCTTCTCAAATGTGTGGCTTGATGTTCCTCAGCAGTTAAAAAAGATTCTTGGCCATTGTCTCTTGAAATAATACTTCAATTCATTCCTTCTCTTCTCTCCTTCTGGAATTGCAATTGCATGAATGCCTAACATTTTTAAAACATCCATATGTTTTTTAGGCTCCTTTTTCATTTTCTAAAGAAGGAATGTGAGGATAATGGGGGCCCTTTTAGCTGAAGTTGTTAGGAAAATCTTCTCTGAGGAGCTGATATTAGTTGATGTACGACAAGCAGCAAATGAGGATTTATTTTCAGAAGCGCTGAGCAGACGCGAGCGCTGGAGCGGCTGGGACCCGGTGAGGCCGCGGCGGGAGGAGGACAGCAGGCAGCGCTGGGGAGGAGCTGGGAGCGAGCAGCGGGGGGTGGGCGAGGGGCCCGGCCTCGGGCCGTGGAGACGGGGCGTCTGGGGCCGCCCTGGACGCCGAGGACCGAGAGGGCTCCCCATGGGCCCCGCCGCGCCGCCCCGACCACCCTGCAGGGCCGCACGGAGCCTGGGACCCTCCCTCCTTCCCGGGGCCGACGAATTTGGGAGAAAACTTTTGTTGGTGGAGCCAGTTTCCTTCTACTTGAAACACTGTCAAGAAGTAGAAGACGTATCAGCGGTTATGTGACATGAGGTTCCAAGTGAGAAGAAGGAGGAAAAGTGACCGACCGATTAGATGCATCTTTGTGCATGTATTTATTTATTGTAAATTGCTCTTGTTTGGAACGTATTTACCCCGATGCTTTGGCTGTATGCGAATGGGCACTGGGTGGTCAGTGGCAGCCGCGTACGGAAGGAGGGACGGCAGCTGCGCCGGTGCCCTGGGGCCCTCTGTCCTCTGCTCCAGCCTCCGGGTCGGGAAGCCGGGGAGCAGCAGGGCTGCGAGCGAGGCCTGTGCCCCTCAGGCCACTCCGAGAGGCTGGGAGGCCGCGGGTTTTCCAGTTTGCTCCCCTCTCCTTCCGGCAGCCCGTGCTGAGCTGAGCACAGCGGGGTGGACGCGACCCCCACGTCGCCCAGCTGTGCTGACCTCCCGCGCACCTGCCGTGGCCTCCCCTTTCTCCCGCACCCGTGTACCTGCCCCGTTCTTGTCACCCCTCTTCCTCGCCCACACACTCGGCAGTAGCCTCAGCGATGCAGTGGTGGGGAGGGAACACAGTCAGATGTTTCAGGCAGGAAAATGGCAGAAGACATTTGCTGTTGCAATTACCACACCCAAGTGCCATTCACGAGGTTTTGTTCCTTTAAATTAGCAGCTCCGTCTACCTGAGCTCTGAGGAGCTCTTGAAAGCTTCTCCATCAATGTCAAAATCGAAGCAGGGGTGGAGGGAGGACTGCTTAGGGAGACGGCGCTTTGGGGCGTGGCTGGCTGAGCCTGCGCCACTCTTCTCCTCCTCTGTCCCCCTCGGCCTTTTTTTTCCCAAGTCTGTTCCCAGCTCCACTAGAGAAGTTGATTTTAAAAGAAGTGCCAAAGAACATTCTTCCTTCTCCTTGGGAGTTAGACACACAGAATGGGGGGCTGGGGCTCATTTTGCGGTGGGCGGTGGGCTCAAACTCTGCGGCTGAGCAGCCGCGTGACCGGGCGGAAGTCACCTGCTCCTCAGCTTTCCACCTGCGCCAGCGTCGACGGCCCGACTGAGCTGCGGGCTGCACCGTTCAGAATCCCTGGGTAAGGAGTAGCATTTCCGTTCCGTCATGAGAAAACCAACGCTCCAAAAAGCAACCTGTGCTCTTTCCACCGAATCTGTCATCTTGCAAGATTTCCACAAACATTTCTCACAAGATCAAGTTTTAAAGTGACGTATTTACTTTTTATAGCACCACAGACCCAGCAGGCACAGGCACGGCCCGCAGCCTCCGACCCTCACTCTCTGCTCTCGGGGAACTGAGCTTACGGGGAAAATGTCCTGCTGCCCTCCTGCTGCCCTCCTGCCCTCCTGCTGCCTTCTCTGGAAAGGGCCTAGGGGTGCAGGACGAGAGGGTCAGAAACCATCCCGCTTTGCAGCTGCTCACCTGCATAACAAGTTACTCCAAAACTCGGGGGCTTGAAATAACATTTGTTTTCCCCGTCCTGCGGGTTGGGGGTCTGGTGCTGCTTGAAAGGCTGCCCCTGGCTTCAGGCCCCTTCCCAGCAGCGTGCAAGGTGTCAGTGGTGGCTGTGGCCATCTAAACGGGGCCTGGATCTGCTTCCACACTCGCCCACCTGGACGTCCCCAGGCCCAGCCCCTCGTGGGCTGTTAGCTGGGAGCCTCTTGGTGGGTCAGCGCCCACACAGCGCGGCCGGCTGCTGGCAGGATCCGTCCCCTAACCTCACAAGGGCCGTCCCCTCCCCGTTGCCGTCCTCGGTTCCTTGGAAGCAGGTCTCCGTGTCTGATGCAGACCCGGGACACCTAGAGGCCTGCCCGGCCCAGGTGCGGAGCAGGCGGTGCCGACATGCGGAACCAACACAGAACTAGGGACTGGACTGGTGCTGAGGCTGGAAGAGCTGCTCTCCAACCTTACCCCCAATTTCAAGTTCTGTGTCAACAAGACAGCCCTCTTGTTCTCGTTGATTGAACTAATGGTAATTTTCAATTCACTGCACTGCATTCACATTACTACCCCATCTCGGTTTGCATACTGTGCTTCCTGGGAGAGTGTGTGGGAGCCGGTGCAGAGGCGGGTGAGATGAAGACATATGACGTCCTGTGACAACGTCTGGATGACCCCAGGCACAGGGAAAGTGGACTTTTCAGTCACAGTGGAGGCTCCTTCCAGCTCTGCAGGAGTCACACTGACCCTGCGCCGTCTTCCAGGCCTGTCAGCAGAGTTCAGAGATCGATGGTGGATGTGAATGTGGTGTTTGCTCTAGAAATTTCTGATTCTGGTCCAGTGTGCACGAGGCCCCTGCTCCAAAGGAGACCCCTGGGGACGGCTGAAGGGGCAGCAGCCCGGAGCTCAGCGACGGCCTCGTGGGGGACGGGCTCCAGACGGGAGCGGGGGGCTGTCCGCTGGGCACTACGTGGCAAAAGTGACCCAGAACTGGGGAGAAGGACGTTGCCTCCAGGAGATTTGGCTAAAAGCAATGTCATCATAAAAGCAGGGTGGCAGTGGTGATAACCAACTCCTTGGCTGACAATGAATATATGGCTTGAATAGATGATTTATTTAAAAATGAATATTTCTCAAACACAGTTTTTTCCTGTGTTGATGATCTGAGTTTATTTTCAGCCAGTTTTATAACTATTTAAATAAATGTTAATTTTTTTTTCCAGAATTTACTGGTGGACGGTTATATGCCTTTCTTTTTTTCTGGTTTTCTTGCTTCCGATACATTTTCTGCCAATGAAATAATTGTGTTGTGTGGAGTTTGTCATTGGGAAAGCGTGTAGCAATTTAAAGGTTGTTTCCAACGCCTCAATATTTCAAATAGTTCAGAGCAGGAACATTTGGCTGAAAATGATTTTGAAATTAAAAATCATAAAAGTAGAAAAAGTTCTGAAGAGAATAAATGTCAACCGGGGTATTCCATTTGGATCATGTCATCGTTTCAACTGAACTTTGATTGTGGTTACTCGTTTTCCTCCAAAGCACACTCCAGATGTTGGCATCTCGGGGGTCCCCATCGGCACCAGCGAGGGGGTGTCGGCAAAGCTCGGCCCCGGGTCCTCCTGGTGTCAGGACCAGCAAGGAAGAGCAGAGGGCTGGGAAAGGTGGTGTCTGCACGAGACGCCCCCCAAAGTCCGACAGCACGCAGTTGCGGGCAAAAAGGCGGGAAATTAAAATGCCAGGCTCCACGGCAAGGGGAGTTGTCCCAGCCTCCCACCCTCTCCTCAGTGTGCCCACGAGGGGCATGCAGACTCCCACGGGGCATGAGCGATGCTCGTAAGAACTTCCAGAGTTACTTATCTTTCGGATATAAAAAGATGAGCCCAATGACACTTACCGATATGTGATCTAACCCCAGCCCCTTTCTCAGCCCCCATCCCCTCGGCCCGTGCCCCCTGCCGCCTGCCGCGGTTAAGTGAACCCGTTATTCAGTTCTAACTAAACTACTCCTCCCAAACTCGTCACTGGCTTTAAAAGAGTTCTATGCATTACAAGCAGGCAGCAGTCGCTGTGATGCTGGCAGTACAGCACAGGTGATCGGTGAGAAAGTCGAGAGCGTGCGCCTCTCCTTCTAGTGCGCACTCCTGTTGGCCATAAATGTGCCTTTCCCTTCACTTCTCGGAGAACAAACCCCACCCCTCCTGGCAGAAGCTCTGCTGTGGAAGCCAGTGTCTCGAAATGTCCCCATTGTTCCATTATCCTGGTGACAGAGAGCGGGCCACCTTCAAAACCCACAACGCACAGGAAACCCGGAAACTGTTGTCTCACGTGTTTAAAAATCCTCCAAAAGAAGAGTTTCAGTGGGTTTTTTTTTAACCTATTTGTTAAAAGTATGAACGTAAAACCACTTCTGATTCATTGAAACAACATCTGAGCGGCACTGGGGAAGAAGGAAAATGAACCTAACCCTTCACGCAGCTGCGCAGTGGCTGGATTCCTTGGGTGCAGGTGCCCCGTGCACCCCCCAACCTGGCTCTGCTTATGTGGGGGGCATCTCTGCATATGGGAATAAACCCACTTATATCCTGAACTTCAAATAACAGTGTCATACTCTGGGACACCAAGATTTTAAAAATGACAAAGCCTATTTATTCTTTTTGCTGCCACTAAAATACGATTATGTACCCATAAATAAGTACACCTATTTGAAGGGGATGCCAATTATGTTGTTGATGGATGTGTGGAATGAAAAAGTTTGAATAACACTTTTTTAAGACAATGGAAATGTCCTATACATCTGTAATCAAACTGCTAGAGAAAAGAAGAGAGCTGGCACCTGCCCCTCACAGCTTGTCTCTGAGTTAATAGAAGCGGCATCTCCTGACCCCACCGGAGCCCTGGTGGCTGAACAGACCCCTGCAGTGGGAGAGCTCAGGGCACCGGGGGCGGGGGCTCAGCCCTGTGTCACCCACTAGCCGGCCACACTCAGGCTACGGGTCTGAAACTGCTTCTTGGGGGCAGCAAAGGAGTGGGCGGTCAGTGAGACAAGACGGGAGACTCACAGGGGCCTTTAGGTGCCCTTTAGACTAAATCTGCCCGGAAGGGGCCCGGGGTAGATGGCGGTTCCCACCGCGGTTTTCTCAAGCCCCCGGGCTGTGGCGGCTGCAGCCACGTCCCACCCTGCCCAACAGGCTACTCCTCCACGTGTCCCCTGGGACCATCGCCAGCCCGAGCATCCCTCACTCGCTGGGAGGACAGGTGTCCCCACCCTCCACCCAGCCCCGGCCGCATCTCAGGGACGGTCACGCAGCCAGGCCCCCCGACGGCCCCCATGACGTGCCAAAGACGCGCTGCCTGTCAGATTGTTTCCTTGCAAGGACAAAGCCAGAGGCCCAAGCAGAACACCTGCCCTTTCTTGTCTGCTCGTCTGAATCCTCCGATGTGCCGACTCCGACTTTCACCCCCGTCTACCCGAGCCCCCGGGGGCATCTTCTCTTCAGAATTCCTACGATGCCTGAGATACGCACGGCATGACTACAGACACTCTAGAGTTATTTGCTTGTGTTTCACTGCAGGATTCCTGTATCTCCAACAACATCTCGAGGCCTTTGAGAATAAATATTGCATTTTCTTAACCTTTATTATTTTATTCTGTACAGCACCTAACCCAGTGCCTTATGTATAGTAGTTGATCAATAATTGCTCATTGCATCCTTCATTTCCCTCATCTGCTGTGATTTTCTTTCTCTCCAGCTCCATTGATCCTGTCTAGTTCACTTCCTCTAGCTAACACATTCTTAAAATGGTTGAAATGTCATCCTTTCAGCAAAGGTTAAAAGCCAAATTCCAATTTCATCCAGGATTTGCTGTGTCTGCAATAGCTCCTTCCCAGCCAGAGACAGAGCCGGGAGCCTGGGAATAAGATGTTTGTTAAATAAATAAGCAAATCCATGGCCTAAGTAAGTAAACTTCCAATACTCTACAGCAGCTTCATGATTCTGGAAATAAGTAATGAACTTAAAATATAAAAGATACCCACTATGTAAATCCTTAGGTAAATGTGTATTTTTATTAAACTAGACTAAGAAATAATAGTCTTCAGATTTCATATTCTGACATTATTCTTAAAGTATTGATTTGTCCGGCAATACTAATTGACAACTTAAAACAATTTAAAACCTTCTGATCACATTTCATTTTAAAAGTTAATTAAAAACATTAAGGTCCTGTGAATTCACCTAAGGTACTGACTCACGAGAGTTTTGCTGAGTTGGTCTCTCTATTGTGAAATGCAAAACAAAGGAAACTCAAAGAAATGTGTGAAATAAAAGCACAGTTTCAGTTACTAATGGCTTCATCAAAACAGAACCTATTTAAGTGGGTAACTTTAGAAATAGATTTTAAACAGAAAAGAAAATCATGTGTCTACAGAATTTTCCTTTCATTTGTTCATCACTGCCTCCTCGTTTGCTGGTTACAAGATGTTTACAGCAGAAACCAGCAGAGCAGGGCTCATGTGCAATGCAGCAAAACAGATTTTGCATTTTAATGCTACCACAATTGCACTTTTTGCCTTTGCTACTTTTCTTGACTTTTATTTTCGTTCTGTGCCTAGCAACTCCTTAATTAACATTTTAGATGAGCACGTCAAGAGCAGGGTATGACAGACTGCTACTATTCTTGTCCTGCTGACAGTTTCCCCCATGGCAGAATGACAGTCGCAGCTGCAAGTCATTACAGGGAATCTGCCTGAAACCCCACCAAGGTGGGTCAAAAGTGTCCTAGGGGCGTCCGTGGGGGCCTCTGGAGAAAGCGGCAGCCAACGTCCAACAAAGCCCCGTTGTTGCTTTGCATGCTGGCTCCACAGAGGCCGCTCTCCCGTCGGGAGGCCAGAGGCAGCTGCGGGGCAGCCGGGCTTTTCACGGGAAAGTGGGTGACCGGCAGTCACCTGGGTAAGGCGCAGGGGGCAGCGGTGGGCGACCGTCCTCTTCGCTGCCCTCGCCGTGTGGGCCACGAGTGTCCTGGGCCCGGCTGAGTCCTGAGAGACCGCGCGGGAGCTCAGGGCTCACCTGGGGGGCCTGGGAGAGGCAGACACAGGCTCAGCTCAGCCCTGCCCTTGAAATGGGATTTTATTCTGCGAGAAGCTCACCTGCCAGCCTTTATTTTACCCCTCTGGCTCTAGGAACCACTTGTAACTTGCTTTAAATACAAATCCACTCTGTTAGCACCTTTTGTTTTCCTCCAAAGAAAGTGATCATTGAATAATTTTTTATTAGTTACTCCAAAGGCAAAGGGATTTGTTGATTCTTCTTTTTTCTCCTCCTGAGACTTTACCCAACTTAATGCTTAGTGGAAATGCAAATAATATTTCAGGATCTAGCTTTTCCCAGCATTAAAACTCCCAGACTTTTTGAAATCATTGTATCCCTCTCAGAACTCTGTAAAATATTTTGAAATAACAGCTTATTCTGTTTCTCTCTGTGAAGCCATCTTTGGGAATCGTTCAGAAAGAAGGCGCTGTCTTCTGCTAGATGTTCTGAGATGCCAAATCAGATCCGCTGACATTTGGACAACCAGGGGGCCCAGTCCGCCTGCCGCTTTCAGAGGGAGCGTCCCAAGGTGCTCGGAAGCATCACCACCGCCTGCGGGGGCTTCAGCAGGTGCAGCCAGGAGCCCTCGTTTCACAGGGAGCCCTGGACCCACGGGGAGGGCCGGGCTCACGTCCTCGCAGGCTGGGGCAGGAGCAGGCGCTCAGGCCACCTTCCCAGCCAGCTCCCCGCTGGCCCTGCCCTACTCACAGCTTTTCCTGGTGGGAGACAGTGACCAGCACTAAATAGTTTCTTCCCACGGTCGGGGCCACCACGTGTGCTGTGTGGACAGGGCCACAGCCTGCTCGCTGCTGGGTCTGCCGCTGCTCTCCGTCCTCCACCCGGGGCGGACGCGGGTGACGGAGCCTCTCCAGGGCTTAGGGCAGATCCCGCTGCCTCGGCCCGGCTCTCCGGGCACCCGTGCTCTGGGCCAGCTCACGTCCCCTGGCACTGTCCCCTGCCTGCGTGTCTGTCCACGGCCCCCCTCTCCTTGGAACTCCCCCTGCCCATCTCCTCCCCATACCCATCCAACCTGGCTAATTCCTCATTGAATTTTCAGGTTGCAGCCCACACAGCTGCTCAGGATGGGTTTTCTTCTAGGCCACGTGACCAGCTCGGGATTCCTTCCTCGTGTCCACGTCCTTTTCAGAGGAGCACACGTGCCATGATTACTCGCTTAGAGCCTTTCCTTCCAGACCAGGGGAAAACAGCGACCTGCAGGCCGAGTCCGACCCTCCCCTGCTTCCCCGAGCTCGGCCTCCCTGGGAAAGAGCCCTGCCCAGGCAGGAGCGGGTTGTCTGAGGCTACTTCTGGTGCCGCAGGGGCAGGGATGAGCACCTGCAAGACGGACCGCGGGGCCACAAGTCCACAATATTTACAAATCCTTCCCTTTGCAGAGAACGCCTGCTGGCAGCCCCTCTAGACCGTACGCTCCACGACGGCACGGTGTGTTCACGTCGCACGGCAGTGGATCTGTGCCCCTAACACGCTCCTGGTGTTTAGTGAGCACTCAAGGAAAAGAACAAGCAGATGAGGCGGCCACACTTCGGAGCTGATGGAAACGGGGGCCCCTGCTTTGTGCCACCTCGAGAAGGACATTAACTGAGCACAGAAGCAGGGACGTGAGGGACGGTGGGCCTGGCTCTGCCTGCGCTTTTGACTGCGTTTGCTTCCGTGTGGGTCAAAGGGAACGAAAAGGAGATTCAGGCTTTAGAGCTCCCCAAGTCCCCGGCCCTGCCTCCCACTCCCGCATCCTTCCTGCCGTCTACTGCCGGCTCAGCGGCCACTCGCTCCCCTTCAGAACCGTCCTCCTTCAGGGCTTTGTGAATGAAAAACACTTTCAGCTCCCAGCTGCTGAAACAAATTCCATGCCACGGGTCTGCTGCATTCTGTGCAACTGGCTCTCAGGTTTGAGGCGAGAACGCCAACCCCGAGGCGTCAGCGAGGCGGTGATTTCTCCCGAGGGCTGGGGACGCTCTGGGGCCGGCTGCTGGTGGCCATGCCTGGGGCAGCCCCTCCGGCTTCTCTGGGCCCCGGGGCCTCCCGGCACCTTCTCCGGCTTCTCCCCTCACCTGACTCCACTCTGCTCACGAAGGGCTCCAGCAGTCTGCATTACGGCCAGTCTGATGCATTAGGATCACACCCGTACAATGGGGCCGCACCACAGGAACGGGTTAGGTTTAAGAACTGCCTTTCTGGGTGCACAGCTCCAAGCCCCCGAGCCCACAATGGTTCCCCAGTGCCCCCCTCACCTACTGCCAGCCCCTCCAGGACCCCCAGGCCCTCCCGGCTACCCCCAGCCACTCCTGGCGTGACTCCTCCCTGACAGGCTCATTTCCTCCAAGCTTCTTCCTAAGACCGCAACTCAGGGTCCCCCAAGGCTCCGGCTTTACTGCTTCTCTGTCGGACACAGCCCAGCCTTGAGCTGCTCCTGAAAGCACAGACAGCCGCTGCGCTTAGTTGTCCAGCAGAGGTCCCAGGAAACCCCGAGCCACCCCCCCAGACCCAATTTGTTTGGTCCCCAGTGCTCCCCACCAACCCTGACAGCCCCAGCCGCGCCCCTCCCCGCCCCCCACCAGCCCCCACAGCCCCAGGGTGGGCCCAGCCGTGCCCCCCAGGGCCCCTCGCCATCCCTCCAGCTTCCTTCCAGTGCCCCTCTCTGCCCCTAGCTGACCCCCCACCACGCCATGCCCCCCGCCGTGCCCCTCTCCTGCTCAGTTGATGGACAGCTCCTCAGTGAAGCCAGCACTCGTCCCGCCCTGACCCCCCCTTAGACCTTCAGTCCCACTCCCCCGTCCCCCACACCTGCCCCCGTCTCGCACTGCTCCAGGCAGAAGCAGGGTTCAAGTTTGTTCTTAGTGGTGCCTCTGACAGTTGAAGGCAAATAGCAGAGAAGAGGGGGCAGCTGGGAGTCTGTATCTCAGCAGCGATGCCAGTCTCAGGGCAGCATGTGTCCCTGGGACCCCAGGGGGGCTCTCAAAATGCAACTGTTAAAACATTAAAAGAGGACAAATTCTCCCATGTTTAAAGGAGGGGTATTCTGGATTGACTGTGGTGACTCAGCAAAAGTTCCTGTTTTCATGCATGTCATTATTTTATTACTCGTCTACCCATACAGTGGACAAAGGGGGCGTCCCGGGGTTCTCACGGTCACAGTCACATGGTGAGAGCGTGTAGTTCTGCAATCATTAGATCAAGGGTACTGGGGGACAGCGCAACAGTTTCAGGAATTTCCTTCTGGCTATTCTGATACACTAGAAACTAAAAAGAAATGTCTGTATAATGAGTCAGTCATAACTATTCATCAAATCCAATTTCTCAGTTACCCCTCCTCCGTCTCATCTGAACATTCTATGTCTTCAGGGAAAGCTGGGCAATGACCATTCTAACTTCTTTGTACTGAAAACGGGGTGTTGACCTTATGGGGTGGAGGAATGAACCTGGTTGATGTTCTTGGAGAGACTGGGACCTTGGGTTTCAGGGCTTATCTGGCATAGGAGCCATCTGGAGACTTTAGGTTTCTGAAAAAATAAACCCGATAAGTAAAACTTTTATAGAGACTTAGATAGAGCCCTGGGTATTCTTGATGGTTTTAGGGAACACTGTGGCTTGGAGCTTGGCCTATAGCGGCAATTTGCAATATCCAGCTGAAGCTTGCATAAGAGTAACCTCCAGAGTGACCTCTCAACTCTATTTGAAATCTCTCAGCCACTAAAACTTTATATTCTTGCATTTCTTTTCCCCCTTTCGGTCAAGAAGTCTTTCTCAATCCCTCGATGCCAGGGAGAGTCACACCCCTGGAAGTGTGTCCCATGTAGGAGAAAGGGTGTGAATTTATTCACCGAGTTCTGCAAAAGTTTTAATGTCATGTCAGAAAAGATCAGGAGAGCAGGGTTGAGGACAGGAGTTTGTCAGTCCTGTTGGGTGCTGGAAGGAGCCCTTTAGCAAGGCTCAGAGACAGGCTGGAGGCATTGCGCTGGACGCTGTCCCGGGGCAGGGGGTCCCCTGGATCACTGGGGGCTGCTGCAGGCTGCAGCTAGAGTGGCTGCAGGGAAACATTGAGGGCCTGACCTGGAGACGACATCGGGAAGCAAAGCAGAGAGGCCACCTGTCCTCACCGAGCTTCCAATCAAATCTACAGAAACCAAACTGACCCAGAATGCAGCAAGGGAAAAAGTAGCCCACCTCCACCCCCAGGAGGCTGCAGGTGAGCAGGACCTGTCAGAGAGGCTGCAGGGGTAACTGCACCTGTTAGGGAGGCTGCAGGTGAGCTGCACCTGTCACGCCTCCCAGACCAGAAGGAAGTGCTCACTGCCAGCGTCAGCGCAGAAAGGGCTGCAACTGCAGCCCCCGATGAGGTTGCAGCACCACCTGACACCTGGGAGACATGTCTGGGAAGAGGAGGGTTTGAGAGCTTTTGTCGGGATTCCGCCCCCTGATCGGGGCTGGAAGGGGCATCTTGCAGATGAGCAGGTGGCAGAAGAATGGGTGAGTTGCCCCACCGAGGCCGGTGGGCTGAAGGAGCACCTGCTGCAGTGCAGGACACCCGGAGGACGTGCGTTTCCCCCGGTTCCATGCAACCTGTTAAGGGCTCCTCTTATCAGTATTCACGCGAGAGACGACAGGTGCCAGCACAAAGCTGCTGGTGGGCACTGGAAATGTCAAGGTGCTGCCACAGCCTGAACTGTGTCCCCAAAAGACAGTCAAGCCCCAGCCCCCAGCCCTCTGCAAATGGGGCCAAAGGGTGAGAATGGGCCTGTCCTGGTAAAAAGGGGGGAACGGGACCCCGAGGGGTGGGGACGGAGTGGGGGACAGGGACGCCATGGAGCAGGGGAAGGGAAGGCCTGGATGTCCCGCAGGGCGCTGGGACCACGGGCTGTGGCCCTGGATTCCCGACCTCCACGGGATCACAGGGAACCCTGTGGCTTCCAGCCCCGGTCTGTGGTCCTTGTTCCAGCGGTGCCAGCAAACCCGGCCGGGCAGGATGGACCCTGGGGGTGCCCACGGCGGTGGTCTGCGCAAGCAGGGTCGGAGGGCGGAGACGTGCTCGGCACAGTGCCCCTGACCTGGGGGAGCTGAAGAGCCCGCAGGTCCCGACGCCGAGGGGCTCCAGCTCCAGCTCCTGAGCCGGGGCGCTCAGAGCTGCCGGAAAGTCTGCACGGAGCCCGGGGCTTCAGGGATAAAACCCGTGGCAGGAAACAGGAAACGAGGAGCAGGCGCGACCCGAGACGCCCGGGCCCCCGTGGCTGGGGGCTGTGGTTTTCACACAATCCCCAGTCGGGCCCAGAGGAGCTGCGACCCAACGGGAGGCAGGAGGCGTCCCCGTGCCGCCTCCAGGACGCGTCGGTGGCGTCTGTCCATCTGTCCGACCGTCCTCCCTCCGCGGTGGGCCTGTGTGCTGACAGCACGCCTGATGGGCCTCATATCAACTGCGCACAGCACCCCGCGTTCCTGCCAGGTGCCTGGGGGTCCCCGTCCAGGGGCCTCGGCCCTGGGTCCTTCCGCCCCGCAGGCCCCCCCTTCTTGCGCCTCGGTCTCCCCGTCTGCTGCTGAGAGTGCAGGACCTGGGCTGGGGCTGGGGATGGGGCGGCGGAGGGGACGAGCTTCTCCCCGAGGGCGTGCCCCAAGGTCGCCCTGGCCAAAGGCTGCGCTGGGGCCCGCCCTGCGCCCTGCACCCTGAGGCTCCCTGCGCCGTGCTCCCCACGCCGTGCTCCCCGCGCTGTGGTCTCTGCACCCTGAGGCTCCCCGTACCGTGCTCCCTGCGCTGTGGTCTCTGCGCCCCGAGGCTCCCTGCGCAGTGCTCCCGGCACCGTGGTCCCCGCCCTCCTCTCGCACACCTCACTGCCACTGTCGCAGGAAATGCAAACACCACGTGTGAACACACAACTGTCATTTATTTGCACCACCGACTTCAGGAAGGGAAAAAAATCACAGCTCAATCTTTTCATTAAAAAAAAAAACAAAAAAAAACCCGGTGCGGTGTTCCCGCGGGTGACCTTAGATGGGCCTGTAGCAAACAGCCGGGAACTGCCAGACCCCGAGTTCTGCCCTGCGCTGTAAACTGTGAAAATTACAGAAATGGAAACAAAAAACAAAGTAATTACCTCCTCATGTGTTAAAAAGTTAAGTTGAGCAGGCGGTTGCCGTGGAGACGGCTTCCTGTTTGCCCTGCTGGTCTCCGCCGTGTTCCAGAATCTCCCCTCAGAACCCAGCGGGGCCTGTAATTTCAGTCAGTCAAGTCGGGTAAATTGCGTTTTCAGATGCAGTTGTGGTTTTCACTTTTATTTATCGTATGAATTTACCCGTGGCCTAAGTCCCGCTTTATATTTTGCGAGGGGAGCCCTGAACTTACACCCCCTGGTTCTCCTCCCGCAGCCAGGAGATGCGTTCTCCGATCAGTTAGTTCCTGACGATATTCACAGTGACCAAGATCTTCAGGCTTTTGGCCTGAACCATCCCAGGAATCTAAAAGAGAACTATTTGGCACATGGGAATGAAGTTTCTGGAAACCCAAGGAGTTCTTGGCCTAAATGTAAAAATAAAACCTAATACAAAATACATAGTAGAGAAAACCACAGATCTGAGTTACTACGTCTTGGGAGAAAAAGGATGTATTGCGTTGTTAAAAGTCCCAGGCAGGTGGAACCAGAAAATACGGAGAAGAAAGGAAAGGGAATCATATCCTTTCTCCTGGGCATTTGGCTGATAGGAAGGCAACTCCGAGCACTGCAGCCCAAAGCTCCGGCAAGCTCCTGGGGTACAGGAGGCCCCCCTTGATAAGCACTGTCTGTGCCTCCTGCAAACCGAGAGGCTCCTGCTCAGCACCCAGCACCCCACCCTCCTCTCCATCCAGCACCCCACCCTCTCCCTGTCCCAGCACCCCTCACCCTCCTCCCCGCCCCTCAACCCCCACCCTCCTCCCCGTGCCCCAGCACCCCTCACCCTCCTCCCCACCCAGCACCCCTCACCCTCCTCCCCACCCAGCACCCCACCCTCCTCCCTGCCCCAGCACCCCACCCTCTCCCCGCCCCAGCACCCCACCCTCCTCTCCAACCAACACCCCTCACCCTCCAGACCCCACCCTCCTCCCCGCCCCTCACCCCTCACCCTCCTCCCGCACTGGCGCACACAGGCAGCTACCGAAGGAAACCAAGGCCACGTGGGCAGGGCTGTTGGTGACTCTGACTCACACTTTGTTTCAAATAATGAAGGCATTTTTTTATTTTTTAGGGTTTTATTGGCAAGATATGTGGGCTCAACCTTGAAGGGTTGAGACCCGTGACTCTGACGTCCTGCAGCCCGTGTCCCGGGGCTCGCACCGTGGAGGCCCGTCCTGGCTGGGGGTCCCGCGTTCTCCCCTCTGGGATATCCCGAGCAGCCCGTCGCATCGGCTCCGACTCAGGGTCTCGGACAGAGCGGAGCTGCGCGTGGACTGACTGAGCGAGCCTTTCGGGGCCTGTGTGCACTGGAGGCCCGTCCGGGAGGAGGGAGGGCGCGCAGGGGGTGACACTCTTCAGTGGATCTGGAAATTCACCTGCAACACCCTCAAGGAAAGTAAATTGAGCTTTGCTCTTGTTTTGAAAGGGATGGAAGGAGCTCAGGTGAAAGGGGAGGCTGTCGGATAGAGCAGCCCCTGCATTGGAGATGCACTGAGATGGGGCGCCGGGTGTCGCGGGGCGGGGGACAGTGCACCAGTTCCAGGCAGGGACGTTGCTCAAGGTCTTTGTTTACAATCATCCCTTGGAATGACGTCTGAAAGAGGCATTCAGTCCCGTTGCATGTTTTCCAGAATGAAGCCCAATTCAATGTCAAAGGCCAATCCCACATGCCTTAATGTGTGGTAAATATTTGGATTTTTATCATCGTTGCTAATTGTGGCATAAAAGGGTTCCTGGCTTGGGTTGGCAGGTGGAGGGAGCGCCACTCCATCACCTGGGAAGGTTGGAGGTGAGAAGTGCCCTGTGGGATGCCCTGGAGATCACAGGGGCAGGGGCTGAGTGGTGGTGTCGGGTCTGGGTCACCGCCGGGGAGGCCTGGGGCAGCTCCAACCCCTGCCGCCCGCTCCTGCCGCCTGGCATCGGCGAAGTCCGCGAAGGGTGCACGGGAGCTGGAACTGAGCCCCCATCTTATCCATCACTTCACACCTTCGCTTTTAGTTGCCCAAACCGTTTGGGAGGCCTCTGTTTTAGCAGCCATATTCACCTGTCTTCAGTAAGTTACATAAAAGTATTGAAAAGCAATGAACTTCTGCCTTCAAAAGAGGAAGCTGGAAGGTTTCCCTTGCGTAACTCTGAAGGAGGAGGTGACACACAGCACACGCATCTGTCTGTCACATGCCAGGCAGCGATGGGCAATGTCAACAGAAAGGACACAGGTGACACCTCCACAGAGGCAGGTCCCACACACAGCAGTGTTTCTCGAAAGCTCACTTTCCCCACCTCTGAATGCTACATGGTCAAGTGCTCCTACTCGGGGGAAAAAAAAGATTAATGCACATGTAATTTTCTTTTCTGTTTTTTCCGTACCCAGGTTTGACATTAGTCATCTGTTCTGATTTACACAGAAGCTGTGGGGCAGCCGTGGGATGCCCTGATTGCTGGGTGTCGCGTTTAATCTGACAGGTTTGGACATGTCTATCAGGCATGAGGAGGGTGAGCTGTGTAGATGTGAAATCAGAAACAAGTGGGTGACAAGAGCTCCAGGTGACATGGCTGTTTTCAGCGTTGCCTCGGCAGACGAGGGCTGGCGAACAGAGCTGGGCCATCCTTCCGGGGAAGGTCATCGCCATCACC
Organism: Choloepus didactylus; assembly: GCF_015220235.1. Classification (NCBI taxonomy): domain Eukaryota; kingdom Metazoa; phylum Chordata; class Mammalia; order Pilosa; family Megalonychidae; genus Choloepus; species Choloepus didactylus. The sequence goes on from NC_051318.1 coordinate 655,947, forward strand.
ACCGTCTCCACCGTCACCGTTGTCTCCACCATCACCGTTGTCTCCACCATCGCAGTCACCATCGTCTCCACTATCACCATCACCATTGTCTCCACTATCACCATCGCCATTGTCTTCACCATCACCATCACCATCATGTCCGCATTGCCATCATCTTCACCATCACCATCGCCATTGTCTCCACCATCACAATCACCATCGTCTCCACCACTGCCATCGCCGTTGCCATCGTCATCACCATCATCTCCACCATTGTCTACACATTGTCTCCACCGTCGCCATCACCTCTCCATCGCCATCACCTCCGCCATCACCATCATCTCTGCCATCGCTGTTTCCAACGCCATCATCAAACTCTCAGGAGTTCCCGCCATGGCCCCCACTGACCACCAGCCAGGACCATATGGGGTTGCTGTAACTCTGTAAATGTGTCCCAGTGTGCCCAGCAACCCCCCAAGTCACCCTCCCCTTAAAGAATGTTGCAGCACAACACTGTCCCATAAAATATGTGAGCCTCAAATGCAATCTCAAATTTCTCATTCAAACATGTGAAACAGGTGATGTTAATTTTAATAACATTTTATTTAACTCAGTATATCTAAAATACTATAATTTCAACATTAATCGATAACAAAGTTATTAACACAATATTTGCATTCTTTTCTGGTATGCGGTCTTTGAAGGCTGGTGTGTATTTTGCACATACAGGCCAGGACACGTTTCCTCAAGTGCTCGGCCACCTCCTGCAGCCATGTACCAGATGGCACAGGGCCAACCATCTGAGGTGCCGTCCCCATCCCTGGCAGCTCAACTGGCTTCTCCTCCTCTGGGGCTGCTCCTCCAAGGCCCTGGGAACCCTGACCCTCCTGCAGCTCCAGCAAAGCAGCTGCAGGTCAGCCCAGCACCACCTCAGCTCCTCCTACGGAGGCATCCCTATGAGACCCCAAGCTGCACAGGATGTGGCCTGTAGACATGTTCCTTAAGGAGCCATGGCTGTGCAGGCTGGGCCCGTGGGCATGTTCCTTACACAGCATCACCTGTGCCTGGAAAAGCAGCTCTGGGCCAAGCCTGTGAGGTCATTCGCACTACCAGTCTGGGACAAAGCTGGCCCCTGCTCCCTCCATCTCCACTGTTGTGTGAGGTGGTCTCATTTATCTGCCATGGGCTACACGGCCCAGCTCTACCCTGGCCTCCCCATGCTGTGGGAGACGTGCTCTCCTACTATTCCTGAGAATATCTAAACCATCCCATGTGCATCTCCACCACCTCTAACTTATGCTTCTTTGACCTTTCTTATAGCACTCAGTTCAGCAGTGCCAACGCTGCTCCTCCTCAGAATGTCGGTTGGTCCTTGGCTTCTCCTTTTTCCTCCAGCAGCTTCTCCAACCCTTTGACGGTCATCGCAGTTGATCCAAGTCCGAGGATGGAGACCGTGCTCCCCACGTGTGATCCTAGCATGGACACTCACTGGCTGTGAGAACTCACTCGCCTGGTGTGTGACCCTCACCAGCTGTGTGACACTCAGTAAGTGTGTGACACTCACCAGCTGTGTGATACTATTTGTGTGACACTCACTAGCTCTGTGACGCTGGCGAGTTGCTCCCCTGTTAGTTCCCTCATCTAGACCACACCAGGACAATATTTGTGACTCCACACAGGTCAGGGAAGTCGGTGCAGACAAAGCATTTCAAACACTAAACGCAGTAAGGACGAAAACCGGGTGCCTCCTGCTTCGCCCTCGGCAAGTGTGGTCACCACGGACATGTTGTAACGAACGTAAAACATTGCTTCTGCCACCAGGAAGATGCATCATTTCACTGTCATTCCACTGTGCCTCCTACGCCGGGGGGTTGGGGGGCTCGGAGAAGGAGCCCCGTGGCTGCTGACCCAACAGATTCACGCTCTCAGGTTTGGCTCTGCCTGGCAGAGTTCCGATGGAGAAGGCCAGGCCGTCACTTCACCTTCCTGGTGCGTCTGAGGACGTGATACATTAAGAGGAGACGCAGGATGGTCGCTAATGTGGGGTTTGGGTCGTCAGCTGTCATCACATTAATGACAAAACTCCATAGATGCCAATTTTGTAGAATTTCTGTTATAATAAAGGGACAGTTTTTAATTTTTACTTTGTATTACAATTTTCAACATTAGAAGCTCCAGTTTTGAAGAAGAAAAAATGCATGAGTAGATGTTTCTAGCAATCAGCTGCAAATGCTCAAATATAAATGGCTACAAGCTGGAGACAGGACTTCGTGAGCAACGTGTCGATTCCACATCCTGGTTGGTCACGCCCACCCCTCCGAGATACCGTTTGGTCATTAGGGTCTTATGGACGAGCCCCACCACACACATGGGTGTGCACACACATGTGTACACTGGCATGCAGACATGCACATGCATATAAACTCCTGTGCAGACACACACATGCACACACATGTCTACACACCCACATCCACACATGCACGCACACGTGCATTTGCACATCTGCACACACACATACACTCACCTATGCATGCTCACACACAGGCTTACACACACTGTGCTGGGTGTGATCTGATCCTTCGGTTTGTGCATTGCACTCTCTATGTCTGGCAGCTGGCTCGGGAACACCTACGGGCCCCGCTGGCACCTCCCCCACAGCAGTCTGAAGTGGCAGGAAGGGTCACCTGTGACACGTGCACTCTCTGAAAAGAACTCAGGTGTGCAGCAGAGACGTGGGTTAAGCTTAGAGGGCCAGTGGACTAAGAAGAATTCACACAATGTTATACTGCCTTTCAAAGAACCTTTTTATTTTCGGAGCATGTTGAGCCTTTGCAAAGCTGTGCATATTTTAAAGCTATTTACTACTGTTGTTAAGAAGAGAGTTTTTCTGAGGCACTACAAACACTCACCAGCAACGCCAAGTTGAGCAAATACAAAGACCTAAGATGGAACTGAAAAGGAGCCTCATGTTCAGAGGGGAGATGGAGACGCTGCAGGACAGAGCAAACAGCGTCTGCTCGGGTTTGCTAAGGCCGTCTTTATGCAAAACAACAGAAATGGATTGGCTTTATAAAGGAGGTTTATTTGGTTACATGGTCATAGTCTTAAGGCCATAAAGTGTCCAAGGTAAGGCATCAACAATCGGGTACCTTCATTGGAGAAAGACCAATGGTGTCCGGAAAACCTCTGTTAGCTGGGAAGGCACATGGCTGGTGTCTGCTTGCTCCCAGGTTACATTTCAAAATAGCGTTCTCCAAAATGTTGCTTTGGGGGCATTTTGTCCTCTCAGCTGTAGCTCCTCTTCAAAATGTCACTCTCACTTACTATGAGGTCCCTGTGTGAGCTCTTTTTATACTACTCCAGTGAACTAATCAAGACCCACCCTGAATGGGCAGGACCACATCTCCATGGAAACATTCAATCAGAGGTCACACCCTAACCAAAGGTGTCACTCACAGTTGGGTGGGTCACATCTCCATGGAAACACTCAAGCAGAAGGTTCCGACTTAATCAACACTAATACATCTGCCCCACAAGATTGCATTAAAGAATATGGTTTTTTCTGGGGGACATAATATATACAAACCAGCACAGTTTCCTAGTGGGTTAAAAGCTGCTTTGTGGGGGAGGTAATTTTTTCCTCAAAGCCTTTTTGCAGGATGTCCTCTAACTTAAGAGCACGTTGGCACGTAAGACAAGGATGGATCAGACACGGTCTGCCTTCCTGGAACAAAATGTAAATTGACAGACCCGGTGGGGTTTGGGGCTAGATGAACCTTCCCATTGCTATTTTCAAATGCTTGGGTTCTTCTAAACCAAAAACACATTTTGCCCTCAGCTCTTTTCGACTGTATTTTAACAATTCATGTGTATTTAAAGGGAAATTGAATCCATATGCATCTAATATATTTACACTTATATCATTAAAGTGTTGTTTTGTGAGATTATTTCTGTGGCCAGGAGACCTGAGCAGCTGTGGAGCTCTCCTCCCCACATGGCAGGGACCTTCCTTCTGTAGAACCAGCCCATGTTTGCCTGGGCCCTGCTTCCCGCCTCTTTAAAAACAGGGAAGCCCAGCATTCAGGCCCTTCCAATTTAAGGCACTGAGACCACACAGATTTCCCAATTCCAAATAAACATTCTACCAAAAAAAGAGACTCCACACCCCTTAGAGCAGCAATTATTTCTTGCCCAATACTGGGGTGAGTTAGCAGTAGATGAATTACGAATAAACATATAATCTATAGACACATAACATGAGGATACCTGAAAGCTTGAAATAGATCCAAAATAGTACCTGGGACAGAGGAAAAAGCAACCTCGGCAGCAGGCCATGGCGAAGGCCTGGGAGCTTGCTGTGCAATGAGCCCTGTGAAACTCATGACTGCAGGGGGAGAACCCCTGCAGGCTCGCCCCACCTGGGAGGGGGGTCACAGTGGTGCCAGTTGGACGCAGGACAGATGTCAGCCCCGACATGTGGGCACCTGCTGCCTGCGGGAGCGTCCAACACACCTGTACCAGCTGAACAGGGGCACCGGTCACCTGGACCCTGTGAAGGCCAAGGAAGGGCTTGGGAGCAGGTGCACATTAGAACGTTCCAGGTAATTCGTCCCCTCGAGCAAGATGAAGCCCAGTTATTAAGCCCAACATTACGAAAATTAAAGTAAGCTCTAATGGTTGCACACTTACACCTGGAGAATTTTGTGAACGCTGCTGTAAAATGCACCGAGTTTAAGAAAAACAGTTATAACGGGCGTTTCCCCTTCCAGGGGAGGCTGGAGACCCAGAGGGCGTCCCAGGGCCTCTGTCTCTGAACTCGCTGTGGGTCAAGACGAGGGACATGCAGAGCTGAACCGGGCGAGCTGGGCTCACGGCCACACCGGGGAAAATGTCGGCAGAACCCAGAGTGAGCGCAACTTCTCACGCGGCAAGACATTCAGTGCTGAGCACGCGGGAGTGGGTGGCAGATAGGAGGTCACTGTGAGTGTGCATACACACACACATGCACACCTACAGCACACGCACAGCTCACGTGCACACACACCCCCCTACGTGAATGTGTGCACACGCGCACTCACACGCAGCCCCACATGAATGTGTGCACACATGCACAGCGCACGCACTCACACGTGAACACACATGTGCACACATGCACACATTGTTGCCTTGTCATTTCCTGACCACACCAGAAACCACATCTCTATGTGCTGTTTCCTGGCACAAAATGCGGAATGTGCTGACGTGGTCTCCCCGAGACAGAGGCAAGGGTGGGCTCCGACCACACCCACGCACGAGCTGGGCCCTTCCCGCGCCGTCGCACAGTGGATCCAACCCTTCCCGTGACACGTGCAGGTGGACCCGGCCTTTCCCATGCCATGTGCTGAGGATCTCAGCGTAACTGCACGCGGAGGGAGTGCTGCTCGGCGGGGCCGGCCTAGGTTTCTTGAGCCGGTCGATCAAGCAAAAGCACCTGGACTCATGTTTCAAAGCAAGCCTTTTTCACTTTCAAAAACTATAAAGATTTCATAATAAACAAACTGAATACTCCACAGCTTTTCAGTGGTCTGGAGTCTGCAGTGCGTGAATGCCTGTAACTCGCTAAATCCCTTCAGCTGAACGTTTGCCGATATGTGTAAGGCAGCAATAGACTCCCTTGCAAGGAGTTTTATTCAGCTCTATAAGAATTGCATCAAACTATATTGCTAGAAACAAATTTCTGGATAGAAGCATTGGCACATGTTAACGGATTTTGATTCTCTTCTGAAATGTGGAATCAGTTGACAATCCCTGTTTGACATGAGACCACTGTCTCCTGGGCCTGTGATGTGCCCACTTCCTCATGACTCATTCTGTTCATTTGTGGGGTTTTCCCCTTTTTTACTACAATTGCCAAAGGCTTGTCTAATTCATTGCCTTTTTATTTGTTTACTTGCTTTTATAACTCAAAAAGCCAAATCTTGAATTTATCAATTGTAATATATTTTGTTTTTTGCTTTCATTCACTTTTACTTGTCTCTAAAATTCTCTCTCTGAGTTAATTCTCTTACACTTTCTTCCCAACAAGTGAGTTGAATGCTTGTGATCTCTTTACTTCTCACTTAAAGATGGAAGAATCTGATTGTGCCCAGGGTACAGTTCTGATCACATCCTGTAGGTTTTGGTGGGTAGCATTTGTATTTTCAAAACGACTGTAATTGTAGTTTGATTACCTCTTTCGGCCAATAGTCAGTTAGAAAAGTAATTTTAATGTCCAAATAGCCAGCGGGTTTTGCTTTGTTTTAACTTTTGTTAGCAATTTCCAGCATTGCTGCATAATGGCCTAAGAACTGGATCTACAAACCTCATCTAGAATTTATTCAGTTTTAGGGCAACAATTTTCAACCTGTTGTTGTTTTACCAATGCAACGCTTTAAGACATTACGTCTCAGTTGAAACCCCAAATCTGAAAAGGTGTGAGGCAGAACCTTTCTAGTTGTGTGGAGAATTGAGAGACCGAGGAGAGTTTGCCCGTCGGCCCCTTTGCCTCGACCCAGGCCCCCGAGCCCCCGTGAGGCTGTGAGGCTGCGCAGTGTGCTTAGTGCAGAATCAGCTCGCAGCTGTGTGTTCTGGATCCTCGAAAAGAAGCCAGTTCCCGTTTGACATGAATTTATGTGTTGCTGTTAATGCAGATTTATCAACACAGATTCAAATCATCTCTTTATCCATATATGTGTGTCATAAAGATAGAAAAATGGTATGGTACCCGCTGGCCATTCCTCTCAGCCTGGGTGCAATATGACATCTAGCGCACCTGTATCTCCACAACGTTCCCTTCTTGGTGTCTGCTAGCAAGGGCATCTGTTGGCAAGCTCCCAGCTTCACAAAACAGAGCACGCAGCAAAGACTTCGCCTCGAGCTTCTCGGACTCCAGTAAGCACCGGACTTACCGGGGTCCTGTTTAAAGAAAGTTCTGTCCTGGTGGACCTGGGCTGGAGGCAGAGACCCTGCATTTCCGGGAAGATCCCAGGGTGCTGGTGCTGGGCAGCAGGTGTCCAGACACATGGGGTTTGCTTCTCTGCGGGAAGAAACGTGCAGGAAGCGGCCGTGGGACTTGCTCAGGGCCCTCCTCCTTCCTGGCCCAACCCAACCCCTTCATGCCCGTCTTTCGCTGGATTGTCAGGAGCCGACTGCTGCAGGAGGTCGACGTTGCTGGCAGAGATACGGAAGGAAATCAGTACCAGCCTCCTCAGAGCACAACAGAAAAACGGGACTTCATTGTCTCCCCGAGCCCTGGGAGAGGCTGCCGGAGTGAGACAGGGTTATCTCAAGCAGCCCAGACCACGCACGACACATTGCCGGAGCCGTCAAGCCCTGGACAGAACCGAGGCTCTGCAAGGAAACAAGAACGAGGTTGGGGGGACCTGAGGGTAACAGCAAAGAAAGAGCAGGGCCTCGTCGTTGACTGTTTACCATCACATGGCATCTTGTAAAGTGGAGTTTCACCTTTGCATTCAGTTTTATACTTTATTTACAACCATTATATAGGCTTAAATTTGTTTAATTCTTAATATTTATGCTCAGACCTTTTTAATCACAATTTTCTTATCCATAAATTCTTAACTATGAGTCATCTCCTGTGAGCTCAATTGTATCTTTTTTTTTTCAGGAAGAACACACGATTCTTGTCTTAACACATGCAACACAACTTAGCTGGGTATAAAATTCTCAAGTGTCAAGAGCTTTTCTGTCAAACTTGAAGATTTTTGACAGCTTTATTTTTCTGTCTTTCAGAATGTGAACAAGAAATTTGACCAGCCTGATTAATAGTAGATAAACTATGCAGGTGTAACTGGAGTGGTTCTTTTTCCTGCCTGGAATGACACATCATTTCATGCTGTAATCTAAAAATGTCTCAGGATGAGTCTGACTGGGGGTCTCCTTTTCACTAATTTTACCCAGTGCCAGATGGGTCTGCTCATTTGCAGACCTAGTTCATCCTTCAAGTAAAAATAAATAAATTATGTTATACTTTTGGTTATTAGATTTGCTTCTTCATTTTCCTCAAAAATGAAAATTAAATATCAGAATGCTTTTCTATGCCCTCTGCATTTATTTTATTTTCAATCATTATATTTATCTCTTTTCTTTTTCCTAGAAACTTCAAGAGAATTTTTCAAGTTTACCTTTTATATTACTGATTTTATTCTCAATGTTACTAATTCTGATTTTTACCATTTCCAGAACAGATTTTAATCCCATCATTTCATCCTAGCTTTGTGTGTTCTAGGTCCTGTTCTAATTACTTGAATCCTCACAATAATTCAATGAAGTAGGTACAATTCTAGCCCCACTTTACAGGTAAGGAAACCGAGGCTTAGCAGAACCTACCCAAGGTCACACAGACAATAAGAGGCAGAGCCAGATTTTGAAGGATTTGGTTCCAGAGTCCTTATTATGCACTCCATTTTATCAATCACAGTTACTGTAGAGTGATTTTCAGCTCCCTCTATTATTTGCATTTCCTCAGGGGTGAATTCTCTAACTGTTCTTGTTTTTCACTTTTCTTAAAATTATTTTAGCTCATCTTTCCCCCCCTCCCTCTCTTCCCCACCTCTCCTCCTCCCCCTTCCCTTCTCTCTCTCCCGCTTCCCTCCCTCCATCTCTCTCCCTCTCTCCTCCCTCTTCCCCTCTCTCTCCTTTCCTCTATCTCTCTCCTTCTCTCACCCCTCTTTCCATCCCTTCATCTCTCCCTCTCCCCCCCCCATTTCCCTCCCTCCATATCCCTCCCTCTCTCCCCCCTTTCCCTCCCTTTCAGAGCTGGGGTATCCGTGCTCAGCCCAGGCCCAGGCAGGGGAGGCTCCGGGCTGCTGCCACACGTGGGGTGCCCTGCATGTCCAGAGTCCTGAAGGCATCAGCCCCTGTGGCCTCGACCTCTCCCGGGATCAGAGCCCAGGTGGCCATGGCTCAGCCCCCACCTGCTTTCTAATTTATGCCCCCAGAGATGAGCGTCTTTCTGCATGATGACAACTGTCTTTTCAGTTTTTTAAGATAGTTTTTTTCTTGCTTGCTACCTAATTGTGAAAGTGTGTATAAAACCTGAAATCATGAAATTATGCTGGAGTGGGGCTAGCAGTGACAGGGAACCCCTCCATGGAGCAGGTCGATCCTACCCAGTGCTGTCTGTGTGTCCAGCCTTGTTAGCGGTGAAGCCCTAAACGCACATGATGTGGAGTAGGCTTTACTAGTTTTACTCAGGAAATAGACAGTATATCCACCTGCACCTGCCTGAGTGAGTCAGGCCACCGTGCCCCCCCACTGCCCTCCTCCCTGGGGTGCAGCTACCCCGCTCCCACTCGGCAGTGCCCCCGGCTGGTGGTGAATCCTGTGACTTCTTGACAAAGCCGTGGAGAAGCTCTTTTCTCTTAGCTTCAAAACAAGCCAGGTCAGTTTTCCAAGTGTCTGTAGTAAGAAAGCACAGTGGAAAGGACAACACAAACTTGAGGAAGTTTAGAGACGTTGTCTTTCCAAGGCCTCTGACTGTCCAGCGAGACGGGCTTTGGTTGACAGTCCGTTCACCAGCTGCCCTTCTCTTTCCTGCTTTGGATCCCAGCTCAGAATCCTTTCCCAGGTCACACATTCCTTGAGATTAGAGGAATTAATATTTGGGGACTATAAGCTCAGAAGTGAGTTGCTGGAAACCAAATTAAAATGAAAAAGAGGAGACATACAGAAATAAATTATTATTTAAATAAATCTTCATTGTTCAGGGGAAGATGTGGAAATAAGTTATTACTTTCAAAATACTTGAATTATTTTGTGTTAAATATAAAAAGAGTACTTTTCCCATCCACTCCTTTTCCAACTCTGGCAGAAAACGGACTCACGTAGCAGAGCGGCCTTTTCTGGGTCACCTCTCGCACGGGGCTGCGCCTCGGCCAGGGCGTTCTGTCCTCCCAGGAGCGTCCGCCGGCCGCACACTCTCCCCGCCTGTCTGTGGCCAGGGCCTCCCCTCCACCGAGCAGTGGTTTTCAGTCAGTGGGGAGACCCCTGCCCCCCTGCAGCTCCTTCTCAGGACTTGGACTTTCCAAAATAAGATCAAAGCAAGATGGAGCCGTGCTGAACGCAGTAAGAAACCAAACGATTTCACGACTGTGCGTCTCATTGGATGTGAGCTGCTGTTGGATTCCAGAGACAAGAGCATTTTTACCCACCTTTGTTTGTATTATTCACACCTCTTTCTTCATCAGCTTGGAAAAATTATACATTGGCTCTATTTATCTAAAAATGGTCGGCTAGAAGCAGACGTGGGTGCTGGAGAGCCACTCACCTCCGGGTCCTCCCCTCGTGATACTACACAGTAGATCAGACTTTGCTGAGGGAGAATCCAAAAGACACAACCAAGCAGGCCTCTGATTGCACAATGGAGCCCAGATTCTCTTTCACAATCTGTTAACAGTCGATCCTTAAGTGTACTTTAAGGAAAGTACACTTAAAATTTTAGGGATTCATGGACTCCCTAAAAGTCATCTGAGGCCCTTTAATTCAGAACTCTTACTACTAAATATGGATTCTCTATCACCAAAATAAAGACTAGGGAACTTTGAGGTCTTGCAAAGGTAATTTCCAAACTCGGTGTTACTGGAAGGAGCTCCTCAAGACCAGCTGGGGTTTGCTCCCGCATGGCCTTGGCGAGGGCTCCGGGGTTCCATGGAGCAGCCAGTGGTCAACCCAGGTCTCGCTCATTTACCAAGGAAAATCCCGGAGCCTCGACAGGATGCTTATAAGACTGTACAGGCCAGAACGATGGGCAGAGGAGAGCTGGAGAAAAGGGGAGGATGTCTGCTAAATGGTGAGTGCGGCTGTCACCTAACTCACAGCTGTCGGTGTCAGCACGGGACACTGTCCTGTTCCTCTCGGGGAAGGGGTGTGCAAATCAAGGAAAGTGCCCCCGAGATCAGCAGCTCACACCACCTTCACCGAGTGGGACCGCATGGCAGCCCGCTCGAAGCCCAGTGACGCAGGTCAACGCAGAGGCTCTGGACTCTCTATCCAGTGGCAACGCCCACCTCCCCCCCCCCACCCCGCTCCTCTCCTTTCCGCACCCACTGGCCGTGCTCTGCAGCGGCTGTCAGCTGTGCGACTTGACCTGCATGCTTCCCGAGCTCCGAGTGCAGGTCATTTGATCCCCCTTACGTTTTCATTCCTTGATTTATGTTTCTCTCCTTTCTCATGCGGGGTTGGCATCCTGCGGCCCCTTCCCTGGTGGGTGGTGCTGCTGAACCTGGTTTTAGGAGCACTTTGGTCTGGGAGACAAGGGGACAGTCCTGGGGGCTGATGTTGACCAAGAAAGCCGGGAAGCTGCCGGCCAGTGCTCCAGTCTCTCTGAAAGAGCAGATTAAATCAGGCACAAATGACTTCTTTATTCCAGGATGTCAGCTGACAGAACTATAAAATGATCAAATGAGTAATTTGCATTAAATATCGTTAGCTTCATACCAGAAGGGACGTGTCCTAGGGAAAGGACAAAACTTGAAAGCATCACACCTGCTTGTTAACTTGGTCTTACATCTCCTGGAAGGAAACGATCATTTAAAATCATATCTCATAAGTGAGGGCCTGGCTGTGCCTCCAGCTGGAGGCAGCCCCGATACTCGGTCTCCGTCTTCTCATCACCACGGGCCCTCTAGCTTGTTTCAAGACCTTCAGCCTCTTGGTGAGTCACGTTGCCTCATTTGAAAATGTGCACAATATTTTTAGCAATCATGAAAATGATCATGAAACACAAAGTACTGATGTAAGTGGCACCGTCCTTCTCTTATAAGAAGGGGTCACTGACCTGGAGTTTGGCACGTCATAGGATGTCAACAAATGCTCGTTACACTGATGAACGAGTGGGGAGTGGACAGACCACGTGGGCCCCTATGGCCGCTGCACATGTAGACGTTTCCCCTCCGCATGGTGCAGTCAACACCTCTGGGGGCCATTGGATGCTTCTCCCCCAGCACACGTCCTCGCTCTTGCACCCGCATCTCCTCTGTGTCCCTAAACCAGCCGCATCCCACTCCTCACGTCACCCCGGGGCTCGGCCCAGCCAGTCAGGGCTGCTCGGCGGTGCCACGTGGGGGACGGCCACTTGTCCAAAGACCCCGTGGAGAACCCAGGAGATGGTGAGGTGCACAGGAATCCAACTGCCCACAACAGACTCGCTTCTCGACAACACTCACGACCTCTGGGGATGTTTCTGGAACAGGTGATCACGTGAACAATACGAAAGGGACATCCTCCCAGCTCCAGGGACCCAGTGGTTCTGCTGATCATAGACAAGTGGTTCTGTGGCAGCACATGGGCTCGGCCTCAAGTTTTCTCTAGACTCCGTGAGGCGTCCTTGAACTAAAGTTCCCAAATCAGAACAGGTAATTGTTATCTTAATGCAGGCAAACCCTGAGCTGCTGATACGTTAGGTGTCCAAATCCCACTTTAGCTTATAGGTCAAGCTGGCACGAACGTAGAAGAAAGAATAGAAATAAGAGAGCAGCTTAGACCAGAGAGAGGACACCTCACGGACACGAGGACTTTGCTGAGCTCCTCAACAAGCCTCAGAGAGAAAAGCCTGTGAGCCCCGGGAGCCAGGCCCCCCGCCAAGAAAGCCCATCTGCTGAGCTCTGGGCTCCCGCACAAAGCCACGGAGCAACGTCTCCCAGCAAGGGGTGGTTTCCTCATGGCCAGGCTCCCACGAGGCCCCTGGGTGATGGATCAGGGCTGGCGGGAGCCATGGAACCTCCTGTGGGATGAAGCTGAGGCCTCCAGGGTTTGGTGTCCGAGATGGAGCTGTGCAGTTAGGGACAGGCTTCCAGATGTGGAGGGGAAATGCTGGGGTACTCAGCTTACAGGTGCTTGGTCCGATAGGCCACTTAACTCTTCAGCATTAACCAGCCTGAATTTCTTTTTAATTCCAAAAAGGCGGAAGCATTGCAGTCTGAGAATTTTTTTTTAGTGCCTCTTCCTTACTAGTTCAATCTTGAATTCCCTTGCATTTAAGACTAATTTTCAGAAATCTACCCCCTTTTCTATTGATTGTGAGTTAAAACGCCCTGAAAACCACCTGGGTCCTGTGAATCCAGCCAAAAGACAAGGCAAGAAAGAGAAGAGAAGGCAGTGCCATTCCCAAAAGCGACACGCTTCACTCCCAGCCTCTTTCTTCTTGCAGAAGCAAGTCATGTGTTCCCAGCCGGGTGCGGGGGCCTGGGCGTGTGGCCCCTGCACATCCACGCACCGCTGCGGGGAGCATGGGTCTGGGGCACAGCTGGTCGCCTCCGTCACCCCCTCCACCCTTTTCCACAGCCCGACAGGGGGAACTGGGGACAGGCTGAGCCCCAGGCCCAGGGAACCCGTCAGCGAGAACCCTGTGCTTCTACCCAGTCCTGGGGCTTGTTCCCCGCCCTGCTGGGCTCAGCCTCACCCCTCAACGTGGGGTCATGTTGGCCTGAGAAGCTCAGCTCACACCATCTTTAGAGCCAGAAGTCTCCAAAGAAAAAGAAATAACCTGCTCGCCTCTGTCATGAAATCCACAGAGATCCCCAAAAATGAATCTGATTGATCTCGCTTGAGACACGTGGTCACCACTGAACAAAGCCCTGCGCCCGGAACAGCGGGGCCTGGCAAGCCCACCCCTATGGCTGGAGGGGAGTCAGGAGACGCTGCCCCACAGGACCCTGGAGGGAGCCGTTTCCGAAAGGAAGAGAGGCCGGGCGCCCAGGGACGCACTGGCAGCCACGCAGCGAGTTCTGAGAAAGCAGACAGACGTGTGCCCTGAGACTTTGCTTCTTAGTCTTCCTTCCTGTCACTGTTCTCTTTTGGTCTTTAACAAAACATATATTTCTGATTTTTTGTTTATAAGAAGAAACTCGTAGCTCTCCTTGTCTCTCACCAACTCTAAAATGTTCTACCTCAAGGACCCCGTCACTCCATTTTTAACAACTTGAAATAAGTGCTGTGATGCTCCTAAAGTTCTCGCAAGCGCTGTGGGGAGAGGACGCCCTGAAATGCTTGTTACGTCGGACCACACTGTGTTGATGTTCGCTTTCGGGGAGCTGGGTTTTTGGGCCCTGTGCGTTCTGTCCCCCAGGGAGGCTGCCAGTTCCCTGAGGTACCGGGCATATCGGAACCACGACCCGCTCCCGGTCTCCAGACCCCGATCGCCTTCAGACCGGCACCGTTTGAATCGTGCCTGGGTCGAAGCGCCAACTGGCTCATCGGGAAGCATCAGCATGACTGGCATCGCTAGCGCTTACGCCAAATGGTGCCAGCCGTGTGCCAGGCAGGGGGTGTCGCAGCACACCGGGCTGCCAGCCAGGGCACAACGGGGTACTCAACCGCACAGCGCAGTGAATCCGGGGTCCGAGGGACCCTTGGCCGGGCGTCCACGGCTGCTGTGAGAAGGAGGGTGGCGCGTCTCCCCAGGCTGCCACCACAGACCCCACACATCAGCACAACATGACTCCGGCGGCGATGGCGGCTGGAGCCAGGACACGGTGGTCCCAGCCCCCCAGAGGGCAGCTGGGCGTCCACTCCTGGCCTTGCTTGGGCGGCGGCTGCAGGCTCCTCTGCTGGTGGCCACGCCCCCCGCCTCCCTGTCCACCTCACCTTCCATCTGCCCTCTGCTCCGTGACACGGGGTCACCCAGGTAACCCAGGGTGCCCGCGCACCTCCACAACCGTGACTTACCCACGTCTGCAAAGGCCCTTTTTCCAAACGAGCTCACACCCACGGATTCCAGGGGTCAGGGCACGGATATGGATTTGGGCAGCAGACGTGCAAGCCGAGGGCTGGCGGAGGCATCAAGGCCCGGGGAGCTGAATTTGGGGGAGAAGACCCCGGATGGGGGGGCAGTCGGCTCAAGGCCCCAGGGCAGCTGCGTGGCATGAACGAGATGCTGAGAGACGCCCACTGGGCCCTGGTCAGCTGTGGCGTTCCCGGTTCATGGACATCTTGCCTGGAGCTCCATGTGTGCATCTGAGGAAACGGGGGTGTCCCGCTGCACCCCACTCTCCCAGCCGCCTCAACCAGGACCAAAGCAGAACTTCTGAGACCCGAGAGGGCATCTGGAAAGCACTAGCCAGAGAGCCAGTTAGACGGGGCAGACAGACTCCATTTGAATTCCCTCCTGGTAACAAAAAAACTTTTTTTAAGTTTTACCCCACAAGGGCAAGTAGAAAGGAAGAGCCCTGAAAAGACCCCAGTGATTTTCTGGGGCATAGAGAGCACGTGACAGAGTGGCACCTGACTCAGCACAAGGGAGACTGTCTCTGCGAGAGGCCGGGAGTTTCCCCTAGAAAATGGTAATAAGGCCAGATTGGGGCTCAGCTCCCGGTGGGGCTGGAGGGAAAGTTAAGGGGTGCAGCAGGTTGAGTAGCATCACCCCAAAACCATGTTCACGTGAACTGCAGAATGTGAGCTTATTTGGGGGATGGGACCGTTGCATGTTAAGTTGAGATGAGGTCACACTGGATTGGGGGGCCCTAAATATAATGCCTGCCTACCCCTTGACCCCAAGCTCTGGCTCCTGACATGTGAGGGATCACACTTCCATCACACTAAGTCCCGGTTTGGGGTCATTTGTCAAGGCAGCTGGGGAAAAGAGGCCAGGAGTCAACGACAGGCTGCAGTGCGAAAGCTGCCGTCCTCGGGCCTCCCCTCGCGGGCCTCTGCAGCCAGGCCTGTGCTCACCAGGCCAGAGGACCCAGGACTCAGCTCCTGGGAGACAGAAGCACCCAGAACAAGGGTCTTGGCCACGCATCAACATTTAGAGGCTCCCCACCAGGGGCGGATCCCAGCCCAGTCACCTCAGGGCTGATTTAGTTTAAAACTATGCAAGAGAAAATTGTATAAGAAACTCTCCTATACTGAAGGATACGGGCATCCACTCAGAAAGGCTCTTCAGGAATTTAGCAAAGAAAACAAAAACAAAAACTTTTTAATCGTTTTGAAAAGGCACCTATGTGAAAGCTCACCCATGAGAAATTTCAGGACACTGAAGGTGAAGAAAAACTCCTAAGAGCGTCTGGGCACTTTTTTTCCCCCAAGAGTCAAAATACAACTCCGGGGTATAGAAGCCAATGGAGAAATGTCTTCAAATTAGAAGAAGCAATGATTTTCCATTTAAATTCTAATACCCAGCCAAACAATCAATCGGATGTGAGGTATGAATAAAGATGTTTTCAAATGACTAAGGGTTTCTTTTTAAATTTAATAATACAATTAGCCCAGGAAAAAACAGTGCAGCAGCTGATGTTTCCTGGGCTGCTCAAAGCAGATGCCCTGAGACAGGCTTTGAACAAGGGAATCCATTTGCTTACAGTCACAGTCCAGGAAAACGTCTGGATCGAGGCGTCGTTGAGGCGACGCTTTCTTCCCGGAGACCAGCTGCTGGCGATCCCGGGCTCCTCTGCCACACGGCAAAGCACATGCGGCGTCTGCGGGCCTCGCCCTTCTCCTCCGGGTTTCACCGCTCTCAGCTTGTTGCTTCCCTGACTTTCTCTCTCTCCCCCTTCATCCCGTTTATAAAGGATTCCTGTGATAGGATAAGGCCCATCCTGAGTGAGGGGAGCCAAACCTTAGCTGAGGTCACCTCACCAAAAGGTCCCACAGGGGCGGATCCAATGTAAGAACGTGCTCTTCTGGCCGCGAACTGCCAGGGAGCCAGGCATCTCCCCCAGGCCCGGCCTCGTCCCTCCGGGGCTGACTTGGCTTCTTCCCTTCGACCCCGTGGTCAGCGGCTGCAGAGACCGGATCCCCCGAGGCCTCCGCTGCATGTGGGAGCTGAGGCGGAAACGTGGGTGAGGGGTTTCCTATGCAGCTGTGTGATTCGGCCCCTCTGAGACAACCACGGACTCTGTCTCAGGGGTTGGAGTTTCCAGGGGTGGCCTCAGATCAGTAATTGGTTAGGAAATTTAAAATAATCTGATACCAAACCTCACAGGAACTGATGATGATTATTTATAGATTTCATAAAGAAAAGGAAAGAAAAGCAGCAAACGCATGGTGAAGTCCAGGGCTTCCAGAGCAGCCTCTGAAATCGCCAGGCACGGCGTGATTAGCCTGCAGCTTTGGCTTATTTTGTCTTCCACGTACACTCGTAGTTTTCAGGAAGACTTTGGAAGAGGACACAACTGCCCGTGGACAGGTATCTCTTCCCAGCAGAAGCAGAAACGAGGCATCCTGTGCGTGGATCAGAGACGAGACTACTGCTTTTCCAACCCAAACCACCCCTGCCCGCGGCCATCGCCACGCACAGGAAAACCCGGGCGGAGGGCTCGCCGATGGAGCCGTGCTCCTTCACCTTGAGACGCTGGGCAAAACGTGGTCAGCCCAGGACGTGGCAGTGTTGGAACCATCAGAGAAGCTCGCTGTGCCAGGGTTAGACCCGGGAAAAAGGAAGAAGGGGTCAAGGCAGGAGTTGAGCACAGCACGGAGGGCACACGGGGGCAGCCGCCTCAGGTCCCACCGGCCCCACAGCGACCCTCTGACGGTACCAGTTACCTGGGCCAGGTGCAGGGGCTCCTAGGATGACCGTGCATCAGTCAGAGGATGAGCCCAGGCCTCAGGGAGCTGACATCCCAGCAGCTGGAGACGGAAGATAAACAATGAACAGAGCACAAAACTAACTCCTGCCGTCCTTTAGAAGATGAGCGCAGAGCAGGTAGGGATTTGGGACGCCAGGGCGGTGGGGGCACGTTTCAATGCTAAATAGGATGGGTTCTTTGCATTTTCAAATAGGTAATTCAGTTACAAGACCACTGAGTATTTAATCAGATCCCACATTTAAAAACCATAAAGTGCATCTGTGATGGCGGCCAGACACTGAAAATTCACACGGCACACGGGGAAGGCGTTTGTTATCCGCTCTGGATATTTATAGATCTTCAGATAACAGCACGTTATCTCCTTCGCTGTTTCATGAGTGCAAAGGAAAATGAGCCTGTTCCAGCTGACACACCTCCATCTCCTGGGCATTCGTAGACCTCCGTGTGCACAAATCACGCTTGATCACTGTTTCTTTCCTCAACATACGAAATGCTTCAATATTCTAAAAGATGATTATTATAAGTGCTGGGAACAGTGTCACCTGCTTCGACAGGAAGAATGAGAGAGATGAGGACACAGCCCGGCCGCGGCAGGCTCCACCCAGGCACCAAGTGCTGTCCTTCTGTCCTTCTGTCCTTCCGTCAGGGCCCCGGGAGCTGAGGAGACAACAGCCGACAACTGAGGCTCGTAGAAGATTATTCAGGAGAAACGGTCTTGAAAAGTCACCCCAAGAGCAGAATTCAAATCTAGGTTATTGCACCCTGGTTTGCCCACGTTGTGTTGCCCTGGTCCCCAGATCGCCCTCCTCTAATCGTTTCTCAAGGAACTCGACGTGCCGGGACTGGAAAAGAAAGCACTGACCGACCAGTTCGCCATTTGCCCAGTGCAGTTACGGAGCGGAGCCGAGCCACTGCCGGAGCCTGTGGTGTGTCCCCCGGGCCCTGCGAACCCCACAGAAGTTTGGAACAAGGCACCTGGGTCACAATGGCCTCTGCTCAGTGTCTTGCATCTGAGGCAGGCTGGGCCACAGCTCTTACTGGGGAGTGGCAGCTGCTGCCCCATTTCTGTTGGGGGATCCCTTAGCGTGTTGGCATCAGCTGGAACCCTCCACCCCCTGGCCCAGGGTCCGGGCACGTGTCAGGGGTCAGCCAGTGGGACTTACAGCCGGGGGCTTTGGGTCCAGCTGATGGTGCAGGACAGTGGCCTGGTGGGGTCAGTTCATCACACCTGGGACACAGCGTAGCAGTGGGGGCTGCAGGATTGGTGGCAGAATCCACGGGCACTACCGTAGTCTCCAACAAGGTCACTTGTGGGCAGAGCCAAACTCGTCCTCCAGCGGGAGCTTGCCAGGGGTGCCAGTTCTGTACACTCCTCGAGAAGTCTTCTCCTGGGACTCTCATCTAGCCCCATCCCCAGCCTTACCTGCAATTCTAGAGATCACAGAGATCCCCATGAAAAAGTCACTTTTCACTTTCGCTACCAAGCTCATTTCCTTCTTTTAATCCAGAACCTTCATGATGATTTCCATGTGAAATTTGTAAGCATATCTAATCCCTCCATCTCCCGGCGTGAAGCGGTACAGTGTCTCAGAGAGGCTGTGACTTCCCCAGGGTCACCCAGCAGCATAGTGTTCGTAACTCGGCGACTCGAATATCTAAAGCACTGTTGAAAATGTACGCATGGGGCCCAGGAATTGCGTTAGGGACAAAGTTGGTTTTTCAGCCTTGGGGATGAACGAAGTCACCAACTGGGAGCACGGAGAGTGACCAAAGGTCAGCGCTGAGCACTGAACTTTCAGGAACACATACTTGATAAACAGAGTAAGAAGAGAGCATCTAGACTGAGGCCGACTAAGAAGAGTTGCTAAGTATTCAGAGAAGGAGCAGGAGGACAGGGCCACTGAAGCCAAAGGACGAGAGGCGGCTTTGGAAGAGAAGGACTGAGCAGCAGCTGACACGCAGTGACCGGCTAAGGCTCGAGGAGGACGGTGATCTTCTACCCTGCGTTCACGTGGCGCTTCAGAGCCCTGTAAGAGGGAGGTTTCTCAGGACACCTCCAGTGATTCCAGATGCAGAGGGTGGCTGAGGAAAAGAGGCTGTGAGGACAGTGAACTCTCCTCATGAAAGTTCTGTGTGGAGAGAACAGATTGCATGTCGAGAGCGGGAGGCTGGCGGGAGAGATTTTTATAGGACAGGTGCTTTGAGCACCAAAGAGAAGGAACTAATGAAACAGGAGCTAGGAGATAAGGGAAGGACTGAGGTACGTTCGTGCCAACTCTCGCAGCGCCTTGTGCAGAGTAAGTGCCGTGAGGATGAGCTTATCAGTTTAGTTCTATGAACTCTTGAGTTTTCAAATATTGACCAATTGGCTTTGTACCTGCTTTCTCTTTAGACAATTGATCTCTCTGGATTTTCATCTTGTTTGACTCCATTAGTCACAACCACAGCCCACTGTGTGGCCTACTCACATTTTCTATCGTTTGTCTCAATTGCTATCATTTTAAATCATGTTCTACTGCACGATAAAAACAAGATGTGATTACTTCACCCACAGCAGGCCGGCACCACGCTGAGGCAGTTCTCTAGCTAAGACAAGCCAGGGCAAGCTACCCGCCTGGGACACGCGTCTGCTCCAAACCTACATGGAGTCTGGCTGCATTCTGAGTGAGCCAAACTACTAATTTCTTGTTGCACATCACACTCGACTCTTGCACAGCGAAAGCCTGGCTGCCTCACCTGTTCCCCTTGGGCTCAGCAACCAGATGCCAAGTGTCTGGAAGGAAAGACTTCTTTGAGAGGTTTGCAAACATCAGGAAATTTGTTCTTGCATCTGGTGTCTTCTTTAATGGAGACGTTTCACCCAAATCCGAGTTACCGGAGTAAGTGGAAACTGACACTGATAAAATTCCCTCCCCATCTCTCCTCCACTCAGAATATGATAGACTTTGGAGACTGAAGTTAAATGCTCAGTCAGTTTCCCAAGGGTTAGCTCAAATTATTAGTCTCAAATGTTCTCCGTTTGTAGCTGTGATCCTGGACAAGCCACTGACCCTCTCGAGACTCAATCCCCTGATCCAGGAAATGACTGTGTAGCCTCATGGGCTTGGGATGACCAAACCAGGCCTGCAAAGCACCGAGCACCATCCGGCACACCGCAGGCGCTCAATAAATGGTGGCTTCTTAACACATTTGCTCGCCATCCTTTCACAATTAATTAAAGAGCACTTGTGTGCAAGGCGGAAAATGGGAAACAGCATAGCTAGTGAAGCACAGATTGATCTATATTCTTAGCATTTTCTTATGAAAACACAAGGTGACCCTTTATGAAAGACTTTATTGAAAATAAACATTTCCATATTAGCTCCAATATGCTTGCTAAAAAAACAAACGAACAAACAAAAAAAAACTAATGTAAGATTCATAGGTGCGGTGGTTTGAAGTTGTATGTATCCCAGAAAAGTATGCTCGTAAAGCAAATCCCTTCCTCTGGGTGTGGACCACTGTTTGTGGGAACTTAAGATGTGGCCCACCTCATGCAGGGTGGGTCTCAGTCTTCTCACTGAGTCCTTTGTAAGAGAACAGGATTCAGCAAAGAGAGAGAAAGCCACAGAAGCAAGAAGCTGAAACGGAATGGGGAACAGAAGAGAGAGTCCCGCAGACGCCGCCGTGTGCCTGCCGTGTGGCAGAGGAGCCCTGGATCGCAGGCAGACGGTCTTCGGGTAGCAAGCATAGTCTTGACAAAGCCTTGATTTGGACATTTTCTTGGCCTCAGAACTGTTAGCTAATAAATTCCCATTGTAGCAGCCAATGCATTTCACGGTATCCGCTTTCAGCAAACTCAAACGATGGGTATTCAAATATTGTTGGGTAACGATTCTTTAGGCTGTGTCCTATTCACACACATTTATCTCCTGCTTTGTGGAGGTCCCATAAAGTCTCATTGGCCCCGTTACATGTTACGGAGACTTGTATCCTCCACCTGAATCTTCCTTGCAAATGCAGCGTGCAGGCCGTTAAACTACGCAGCAATAAGTCCACTTGGAAATTTTTGTTAGCCAAAATAGCATGTAAAAAAGCACTTTTAGTATTATAATAGAAAAAAATCTTGGAGTCACCCTTGGGTCCTCTTTTTCTCACTCCCAGCAGCCAATTTGGCAGAAAATCTTGTCAGTTCTCCCTTCAAATTATGTTCAGGATCCAACCGTGGGGAGCGTCTTCACTGGGCTCCTCCATCACCCTCTGTAATCTGTTCTTCTCTCTTCAGAACCCCTGAGTGGTGCTCCAGTGCTTGGGGGCCCTGAGGCCCGCGTGGTCTGCTCTGCGTTGCCGTTGGAGCTCAGGCCCTGCCCTCTCGCCAGTGCTCTCCATGCTCACCTCCGCCTCTTGGGGCGGCCACTTCCCAGGCACCGGAGGCTCCCCTGGCCACCCCACACCCCCTCACTCCCCTCCCGCACACCTTCACTGACCTCTCAGTGCCCAATGGACACACATTGCTCCCAGCATCCTCCGACCCCTTTCCTGTTTCCCTCTTCTCCACGCAACCTAACACTCGACCTGTGCTATTTACATATTGATTCGTCAGCTCCATCTGAAGCCAAGCCACTTGAGCCTGTGGTTTTTCTTCACTTTGTTCATTTCTGCTGCCCCAGGGCTTGGAATAGAACTTGACACGAGGTGGGTGTCACGTAAATACTTGTTGAAAATAGATTAATGACTAGCCAAACTGTGTAAACTCAAGAATAAGCCACAAGGCAGAAAAAGATATTCAGAAAGATAGCTTCAAAATCCAAAATCCTCATGTTCATCAGTTAAATATTTCTTGGAAAGACCTTATGACATGAATCATTGATTTAGAATCTAATCATTCAAACTTGAAACTTTAAGTTTCCCTGGATCATACCTGGCTCTTAAATTTTTTGACCTCTAATATATCATGGTACATTGTTTTAATTTCCAAAATGTCTTTCAACCATTTATATTCAGATTTACTCAAAACGTTTGCTGAGGGCCTTCTTATACCAGGAGACATTTACCCAATTTTCTTTGGCATCTTTATTGTCACAGCCCTATAATCAGAGCTGGTTTTGGTTTTTAAAATATATACTCTTTCAGATTCAAACAGAAGCACATTTTTGTCAGCTAGGAGGAAAAACTGGAGTCAGAATATTTTTCACCCGTGACCGTGATTTCTCTGTCTCCCGACCCTCCCCAGCGGCGCCTCAAGCCCGGGATTTCCACCCGTCCGCGGCGTCTGAGGGGCACAGAGGCCCCGGCACGCGGCTCCTCCACCACCCCCAGCCGTGACCCCACACCACGGCTCTGCAAAGGGACAAACCCTATTTGGGGTCATTCTTCCAGGAACTGATCTGTGATAGCACAATTCCCATTTTGCAGGTGGAGAAACTAAGGCAGATAATGGAAGTCTCCCAAGCCATCAAATCAAGTTTGTGACAGTCAGGATTAAAATTCTCGTGAAGCCCAAGTTATCAACTTCCAAGTAGCTTTCTGAATCGTACTGATTTTTCTAGTACTCAGTTCCCCTTCTAAGGTAAGCAACGTTATTTTGCACAGACCAATTTCTTTGTTGGACTCTATAAATTACACCATTTTGAACTCCCCTCAAAACTGGGTTTCATTTTTAAATGTAATAGCTCATTTCTCAGTGAGGCAGTTAAAATCACATTTAATCCATTCCATGGGATGTATTAATTAACTACTTGTAGTGGAATTTTGTTACATGGATATTAAATTTAGGCATCAAAATCCCAGGCAGCAAGAATAGAAGAGAAAACAGAGCTGATATATGATTGCTGTGAAATAAATTAGCAAAAAAGACAAATGACAAAGCAAGATTTAGGCTGTTAAAAGACAAACAGCCAAATGGATCCGATCCTGTCCTGAGCTCTTTCCGTTTATTTATTCTCCCTCTCTGTCTTTCAAGATCCTGCACTTTGGTTTATTTTGCTCAGTTTGAGTAAATGATAAGGGAATTGAGTTGTTTTGGTTGCTGTATTGTGTTTTAGAGTTAGTGATGGCTAAATTAAGTGGGAAGGAATAAAAGAAGATAAGTTCCAGTTTATATCTATCACTTACAGATTGATAAAAGGGAATTGCTTTGCCACGTGGTTGCCAGATATGTCTCAAGGTGTTTATAAAAGTTTTGGTAAATCCAGATACTAACAACAGAGGCTGCAGCTCACCATTTAATAAGACTCTAAATGAATCGTCTTTACCTGGAGCCATCAAATATGGGAGGTGTGGGCATTGCACCCCCTAGGGAGGTTGCTTCTTCAATTCTATACTAAATATGGAAAGGAGCAATGCAAAGGAGAATAAGCTAGATGAAGAACTAACTTTTCCAGTCTGCTTCTGCGAGATGGAGTGCTCATCAAGTTTGCACATGAGGCTTTACGGAGAATGCAACTCACTTTCACAAATGCTGTTTTCAGTTGCACCGCAGGATCACTCACATCTGTTTCATAATCAACAACCTGCTTGGCCTTGTAAAACGGTTTCTAAAAACCCTCCAGCCGAGTCACTCACAACCTTGCCCCATCCGAGGAACTTTTGTTGGCTTTTTAACCGAGACCGTCTTAGTGATTCAAAGTCTAAATCATTGGCACCTCAACTGGAAAGCCTGATCACACAGTTGTTAATTAACTCTAAGCCTGCGATAGAAAAAAATGTGCACATCAATTTCACATTAAGAGATTAAAAATAGCTCCCCAGACGGGCTGTGGAAAGTCTCGTCCCCACCTACGATGCTGCACAAACAGGGACCCTGGAAACCAGCTGGGCAGGCGACGGCTTCTCCTGTCCGGTGCAGACTGACCCTGAGAACCGGGTCTGTCGTGCTCCAGCCCCAGGGTCACGCAGAATCAGTTATTCCATGGTGTCTTGCAACACTGCGTGTTTATGGTTAAGCACAAACCCAGCCATGTCAAGGTTAAAGAGAATGCTTCAAACCCCAGAGATAAATATTTTCAGCCACAAGATCGAAAGGAGGTGGCTTTGGCTCCTTATTGTCTGTGATTCAAGACCTGAAGCCTTTGGGGCCGGACACCGTGACTGGTGGAGATGTTTCTTCTCCCGGACGCGCACTGTGCAGGCCAAGCGTGGTGTTATGGGATGTCAGAGTGGGGGGGCTGCCGTCCAGGGAGGGTAAGTGACCGTCACTCGGGCACGGTCGGACCGGCGGAGCTCCAGGACTTCCCGGGAAGACGCCTCTGTCCGTGGGAGCTCAGGGTCTCCACCTGGGGCAGCCTGAGGTGCGAGAGCACCCTGGCCAATGGGGAGTGGCATCCCTGCAAGGCAACATGAATTTTGGAGCCTATGAGAAATGTTAAGATTGGGCCCTTCCCCTTCTGGCCTTTAGAAACTTGGCAGGTTTTCCACAAAAGTTGCGTTTTAGTGCCAAGTGCAAATTCATTGCTATAAACTATTTCTTTGAAAATTTAATGGATCTGTTTAACTTATTAACTTAAGCTCTGTTTTTCATCTCTATCAGGTAACTCCTATTAAATAAATACAGAGTTCTCAGTTTGCAATCTTTATAAATTTGAGAAAATACAGCAATTCTTATTTTAACATTTTCCCAACATTTTTATGGGAAGAGAGTCAAAGTCATACTTGATTTAAGATATCTCATTTATATTACCACTTGTATATTGACAACATAAAATAATGGGGCATTTTTATGCTACTCATATTTGCTAGTCTTCTCTCCCCAACTAGTTTATTAGTCTGTAACAGAAACAAAACCTACTCATTTTATATCCTCAATGATCACTAGTGTTAATTATGTGGCTAATTACTTTTGATTGACTAGTCTTTTCTTAAAAGTCCTGTATGGTTATATGATTTCAATCCCTTATATAAATTTGAAAACATTGCAATGTGAACATATATGGAAACTTGGATTTGCTTTTAAAAAAGAAAAATCAGAGGGTGATGACTTGCTTTTCAAAAGGATTCACTGTGAGATTCCTGTATTAATGAGAAACGTCTGCCACAAAATTTAAATGTGTCAGCACATGTAAAATTGTGCAGGAATGTATGGGTTACACAGAGTAAGTGTGGTTGTCCTCGGTTGTTTGCTATTCCTTTAATCTTTGGTTCTCTACTGATATTTTAAAACATGTAAGCTCTGCCTTGAAATGTGTTTATTCTCATCTCACCACTCCCCTTTGATTCTGACATACACCAACATCATTTCAGTATTTACTTTTTTAAGCTCTCGTCCAATTCCATTTCTAACTTTGCTCTTCACTCGTGGGTGACACACTCATGTGTGCACAGGTCACTGTGACCAACCCAGCGGGTGTCCACAGAGGAGCCCCTGGGCCCACCCAGGTGCAGGGGTAGACCTCGGCTGCAGTGCAGAATGCTTCTGACCTCAGGCTCCTTTTGTCTTAAAATTTGTTTTTTTACTACTGGCCAATTTGAGAAGTTTAGGATTTTCTGTCCAAAAAAAAAAATGTGAAAGATTCCTGGATACATGTGGTCTTTCTTCTTTTTAAAAGATGGATTTAATGATGCATTTCATTATTTCAATATTGCCATGTTCATCAAGTCCATCTTTCCTCTTACTTCCCGATGGGCCTCCTACACTTCTCTTCTCTCTGCTCCTTCTTGCCTCTAAGCCCCTCACCCCACATGCTGCATCTGGGAGCCTGCAGCCCTGGCTGAGCCCACCTTCCTCCAAGAGGTGCATCCACACCTGTCAGGTGAGTCCACAGCACAAGGGCAATTTTCCTTTTCCAAACAAATCTCAAGGGGGAGGGGCAAGATGGCAGCATAGAGAGGAGTGGAATTTAGTTAGTTTCCTGGAGCAACTAATGAACAACCAGGAACAGCTAGTAAATAATCTGGAACAACTGCTGGGGGACAACCGTGACTGTCCACACATTGTACACCAACCTGGAATGGGTGGAATGCCTGAGATTGCAGCATAAAAGCTGTAAGTAAAAACTGCAGAACCACACTGGAAGCCCCGTCCCCCCACAGCAGGCTGAGCTGCAGGACCTCCCTGTGGGAGAAAGCAGCATTCCCAGAGTGGACGAATATAGCTGAGCCCAGCTCCAACTGGGGTTTTAATTAAAAAATGTGGACTGCTGAATACAAGCTACAAACACAAAACCTTAACAGGCAGTAAAGTACCCTGAGGTTACTCTCAGTGGAAAGGAGGTGTGGCTGATGGAAAAAAAAAATTAATAAAAAAAAATACAGAAGCTTTTAGAGATGACTGAACTTAGAGAGCCAGAAAATGTCTGTGCCATGGGAAACGGAGCCCAGAAGCCCAGGGACTCTCTCTGACTGATGGCAAAACTGGGGGGCCATGGACCTGCTCTGAAAAGGGACTTTCCTTCCCTTTTTCTCTTTCTCAACCTTGGGGGCTCAGTGGAGACAGCCTCAGCCATTTTCAGTTCACAGCGCTCTGACCCAGGCAGGGTGGAGTTAACAGAGTCAGAGAGACAAAGGAGGAATTCAAGTGCAGATGATAACTCCCTAGAGGGTGTATCTTCCCTAAGAGGAAGGAGGTGGAGTCCAGCTCTAGTGCCGGCCCTCCCTTCAGAACTCAGACCCCAGGGCCTCAGGGAAAACAGTCAAAACAGAAACTGATGGGGCTACACCTCCTCACACCAGTCGGGAGCAACAGGCTGACAGGCACCACTTGCTGGGCAGGTTAGGAAAATCACAGTGGCTAAAGGCCTCACAGGAAAGTCTATCAATCTTCTAAGACACACCCTCAGGAAAACCTGACACTGAATATGGACCCATTCTGAGACCTGAGCCTGCCCTGGCCTGGGAAAATCTGATTGGAGTAACCAAGGAAACCAGATGCATAGGCAACAGAAAACTACAAATTTTGCTAGGAAAAACAAAGATATGGCCCAGTGAAAGGAACAAACTTACACCTCAATTAAGATAGAGTTGAGATATTGTTTCACTTTAATGAAACAATCAATTACAGATTTTCAAATAACTATGCTAAATCAACTCAAAAACCAAATTAATGAACTCAGGAAGATATGGCAAAAGAGATGAAGGATACAAAGACAACATTGGATGAATAGAAGGTAGAAATTAAAAGTTTGGAAATGAAAGGCATAACACAAGGGATGAAAAACACAATGGAAATACACAACAGCAGATTCCAAGCAGCAAAGGAAACTCTCAGGCACTGGAGAACAAGACACCTGAAATCCCACACACAAAAGAACAGATAGAGAAAAGAATGGAAAAATATGAGCAACAATCTCAGGGTACTGAATGACAACATGAAACACATGAATGTATGTGTTGTGGGTGTCCCAGAAGGAGAAGAGAAGGGAAAGGAGGCAGAAGCAGTAATAGAGGAAATAATCAATGAAAATTTCCCATCTCTTATGAACGACATAAAATTACAGCTCCAAGAAGCACAGCGTACTCCAAACAGAATAGACCTGAATAGGCCTATGCCAAGACAGATTATCAAATGTCAAAGACAAAGAAAGAATCCTGAAAGCAGCAAGAGAAAAGCAATCCATCACATAATAATGGAAGCTTGATAAGACTATGTGCGGATTTCTCAGTAGAAACCATGGAAGCAAGAAGGAAGTGGTGTAATATATTTAAAATACTGAAAGAGAAAAATTGCCAACCAAGAAACCTATATCCAGCAAAACTGTCCTTCAAATATGTGGGAGAGTTCAAAATATTCTCTGACAAACAGCCAATGGAGAGTTTGTGAACAAAACACCTGCTCTACAGGAAATACTAAAGGGAGCACTAAAGACAGATGGGAAAAGACAGGACTGAGAGGTTTGGAACACAATTTTGGGTGATGGTAGCACAGCGATGTAAGTACACTGAACAAAGATGATTGTGAGTTTGGTCAAAAGAGGAAGGTTGGGAGCATGTGGGACACCACAAGGAAAGAGGAAAGATAAAGACTGGGACTATGTAACTCAGTGAAACCTAGGATGCTCAACAATTGTGATAAAATGTACAAATATGTTTTTACATGAGGGAGAACAAATAATGTCAACCTTGCAGGGTATTAAAAATGGGTGGTTTTGGGAAAAAGATACAATCAACGCAAAGTAGACACTATAGTTGGCAGAAACATTGCATTATGCTTCCATTGATGTGGCAGGGGAAATGTACCAAAGCTGGATGCCTGTGACAGGGTGTCAGACTCTTGGCATTGGTGATGTTGTCTAACTCTTTTATTATACTTTAATTCTATCTTTCCTTTTGTTGCTTTTTAACTGTCATCTTTTTTTTCTTTCTTTGTCTTTTTCTTTTGTCGCTCCACCTTCTTTGATTCTCCCTGTTTCTTTGTGGAAAAAATGGAAATGTCCTTATATAGATAGTGATGATGGTGGTGAATGCATAAATACGTGATTGTATGGGGAACCATCTATTGTTTACTTAGGATGGACTGTATGTTGTGTGAACAAGACCAACTTTTAAAAAGTGGGTTGATGAAGAAATCTTAAGGGCATCATATTGAGTGAGATAAATCAGACACAAAAGGGCCAATATTGTATTGTCTCACTGATGTGAGCTAATTATAATATGTAAAATCATAGACATGAAATATAGGTTACCAGGATATAGAACAAGGCTAAAGAATGGGGAGCAGTTGCTTTTACGAGCAGACTGTTCAACTAGATTGAACTTAGGTGTTTGGAAATGGACAGAGGTGATGGTAGCATGTTGTGAGAATAACTAACAGTGCTGAAAGGTGTGTGAAGGTGGTGGAAAGTGTAAGCTCAGAGTCATGTATGTCACCAGAAGGAAAGTTGGAGGTTAAAAGATGGGAATGTATAAAACAGTGAATCTTGTGGTGGACAATGTCTGTGGTTAACTAAACAAATATTAGAAATCTCTTTCATGAACTAGAACAAATGTATGACACTACAACCAGAAGTTAATAATAGAGGGGCATATAGGGAAAAATATACCTATTGCAAACTATGTACTACAGTTAGTAATATTTTAACATTCTTTCATCAACAGTAACAAATGTACTATACCAATACTATGAGTCAGTAATGGAGGGGAGGTGGTTAGGGGTATGAGAGGATTTGAGTTTTCTTTTTTACTTTTATTTCTTTTCTGAAGTAATGAAAATGTTCTAAAATTGAAAAAAAATTGTGATGAATGCACAACTATATAATGGTACTGTGAACAACTGATTGTACACTTTGGATGATTGTATGGTATGTGAACAATCTCAATAAAATTGAACTTTAAAAAAAGCAAATCTTATATGTATTCACTACTGAGTGTTGCTTAAGTATTTTGAAGATTCTTGGGGCACTTACAGACATTTCATAGTCCTCATTTCACTTTGCTGATTGTTTTACTCTTGAAGTTTGGCATCTAGGAACTAGGTCTTCCGTAGCCTTGGGCTACGCGTCCTCGGTTTCTTGCACGTCAGGTGTGCGTAGTCTGCCGTCACGGTGCCTCTTCTCCCGTAAGCCCCTGTCTCCTTCCCCGCCCTCCCCTTCGCCCAAGAGGCAGGTAAGAGCGGCCGGGGCGAGAGTTCCCTGCTTCCCGTGTCAGGTGTTTTCTCGCTGAGGAGCCTCCTGGAGGGTGGACACTGTATGTGCTTCTTCCCAGAAATGCCCGGACTGACTCCCCTCATCGGAAACATTCTGAGTACCCCGAGGAAACTAGGAGATTGTGAAAGCTCTAAGCGCATCTCACGTTCCTGACGCACTTGGACTCTGGGACACAGACTGCCGTGGAGGCAAACGCTGCGGCTGGAAGAGGGGCCTGTGTTCTCGTCGGGGCCCCGTGGGGCCGGGGGCCGGGCATCCAGGCCCCCAGGGATTCTGCCCCAGGCATTCCCAGCGGGGAAGGGGGAGCAGAGGGTCCCTGACAGGGCACAGGAGGAGCCGGAGGGGCTCGTGTGGCGTGAAGACGCACGTTTTCATGGTCCCCTGGACAGGGTGTAAAGCTATGCACAACTGTCTTGGGCTGTAGAGATGCACTGTCTGAGGATGCGGGTGCAAAAAGGTCGGAAACACCGAGCAAGGAGGCCTTTGGGGCCTCTTCTTTCTACATTTACGAAGAAGATCTTAAGGTTCCTTTGATTTTGTGAGTTTTTGAGGACGTTGGTCATTCGCTTTCCCTGTGCCCTCCCTCCGCAGAGCTCTCTAGATCATACAGTCCCTGCTCAGGCTCCCTGGGCCTTGCACCCTCCAGGATTCCTGATAAAAATAAATAATTCCTTCCAGTTGGCAAGACGTGTAATAAAAAACCGAAGGACACAAATTCCTGGGCCGACGGTTCCCGTCCCGGGCCTGGAGCTCGGCTCAGCCGGCGCTGGGGGTGGAAGGAGCAGCGAGTGAACCACAGGCGGGACTGGGGTCCTCGGTTTCCCAGCACCTGTGCGGGTGGCGGCACCCGCTTCACCTCAGGGCTCAGCACCCCCGGAACGAACGAGAGTTACCGTCTTTCTTTCTGGGCTCTTAATCCGGGCCTAGATCAGCTCCACGGGGGGCTTCCTTACTGCCAGGAGACTAGGGCCCGGGGGGTCGTTGGCCAGAAGACCCTGCCGTCCAGAGCTGCGGCTTCCACATGGGTGGGTGGGGGGAGCTGCGGGGGTGGGTGCAGGCCGGGTGCGGGGGGGGGGGTGCTGCGCGGGTGGGTGGGGGGAGCGGCGGGGGTGGGTGCGGGCCGGGTGCGGGGGGGGGGTGCTGCGCGGGTGGGTGGGGGGGAGCTGCGGGGGTGGGTGCGGGCCGGGTGCGGGGGGGGGGGAGCTGCGCGGGTGGGTGGGGGGAGCTGCGGGGGTGGGTGCGGGCCGGGTGCGGGGGGGGGGGGAGCTGCACGGGTGGGTGCCAGGAGCTGCGGGGGTGGGTGCGGGCCGGGTGCAAGCAGGAGCCCACAGGGACATCCTTCAGGGACTGGCAGGGGCCTGGAGTGGGGACAGGGGTTTGGGGCAAAGTGGGCCCCTCTGTCCGCGCCTCCTCACACCTGCTGAGCCCCAGGAAGGAACCCGGGCAGTGAAGCCCGAGCAGCCGCTTGGTAGGAAACGCACGAGGGCGTCTCGCCACTGACGCCGGGCGGAGGGTGGGAGGAAGCAGAGGGCAGAGCGGCCGGCGCGGCCCTGGAGGAGCTCGGGTGCACCTGTGGAGCAGCCTGTTCTGAACCTGTTTCAGGGCAGGTGAATGAGGCTGCACCATTTACCTGCTTCTGCTACTGGCCTCACGAGAAACCGATCCAAGAATGAACCGCCACAGAGAGAGTCCCAGCAGGGACCCTAGGGCGACGTCCTCTCCGAGGCGGGGCGCAGGGAGGCCGCGCGTGTCTCCATGCGTCGGGAGGGCAGCCGGGGGCAGCTGGGCCAGGTCCACCCGGCTGGTTAAGAGCCCTGTGCCCAGACCCAAAACTGCTCCCGTTGGCGTGGGAAAGCAAACTTACGATCACACTGTAAGGAACGGACTTGCGTGAATAGCAGTTGGAGCACCGCGAGCTGGAAGTTCTGCTTCCCTACGCGTGCACACACATGTACACACACACACATGCACACACACACAGAAACGGGAGAGAAGATGGACCGTATTTTCCTGGTGACCGACAGGAGTGACAGTGGAGCCCTTCAGCCAAACGGAGAGTGAGCAGCGAGCTTCCTCCTAAGACGCGGACGCACGTGGTGCAGAGCAGGGGCTGCGCTTGCTTTCCTGCTGTGACTCCCCATCAGTGCGGGCCGAGAGCTCCGGCTCCCCCGGCCCCGTCGACTGCCCGAGGAGCACAGAGCACGCTTCTCTGGTGATGAGCCGGGAATCGACGCTGGGCCCTGCCTCACAATCTCCGCGCTCTTCCTCTCTGGCAATCAAACCGGGCTCCTGGCCCTCGTCCAGTGGCTCATGTGGCTTTGGAAGGACAAACGTACCTGAGAGCAGCGGCTTTCCGTGCTTCCCTCGTCTCCTTTTGGATCAGTGTGCTCGGTTGTTAACCTGCTGGATGTTTATAGCAGGAACAATTGTACGTACATATGGCAACCTGAAATCGCCCCTTTCCATCCCAGCCTTTTTAAAGGCTGTCTTAGACAAAGAAGTGTCAACATGAAACAATCCAAATACCTTCGGTTAAAAGCAGTTCAGTTTGCAGGCTTGTTCTCCAGTCCCAGCCTGGGGTCCCGCACATGGTGGCTCTGGGGTGTCCAGCTTTCTCGTCTCTGAAGTGAGGAGGTGGGTTGGACCCCCAGGGCTCTCCCAGGAGGCTCCACGACCACCTGTGTCAGGTGTGCTGCTGCCGTGTGTGTGAGGCGAGCTCCTGACCTGCGTGGGCTTCCTAAGGAAATAGAGCACGACTGAAAACTAAGCCTCCAGGCCGTGGTTTGCACTGTTGTTGCCGAGTTGCAGGAGCAGGAAGGGAGCGACCTGCCCACGGGCACCTGGCCAAGGCCTCGGCAGCCGCCCCAGCCACAGCGTGTCACCCGGGCAGAGCGCAGACCCTCCCAGCCTCGCAAGGCTCTGCACCGTAGAAGCAGCCGCCTGCCCTTTCCTGACCGCAGGCCCTCGCGGGATAAAGGAGACCTACCCTGCACTCGCAGCTTCCAGGGAGAATCCCACATCCTGTACGAAAATGTACAAAAACGACTCACAGCGCTCAGAGGCTCCCGAACACCCTTCCGCTGTGGAGCAGTGGCCGTTCCCCTGGACTCAGCGCACAGCAGGCCGCTCGTTTCACCCCCAGTGACAGCTACGAGCAGCTCACCTGCAGAAAAGGAAGCTGCCCTCGTGGTGGGTGGACGGAAGGACCGGACACGCCCGTGATTTTTCTAAATTACCCAGAAGGTCCATCTTGCCACATGGGTTAAGAGGCCCTGGCTTTCCAAATTCAGCAGGCTCGGTGGGGGCTGGAAGTCACTCAGTCCTCATCATGGCCCCTCAAGACAGGGCTGTCAGCTCCTGCCCACTGCCTCGGGTGGCCTCTGCAGGGGGGGTCATGCCTGTCCTGCCCCTGGCTCCCCTCACTCAGCACAGTGAGCCTGAGCTGGCTCCCACGGTAAACTGAGTCTCCCGGTGCCGCCAGCCTGGGTGCAGCCGGAGGTCTGCGGGAGGGGCTCATGCCTTCTCAGCCCAGCCTCACACCCCAGGCAGGGCACCTGCTCCGGACCCTTCAGGTAACACACCCCGGGCAGGACACCTGCCCCGGACCCTTCAGGTAACACACCCCAGGCAGGACACCCTGCTCCGGACCCTTCAGGTAACACACCCCGGGCAGGACACCTGCTCCAGACCCTTCAGGTGACACACCCCGGGCAGGACACCTGCTCCGGACCCTTCAGGTGACACACCCCGGGCAGGGCACCTGCTCCAGACCCTTCAGGTAACACACCCCGGGCAGGACACCTGCTCCAGACCCTTCAGGTGACACACCCCGGGCAGGACACCTGCTCCAGACCCTTCAGGTGACACACCCCGGGCAGGGCACCTGCTCCGGACCCTTCAGGTGACACACCCCGGGCAGGGCACCTGCTCCGGACCCTTCAGGTGACACACCCCGGGCAGGACACCTGCTCCGGACCCTTCAGGTGACACACCCCGGGCAGGGCTCCTGCTCCGGACCCTTCAGGTGACACACCCCGGGCAGGACACCCTGCTCCAGACCCTTCAGGTAACACACCCCGGGCAGGACACCTGCTCCAGACCCTTCAGGTGACACACCCCGGGCAGGACACCTGCTCCAGACCCTTCAGGTAACACACCCCGGGCAGGACACCTGCTCCGGACCCTTCAGGTGACACACCCCGGGCAGGACACCTGCTCCGGACCCTTCAGGTGACACACCCCAGGCAGGGCACCTGCTCCAGACCCTTCAGGTGACACACCCCGGGCAGGACACCTGCTCCGGACCCTTCAGGTGACACACCCCGGGCAGGACACCTGCTCCAGACCCTTCAGGTGACACACCCCGGGCAGGACACCTGCTCCAGACCCTTCAGGTGACACACCCCGGGCAGGACACCTGCTCCGGATCCTTCAGGTGACACACCCCGGCAGGACACCCTGCTCCAGACCCTTCAGGTGACACACCCCGGGCAGGACACCTGCTCCGGATCCTTCAGGTAACACACCCCGGGCAGGACACCTGCTCCAGACCCTTCAGGTGACACACCCCGGGCAGGGCACCTGCTCCAGACCCTTCAGGTGACACACCCCGGGCAGGGCACCTGCTCCGGACCCTTCAGGTAACACACCCCGGGCAGGGCACCTGCTCCGGACCCTTCAGGTGACACACCCCGGGCAGGGCACCTGCTCCGGACCCTTCAGGTAACACACCCCAGGCAGGACACCTGCTCCGGACCCTTCAGGTAACACACCCCGGGCAGGGCACCTGCTCCGGACCCTTCAGGTAACACACCCCAGGCAGGACACCTGCTCCGGACCCTTCAGGTAACACACCCCGGGCAGGGCACCTGCTCCGGACCCTTCAGGTGACACACCCCAGGCAGGACACCTGCTCCGGACCCTTCAGGTGACACACCCCGGGCAGGGCACCTGCTCCGGACCCTTCAGGTGACACACCCCGGGCAGGACACCTGCTCCGGACCCTTCAGGTAACACACCCCAGGCAGGACACCTGCTCCGGACCCTTCAGGTAACACACCCCGGGCAGGGCACCTGCTCCGGACCCTTCAGGTAACACACCCCAGGCAGGACACCTGCTCCAGACCCTTCAGGTGACACACCCCGGGCAGGGCACCTGCTCCGGACCCTTCAGGTGACACACCCCGGGCAGGGCACCTGCTCCGGACCCTTCAGGTGACACACCCCGGGCAGGACACCCTGCTCCGGACCCTTCAGGTAACACACCCCGGGCAGGACACCTGCTCCGGACCCTTCAGGTAACACTCCCCGGGCAGGGCACCTGCTCCGGACCCTTCAGGTAACACTCCCCGGGCAGGGCACCTGCTCCAGACCCTTCAGGTGACACACCCCGGGCAGGACACCTGCTCCGGATCCTTCAGGTGACACACCCCGGGCAGGACACCTGCTCCAGACCCTTCAGGTAACACACCCCGGGCAGGACACCCTGCTCCAGACCCTTCAGGTGACACACCCCGGGCAGGACACCTGCTCCGGACCCTTCAGGTAACACACCCCGGGCAGGACACCCTGCTCCAGACCCTTCAGGTGACACACCCCGGGCAGGACACCTGCTCCAGACCCTTCAGGTAACACACCCCGGGCAGGACACCTGCTCCAGACCCTTCAGGTGACACACCCCGGGCAGGACACCTGCTCCGGACCCTTCAGGTGACACACCCCGGGCAGGGCTCCTGCTCCAGACCCTTCAGGTAACACACCCCGGGCAGGACACCTGCTCCGGACCCTTCAGGTGACACACCCCGGGCAGGACACCCTGCCCCGGACCCTTCAGGTAACACACCCCGGGCAGGACACCCTGCCCCGGACCCTTCAGGTGACACACCCCAGGCAGGGCACCTGCTCCGGACCCTTCAGGTAACACTCCCCGGGCAGGGCACCTGCTCCGGACCCTTCAGGTAACACACCCCGGGCAGGACACCTGCTCCGGACCCTTCAGGTAACACACCCCGGGCAGGGCACCTGCTCCAGACCCTTCAGGTGACACACCCCGGGCAGGACACCTGCTCCGGATCCTTCAGGTGACACACCCCGGGCAGGACACCTGCTCCAGACCCTTCAGGTAACACACCCCGGGCAGGACACCCTGCTCCAGACCCTTCAGGTGACACACCCCGGGCAGGACACCTGCTCCGGACCCTTCAGGTAACACACCCCGGGCAGGACACCCTGCTCCAGACCCTTCAGGTGACACACCCCGGGCAGGACACCTGCTCCAGACCCTTCAGGTGACACACCCCGGGCAGGACACCTGCTCCAGACCCTTCAGGTAACACACCCCAGGCAGGGCACCTGCTCCAGACCCTTCAGGTGACACACCCCAGGCAGGGCACCTGCTCCAGACCCTTCAGGTGACACACCCCGGGCAGGGCTCCTGCTCCAGACCCTTCAGGTAACACACCCCGGGCAGGACACCTGCTCCGGACCCTTCAGGTAACACACCCCGGGCAGGACACCTGCTCCGGACCCTTCAGGTGACACACCCCGGGCAGGACACCCTGCCCCGGACCCTTCAGGTGACACACCCCGGGCAGGACACCCTGCCCCGGACCCTTCAGGTAACACTCCCCGGGCAGGACACCTGCTCCGGACCCTTCAGGTAACACTCCCCGGGCAGGACACCCTGCTCCGGACCCTTCAGGTAACACACCCCGGGCAGGGCACCTGCTCCGGACCCTTCAGGTAACACACCCCGGGCAGGACACCTGCTCCAGACCCTTCAGGTGACACACCCCGGGCAGGACACCCTGCTCCGGACCCTTCAGGTGACACACCCCGGGCAGGACACCCTGCTCCGGACCCTTCAGGTAACACACCCCGGGCAGGGCACCTGCTCCAGACCCTTCAGGTGACACACCCCAGGCAGGGCACCTGCTCCAGACCCTTCAGGTAACACACCCCGGGCAGGACACCCTGCTCCAGACCCTTCAGGTGACACACCCCAGGCAGGGCACCTGCTCCAGACCCTTCAGGTGACACACCCCGGGCAGGACACCTGCTCCGGATCCTTCAGGTGACACACCCCGGGCAGGGCTCCTGCTCCAGACCCTTCAGGTGACACACCCCGGGCAGGACACCTGCTCCAGACCCTTCAGGTAACACACCCCGGGCAGGACACCTGCTCCAGACCCTTCAGGTAACACACCCCGAGCAGGGTACCCTGCTCCGGACCCTTCAGGTGACACACCCCGGGCAGGGCTCCTGCTCCGGACCCTTCAGGTGACACACCCCGGGCAGGGCTCCTGCTCCGGACCCTTCAGGTAACACACCCCGGGCAGGGCTCCTGCTCCGGACCCTTCAGGTGCTCTTCAACGCTGCCAGGACATCCTGCCCAGGACTCCAGGGGTCATTGTCACCAGAGCAGCCGTAAATGCAGGACAGGCTCCGTCATCTCCGGAGAAGGGGAAGCAGCTGGTGGCACCAGGAAAGAAGCCAGGTAAGCACTGGAACATCCTCTCTGTGGAGTGGCCACGGCTTCTGTTTTCACCACTTACTAAAAATGAGGAAATCGTGGTAAGACTCTCCTAAGCCTGCCGCAGAAGATGACTGTGTGCCGCTCACCTGAAGTCCAAATTACAAATGTGAAGTGGGAAGTGTAGGCAGGACGGAGCCGACGACCCTTCGGACACATGGAGGTGCCAGAGGGTCCTCGGGGCCCACAGAGGGCTCGGCGGGTCGGCGTCCCCACTCGGGACGGCACTGACTCGGCACCTGCAGGCGGAAGGCCCAGTGGAGACAGCCAACGGTGGAGGGGCGAGGGGCCGAGCCAGGAGAGACCCGGTCTGCAGCGGAACGTCTGTTGAAGTTTGTTTTGTTCTTCCTTGTTGTTTGTTTGGGGGATCTGCTTTTACTCGCTGTTGTCTGTGGCTGCCCTAGACACCTCGGTCAGAGTGACTCGATGCACAGCTTTTCTCAGCGATCGGGAATTCTTGCTTCGTGCAGCTGCTCCCCATGGTGGCAGCGTCCGCCCACAGTCACCTGCCCTGGTGTCAAGGACAGACGAAAGTCAGTGTTTCTTCCTTTTTTATTTTTTCTTTTTCTGTTTTCTTAAGGGGGCAGGGGGGGAGTGGCATTTTTGTTTAATAGAAAAGGTCTAAATATAAGAAAACTTGGGCCTGAATTACAAAACTGGTGTTGTTTAACTTGTTTTACGGCAGCCAGCAGGGGCATCACCTATAGCTCCCTCGTTTTAATTGACTGCTTAATGTGCGGTGAAGGGAGTGAATAGCCACGCTCCAAGCCCACCTGCCTGTACAGGGCCGGAGTGTCCCCGCGTGCGTCCCCTGCCCCCCATGCGACGGGAAACATGCCGCGAAGCTGTGACGGAGCAGAGGGCAGGAAGCAGCACCTGAGCCAAAACGTGGGCTCAGTTCTGACTTTTTCCTCAGGTAGAAACCGTTTCACAGGCCAGGAGCTCTCCCAGAAATCCCACATCCCACCTTCCAGCCTTTCCAGCTGAGCCCAGGCCTCTCACCTCAGGAAAAGATCTGACTGTCCCCAAAACAGGAGCCTCAGCAGCAGCTCCGCTTTCCAGCCTGGAAACATCACCTGTCGAGTGGGAACACCTGCCTCTCAGGTGAGCAGCCTCCCAGCGGCGGGGGTTGGGGGGGGGCTGCAGCAAGGCCATCGATTAGAAAGTGACTCCGAAAGTTTCAAGTACACAAATTCAGAAGTCTGCAGAGCACACTGAGTTTCATTACCGAGAGAATCTTCTTTAAAGACCTCTTCCTAATAGCACAAGTAAACAAGTGTCGGGCATTTTTGCCACTGCCTTTCATCAACCTGTTTATCAGGAGGCTAGACAATGTGTCTACTAAAACCAGAGTTCCAAAAACTGTAATTTTGACTTTTATTTATTACCCAAGTAATAAATATCATTACTCTCCTCAGAGAGATTGAGGTATTTTTGTTGTTGTTGAGAGAGACAGATCCAAATTGCCTCCGGCCTTCTCAATGTACTAACTTCCTTTTTTTATTTTCTGCTGCATCTATTGCCCTCGTGTCCCCATCACTGAGCTTTGGTCCCGTATGCACCCTTCTCTCCCCGGACAGACAGAACAGGTCGAGGGGCAACAGCCAGCAGCACCCAGGCCCGCAGCTCCGCAAGGAAAGTGGATCCAACCAAAGGGCAGCGCAGCACGGCCGGCACAGTGGAGACGAAGACGCAGACCCCGAAGGCCACTTCAGGAGGGGGCTCAGCCGGGCGGCGAGCTCCCCACGAGCTCTTGAGCCTCTGATTCTGTTGCTCCTTGGGTACAGAAGTGGCTGGGCTTTGCCACCTGAAAATCCTGCGTCTGCAATGACCACTCACTGCATGTGTGTGAACTTTGGCCAGTTAAGTGCCCTGGGCCTCAGGTCCTTCGCAGGCAGCAGGAGGGGCAGTGGGCTGTCCCCTGGTTTGGGCCTGACCCAGGGCGCAGTGCACCCCACCACGGGTCACCGCTACCCTTCGAGAGGCCCCACATGTCACGCCCTCGCGGGCTGTCCCCAGCCTTTTCTGTCCCGTCTGAGTGGCTGTGCCCTTGGGAGAGGCGAGGGGGCACCGTCCCTACCCACCGCACCCCGGCACCTCCTCCGCCCAGCGCATCCGTCCTGCTCCGAGGCCCGGCCCTGCCCCTGGCTTCGCGGCGCCCGTCTGTTTCCTGCCGCAAGCACCGGCACGGCAGGCAGAGACACTTCCTGGCCAGACAGCTGCCTTGGACTGGACTTGGGGAAACGTGCTTGGACGCTCTCAGGTTCTGGAGGCAGCCGTGGGCCGGCACCCAGGAGCTCACCTCCCAGGAGGGGTTCGCAGCATTCAGCGTGGGGCTGAGCTGCCGCTTTGCACCCACGCAGCCTGCCCTGGTCTGCAAAGGAGCAGCTCGGACAGGCAGTCAGGCCCTCCCTGCGCGGACCCCATCCTGGGGCTTCTCCCCCAAATTGAGGCCCCAGCGGACCTGCCGAGCCATGGAGAGAGCTGCCTGTGAGGGGCCACAGGCACTCGGGCGCTGGGGACAGTCCCTCCCCAGCATAGGCCTGACGGTCACCTCCTTCCAGAAACTGGTGCTGCCGGCCCCCAGCCCCTGCCCCGGCACTTGCCATCAAGGCTGCTTCTGTCTCCAGAAGCCCACCCATGAGACAAGCCGTGTTCCAAGTGCACAGGTGCGTCGTGGCACGTCCGGCTCCCGCCCGCACTCCGGCCGCCCCGCACTCTCTCCTGCTCCGTGTGCCTTATCTTTAGCTGTTCACAGCACACAGTAGGTGTTTGAAATATAGACTGACTGCTATTCACATGGCCCCATGGGTTAAAGTTCTCCTTAAACACACACACACACACATACACACACACAGCATCTAAATCTGGAGTCAAACACACTTTCGGCAAATAAGTTTGGAGTTTAGCACCAGAAAATACGTGTAAATGAGCTTGGGGTGTTTGCCCATAAATGTTCTTGTATATATTTAAAGAGCAGCAAAGGTCTATTAAATGAAAAGTTAAGGAATATATTCCTTACAGAGCAAACGCTCCTGAGAAATGAGGAAGACGTTTTCCAGGAGAAGCGTTGACCCCCTTTGCCCGCTCGGCTCCGCGGCTGGGGGAGCACGTTTGGTGCCAGCTCAGGGCACATCTGCTTCTGCTCCTGTCCACGCACAGCTCACGGCGTAGGAGACGAGCCCCACCCCAGATCCCACCTGCTCACCCTGCTCCCGAGCTGTCTCGAGTTTACCTTTCCTTTGAAAAGCAGATTACATCACTCATCTACTCACTCTTTTAGGTGTAAACTTATTAACACTAATTTACTGAATTCACACGAGAATCTCAAACTCAGTTTCTTAAACAAAAGAATAAAAAACAGCTTCTTTAAAGTTAGCAGTAGCCCTTAAAAATGTGTTTAGAGAAAAGAAACCAAAAGACGGCTCCATGCCCGAGGCCTCGGTGCCAGTGCAGGTGCGTGAGGGTTCCGCGGGGGCCCCTGTGCCCTGGGGACGGCGAGGGGACGTGAGCCCACCTGCCCCACGTGGGGGCAGCCGGGCCGGGGCACTGACGTGCACGCGGCTCCTGGGCCCCGTCATTAAACCTCACTCATTAGACAATACCTTAATGCTGTCCTTTTTGAGCACTTCCTCCGGGGCAGACAAATCTTATTTTACACAAATTATTTAATTCTATAATAATTTGTAGGTGCTATTTACTAATCCCACTTCAGAGATGAAGAAATTGAGGCTCAGAAAGACTGAGCAACACAAAGTTCCAGTTGCTAATAAGCCCATGCAACAAGGAGCCAGAAGTAAGGACTAGGGTTGTCCTTTCAGGAGGCAAACTCTGAAAACGCTGAAACAATAACAAAGCCAAGGGTACAAATAATCGAGAAACTGAACGGTCAATTCCTGGATAATACAGCATAGTCCACATACGTGATTTATGGTAGTTGACAACCCCAAAGATATTTTTCCTGAATAATTTCTTCACCAAAACCTTTTTTTAAAGCAAATAAATCCACTGGAAAATATTTTTATCTTTTTTCTAAAGCAGCAAAAATAATTTTAGACCTAACAAAAGAATGATTTTGATTGCAAAACATGATTTATCTTCACAAATAACTTGGGTGGCATGTGGATGTGTGGTCAAAAGTGATAAGATTATAGAATGTCAACCAGAAACACAGCTCCAGCCGTGGAGTCTGGGGCAGATCTCAGATTTGGCTCGGCTGGAACAGCTTTATTATTGTTGTTTTAATGTATTTTGAAAGTGGGAACAATGGGTCAGGACAGGGTAAAACTGTTGCTATGAGGGGCTGGGGTTTCTCTATAACTTCCAATATCAAAAACAAACATGAAATCTCATTACTTTCCTTGAGAAATTACGAGTGGGGGGTTTGAAGACACGCGCCTCTGTGACGTGCCTGCCCGGGTGCCGTGGGCTGCCTGGGCCTGGGACACGCGCCCTTTCACTCCCAGGGAGCTCAGGGTCACCTCGGAAGTGACCCGTATGCGACGCTGTCTGCACAGAAGCCAGACGCGTGAAGGCAGGGTCGAGAGGAGCGGGGAACAAAGTCCCAACTGCCTTCCCGGGGCGGCCTCCCAACACCTGCACAGGTGCCCAAAAGCAGAGAGGCCTCCATTCGCATCTGGAAGGTGGCTCAAGACGTGCACAATTGAGGTTTCCTCCATCAGGGAAACTGCAATTTGTTTGACAAGTAGTGGGTGGCAAGGCCCTGCCTTGGGGGAGTATTTCAAAGGAAACCAAAAATTGGGGAACTTGAGATGCACATACAAAATCAGTCCAGGGCTCCAGAACCGCCAGAGAGACAAAGTTCTGTGGCAGCTGAAGGTTCTGTGTGTGTGAGGGGTGGGGAGGAGGGGCCAGGGGTCCACACGTTTGTCGGGTGGAGGGACTTGGTGGCTGAGCAACCTGCTCCAGGGCAAGGTGGGTTCAAGCTGTGAAAAGGCTTGTGAGCCCAGGGGAAAAACAACTGTAGGTGTTCTTGGAATGGGATTTACCTAACTGGGTTTATTCAGTTTGGTGTGAGTATGTGAGGCCCCAAATGCAAAGAGAATAGAAAATCAACTAGAAACACAAATTCACAAATCCAGGTTCCACCTTTTGCCTTGAGAACGTTGCCTTACTTTTGCGAGCCTCGATTTCCTCACCTGAGAAACGGAGCTGGTGGAAGTCCGAGTTCTCAGGCTCGCGGTGAGGAGCGAGTGAGGAGAGACCTCCACCCCAAGCTGCCGTTCTGTCAGGTGGTGCTCAGGCCGCCAGGACCTGCTGTGTTGGCCCAGACATACGTCCTGCCCTCAGTTAACCACGGTCTGCGAGTCTCACAGCAGTCGCTGCCTGTCGGGCCCCTGCCTCCCAGGGCTGAGCTGGGACGTCGCTGAAGCCTCGTTTCCTGGAGCTGGAGAGCGTGTGTCCCCCATTCTGGAGGACCCTCCCCAGAGGCCTTCTCTGGAGATGGCCTCCACCTCACAGTGGTCAGGGACGGGGGGCCTCGTCCGAGAAGCACAGGGTAAGGCCCTGCACAGCCTCTCAGCGCAGCCTGCCCAGTGCTCGCCCTCGCGCCCAGAACCCAGCCCTCAGGGGGAGCTGGGGGTCAGCGGTCAGCCAGGGGCAGGCGGAGACAGATGCTTCCTCAGTGTGTGCGAGATGGTCCGGGCCACCCGGTGTGAGGAGGGCAGGGGCCCACCACCAGCCTTCAGGAAGGTTTCCAACCCGTCGGGTCACCCCGGGGGCTGCGTGACCCACAGCCGTCTCCCACGAAGGGAGCTGTGGGGGGCCCGGGAGGGAGGGGGGTACAGGGACTCAGCCGGGGCGAAGGCAGGACGTCCTCCTGGAGCTGCTCGGCGTCTCCTCCCAGCCCCTGGGCTGCCCCTGCTCTATCTGACCACCCACACTTCCTTCCACCTGCCCCTTGGTCATCTTGTCTCCGGCGCAGCCATGGGGAACCTGTCACCTGCCCGGCCCATCCATCAGACACCCACCAGGTGGTCCCACATCACCCTGGGGTGGCTCCGGGCGCCCCGACAGCCTGCTTCACGCCCGAGCACGTCCCAGGGCTGTGCACACTTCTGGGTGCAGGCTCGGCTCTTGGATTTGCAGGTGATGGCCCATAGTGTTAGGCTGCTAGCACCTGGCAAGGAAAGAAAATCTATGGATGTGTTGAGTAAATGCACTGGGACTAATTAGAGAAATTGTGAGATAATGTGGATTTAGATAGTTTAGATTCGAGGTAGCATAGGAGCAAACAGCCAACAACTGATGGGCAAAAAGCA
The DNA here is from genome assembly GCF_015220235.1 of Choloepus didactylus. NCBI lineage: Eukaryota > Metazoa > Chordata > Mammalia > Pilosa > Megalonychidae > Choloepus > Choloepus didactylus. Next base: position 699,853 of record NC_051318.1, read on the forward strand.
CATCAGCCAATCAAATGCATTTAGTCCCCAACCCCCCCATCCTTCAGACCAGGCATGCGAGAAGGGACGGGAGGAAAGGATGTGTGGGGGCTTGAGGGAGCTGCACCCAGTGCCTGCAGGCCACACTGGGATTTTCCAGGACCGTGGCTGTGGAACAGGCTCAGCGAGGGTGAAGGCTTAGAGGGTCCCAGGAGGCAGTGAACTGCCAGCCGCGAATCCCTCTGCATCAAGAATGAGGCTCTCCCAGCTGCCCTGGGGCCCACGCCTCTTTCCACTTTCCGCGGCCCACAGAACGCTGAGAAGTGTCGGCATCTCGGACACCGTCTGCTGGGCTTGGAAGGATTGAGTGTAAACTTCCTTACTCTGGTTCTTCTAATAAATGCCCCAAACCCAGAGCTACAGCAGTTACCTCCCTTGGGTTTCTATTGATTTAAAGTCAATTTGCTTCATCTGGTTAATTCTCCCAACTGGAATTCGGATGCGCAGTGCCCGGTGGCAGTGCCGGTGAGTGTTATCAAGTTCTCAGGTCCTGAATTTTCCCGTAGCCACTCCTGTTTAGATGGAGCGTAATTTCTTCCAGCCCTAGGCAAGTTCATGCTCATTTCTGTGGCTGACCCCATAATATTTACCTACGACATTCACAAAAATACCCTGCCTGCCAAAAGCTGCAAGCTGCAGGAAGATGATAAAATGTAAAAATATTTAATCAGCCAGTGGGAATTCCCTCACACATCAAATCAAAGGCTCCCTCGGCCGCAGTGACCTCGGGCGGGTGGGCACCGAGCCAAGCCTCGCTGGGCGGCCAGCAGGAGGGACGCCGGCCGAGAGCCCGCTCAGGGCACAGCCAGTGTGTCCCCCAAAAACAGCTGCTGAGGGCGTGGCTCATGGTCGGGGTCCTGGCCCCAGGCACCCCCATCAGGGCTTGGTCCCGGGCAGCCGCCCCATCCCTCCTCCCACCCGGACAGGGCCGTTTCTCTGATCGGCTGTTTGGGGAGAGGAGGGCAGGAAGCCCCAGGGAGGGGATTTGAGGGTCCCAGCGCTGAATCTGCTGCGTGAGCTCTCGGGCAGGTGGACGCTTCTCCGGAGCACGGCCGTGTCCGTGGTTTTCAGCCCCGGTGGTTCTGACAAGTGCCCCTGGGTGGCCCCTCCCCGCTTCAATCAGCTCCACTTTCGTGTTATGTTTTGGATGACACATAATATGCAATTTGCATAAAGGCTTTTACTGGTAAAAATAAAAGTTTAAAACCACCAGGCCAAGGAGCAAGTCCCATTCAGTGTTAGCACGATTGGGCTCCAGTTTCCCTCTCCCTGGTGTTCCCCGTGACAGATGCTCAAAACCAGCCTTCCGAGGGGGCAAGGGTGTCGGGCCAGGTGGGGCCTCAGAGAGGGCACGACTCGGCACATCGGGGCGTCGGGCCAGGGTGGGGCTCCTCTGAGGGGCACGACTCGGCACATCGGGGCGTCGGGCCAGGGTGGGGCTCCTCTGAGGGGCACGACTCGGCACATCGGGGCGTCGGGCCAGGCGGGGCCTCGGAGAGGGCACGACTCGGCACATCGGGGCGTCGGGCCAGGGTGGGGCTCCTCTGAGGGGCACGACTCGGCACATCGGGGCGTCGGGCCAGGGTGGGGCTCCTCTGAGGGGCACGACTCGGCACATCGGGGCATCGGGCCAGGGTGGGGCTCCTCTGAGGGGCACGACTCGGCACATCGGGGCGTCGGGCCAGGCGGGGCCTCGGAGAGAGCACGACTCGGCACATCGGGGCATCGGGCCAGGGTGGGGCTCCTCTGAGGGGCACGACTCGGCACATCGGGGCATCGGGCCAGGGTGGGGCTCCTCTAAGGGGCACGACTCGGCACATCGGGGCGTCGGGTCAGGTGAGGCCTTGGAAGGGGCACGACTTCTCTGAGGGGCATGACTCGGCACATTGAGGCTTCGGGCCAGGGTGGGGCGCCTCTAAGGGGCATGACTCAGCACATTGACATGTTGGGCCAGGGCAGGGCCCTTGGAGGGGGCATGAATCAGCACATTGGGGCGTCGGGCCAGGGCAGGGCCCTCGGAGAGGACATGACTCAGCCAGAATCATGAACGTGCACCCCAGCCCTGGGGGCAGTGAAGCAGGGTACTTGAGACGCTGCCGCCGGCGCTTTCCCTGATGATCAGGTCTCTGAAAGTTGACATCGTCCCTTCCCGTCCCTTCCCAGGACTGTCACGCGCTCGGGAGGGGCAGGTGCTGTGGGGACTCGGGCCCTCTTCTGCACCTCGCTGTGCCGCATATCCTGAGAGGATGTTTCCTGAAGGCTGTGCAGGACTTCGTGCAAACAGATGCGAGAGGCCGCCAGACAAGCTCCCCAACCCCTCCTCGGGGACCAGCAGAACCTCTCTGTGTCCTGCTGTCCCCACGGGATGGTTTAAACCGTCCCATCATCAAGTCCCTCTGTCCTTCCATTTCTGTCTGCCATGCTAGGCGTCCGGCCTAAGTTTTATCCACAGTTCGGTTCCTGCCACCACTAAATCATTGACTCAAAATTCCATTAAAGCTAAAGGTGACAGAAACAGGCTTTGCTGCATGAAGGGTAAGGAACTTTCCAATTCACCTGCTTAATATTACCTAAATCCTAACAGCAAAAGATAATTTCCATTAACATTGTGTTTTAAGTTCTTCTCTTACACACGTAACATTTTTACAGCAATAGGATAGTGCAGCACATGCAGGTTTAATATCTGCTGGATTGACTTTAAACAACACAGCCTGAACATTTTCCCATGCTCGTCAATTTCTCCTAAAACTTGGTTTTTAATGATCATATAAGGCACATAATTTACTTAGCTCAATCCCTTACAGTTAGAACTTCAAGATGCTCCATTTTTCCAATAGCTTCAACAGTCCTAAAATGAATATACTTACACATTCACCCTAATTCTTATAGTTGGGATTCCAGTATCAAAGAGAATGTTTTTAATAAACCTTAGAGATTTTTAATAAATATTGCCAAATTTCCCTCTGTACCCCAGCCAAAATTGGATACATCATTTTTAGTCTTCACCAATTGACGAAGGTTGGACAGCACCTTATTCTTGCCTTGATTGTCAATTCCCTGTGTTGTAGTAAGAAGAAACGTTGTTTAAAGTGTGTCTTGGCATCTGTAGTTCTTCTCTGAGCAGTGACTCATCATTCCTTCGCCAATTTCCTTTTGGTGTACTCATCTGTTTATCATTGATTTTTAAGAGCTTATTATATATCAAGGACCTTAACCCTTTATCTTATGTGCATACAACAAATATAGTTTTCCAGTTCCAAGGCCTAAAAATATTGTTTAGTCTATTTAAATTAAAAATGGTTTTTAAAAAGCAAAACTGTTACTCTTTCTCTCAATGGTGTTTGACTTTGACATCACATTTAGAAAGTGCTTCCTCATTCTAAGATTATAGAACCATTGCTTTCTTTTCTTCAAATATATTTGTTGTTTCCATTTCATATCCCAATCTTTAATTAACCTGGGATTTATATCAGTATGAGGCATGGGATAGACTTCCATCCTCTAATCCAACAGCCAGCCTGTTGGCAAATCCTTTAAGCTCTTCTTTCACTGCCTTCTGTATAAGCTGCCTCCTCGGGTGCAGGCCTCAGCCTCTCTCTAAAACCTGGCTCAACATCGAACTTGTCAAATTGTTTGGAAGCTCAGGGAATTAGGAATGTTAAGCCCCCTTATAGTTTTGTAATTAAAAAGTAAATAAATTTCCACTGATCTGGCCAGTTCTCACACAGCGGCTCATGGTGTCTGTGGGACCCCCAGGCCCAGGGCCTTCCCCAAGGGCCTTGACGACTGCACACAGCAGCTTGTGTGACCTGGGACAGTTACGTTTTGACCAACTCTCCTTGTGAAATCAGGCCTCCAGGGCTAAATGTAATCTATAACTCCCTCCTCCCTGAGGCTCCCTGAGGTACTGTTATCTACAAGATACTCTATAATCCTCCCCTCTTCCCCGTTGACTACAATCAGTCCCTCCTATGACACAAGACCCCCACTCCTCTCACACTCATTTGAATGTGTTTGTCCTAAGCCTTATAAACCACTCTGATACCTCGTGCTTTTGTGGAGTGTCTTCAGGTTGAGCTCTGAGCCTGCCGTCACTCAGAGCAGCTGCTGAATTCAGAGCAATGTGACACAACTTTTCCACCCTGCAGGTAAGGCCCACAATAAAGGCTCATGTCTCAGAACATGTCCAGTGCTTTCTTTAGTCCTTTGGCTACAAAAGCCCTCTTGGGCTGTGACAATCGACATGCCAGCCTGGAGACTAAAGAAATCCCAGCCACTGACGACAGCTCCAGGAAGGGAAAGGGGAAGCCCCCTGGTGGGATGCCAGGGTGGCCTGTGACATTTATGTGGGGAGGGGTGACTACCCTCCTAGATGAATGGATGTGTATGCAGGGAGGGGTGTCCACCCTCCTAGATGCATGGGGTCTGTTGAGGTAGCATGGAGACGTGTATGACTCCCAGCTGGACTAACAGCCCTCCTGCTACAGGCTGCAGGACTAGTAGGATTTCATGAGAAAAAGGAAAGCCCCCAAGCTTTTGCAGCAGTAGCCTGGCCATTCTTGGAGGCTGTGTGTGCAGCTGCAGAAAAGGCCTTAACGGCTGATGTGGCAGTCTGCTGCTTAGAAGAAGAAATGAAGTTAGAAAGGGACATGCAATTGACCCAAGCTGAATTGAAAGATTTTCTGGATAAAAGTTGAGAAATACTGGCATGCCAGTGCACTAGAGTAAGAGGGCATGAGCTGCCCAAAGGGCAAGTTTGGCATACTCTAGCTTCCCCTGACTAGGATCCTAAAGTGTGGGACCCTGTTGATTCCTCAGCAAAAGATGATGAGCCCCTGTTCGACTGAAAAATTAAAGCTGAGGAAAGTAAGCATGCACATCCTCTGGTCCAACAAAAGGTGCCTTTCCACAGATGTACTGTGGCAATACATCAGTATAAATTACCAGGGCCATTTAATAGCCCTGTCTGGCCAATGAAAAAAAAACTAATGGCACCTGACAAATGACTATTAATTATATTGAACTTAATTTAGTAATTCCTCCTTTGTCTGCAGCTGTGCTGAATATAGCTACCTTGTTGCAGGATATGAGTATTCAATTAAGCCAATTTCACTTTGTGTTAAACCTTGCTAAAGCTTATTTTAGTATTTTAGATCCCTCCAGCCAGACTGCGTCCACCCTCACGTGGGAAAACCACCAGTGGACATTTGTGTGCTTCCACAAGGACACCACTATAGTCCCACCATCTGCCGTGGGCTGGCAGCACAGACGTAAAGAAAAGGACACCCCCAACGTTTCACTACAATGATGACATCATGCTAACCAGTAATTCTTTTCCAGAACTAGGAATTGCCGCTAGCACAGTGGTGACCCACCTTGAAAGTCGAGGATGGGTGATAAATCAAAGCGAATTACAAGACCCTGGATAATCTATCAAGCTCTTGGGTATGGTCTGGGTTAGTAAAACTAAAGCTATTCCTATTGTTAAAATACAAAGTTATCCTACACTGCTAACTCCTAAACAATTAATAGCTTTTCTTGGTTTATTAGGTTATTGGAAACTGTTTATACTCTATTTAGTACAAATTTTAAAACCTTTGTACACCCTAATTAGAAAAGGAAAAGCATGGGAATGGGATTTTCCACAGCAGGGTATGTTTATAAAAGCTAAACGGACTACCACGCAAGCACAGGCTTTAAGGGGGGGTGGACCCTGATACACCCCGTGAATTGCATGTGGCCAGTGCAAATACTGGCTTTGAGTGGGGTTTGTGGCAAAGGCAACAGACTAAATGTGTGCCTATTGGATTCTGGTCCCAACTTTGGAAGGGCACAGAACTCAGATATAGCTCTTTGGAAAAGCAATTGTGCACAGCTTATAATGCTCTGTTACAAGTCGAAGATCTAACTCAAAGGTGCCCAGTGACCTTATGGGTGACCATACTCTCACAGGGGTGCATACAGGACACTGTAAACAAACCCCATTTGGGGAGAGCTCATGCTGACGAAATGGAAACCCTACATCCTACAGTGCAGCATTTTTGACAACAGCTCTTTAAAGTGCAGAGATGCATGACAGTGGGCTGAGCTGCAGGCTGTACAGATGGTAATTGTCCATGAACCAGGAGACACCTTGACTGCCCAGATAACGGGACAGTATATCAAGGCCTAACATCGCGGCTGGCCATGTGGAAGCAGGTGCAATGGACAGCGGTCGGCCTATGGGGGAAGGAACTGTGGGAAGACATCTTGACGCCCTGCCAGAAATGTAAGGTAACTGCTTTCCATATTTCTGCCCATAATGTTAACTCATTGCCAGGCAATGTAGAAGCAGGTGCCCTAGTGAAATTCCGCAGCCTAACACCAACGATGCATGAGGTGATGAAGGCTGCAGTAGAAAACTGGGCACCAAGGGTACCAGACCCTGTGGAAGCTGGCGCAGCAGTCTCAGCTGCCTATCACCCGACAAGAGCTAAAAGGAGTAGAGGACGCTAGACCCTCCTGCTCGCTGCGATGGCCCGTAATGCTTCCTCACCAACTCGGACCCACCAGCAGAGACCAGAACCCATCACCTGGTGGCAAGTAGACTATATTGGCCTCCTTCCTCTGTCTGAAGGGGCAAAATATGCCTTCACCACTCTAGATACAGCTATGGGACTGCCGCTGGCCTTTCCAAGGGGCAAGGCCAACTAATGAGCTACCATACATAGCTTAGAAAAATTAAGTGTCTTTTTGGAGTCCCCACACATGTGGACAGTGATGGGGGACCCCCTTCACTGGGCAATTAACCCAGGCCTAGGATACAGAACATGATGTCCTTTGGATGTTTCACTTGCCCTATAATCCCACAGGATCTGGGTTAATTGACAGAATGAATGGCCTTTTAAAGGAACACTTAAAGGATGATAGAAACTCCTTACAGCAATGGACTTGACGACTGCATCAGCATTAACTCCAGACCCAAAGCAGCAGCTCCTGCTACTGTGGAAATGGCAACTGTGGGACCCATGCAGGCCTTATGAATTCAAATAATCTTGTTGGGCCCATGGTGAGCGCATGGCTCCTGATGAGAGGGAGGCTGACAAGGAGGCCAGGGTTAGTGGGATGCAGCTACAATTGCAGGCAGCCGGCAGCCCCCAAAGCTGGGAGGCAGTGAGGAAGGGGATGTCCCTGGAGCCCCCAGAGGGAGGGAGGCCTGCCGATACCCCCAATTTCAGTGCAGAGAAACTTCAGATTCAGAGGATGCACTTCTGTTTTAGGCCACCAAGTTCATGGTACTTTGTTACAGCAGCCTCAGGAAACTGACACCCACACACTTACTAACTAAACATCTTGAAATAAGTCTCTAATGTCCAGAACAGACTCTTGGCTTCACCCTGAACTAACCTTTGTCCTACTCTGAATCATCTCAGGAGTGATGCACCATCTACTACTGCTCAGGACAAACAAACACTGGGAGTCATCTTGAATTTCTCCATTTCCTTCACCTCCACCCCACTCCCTGATTCCAAAGAGTCTGCAACATGTTTTGGTTCTGCCTCCAGCCTGTCCACCTCTCTGCCCCCACCTTAGGCTGAGCCGTCCTCATCTCTTGCCTGGAATTCTAGAGCAGCCTCTCAATGGATCTCCTGTTTCCTTGTTTGCCCCTGGAAACCATTCTGCAGAGCGGTCAGAGGGAACTTTAAAAAACATAAATCACATGGAACAGTGCTCTGCTTAAACCTTCCAATGGCTCCACGGCCATCTGTGAGACAACTCGCTTCCCCAGGGTCCACGTAGCCACACGGTCTGCCCTGCGCACTGCCCTGAGCCCCTCACCATGTCCAGTGGCCCTGGATTGGCTTCCTGTCCTGCAGCAGGCTGCCCGTGCCGACCTCGGGGCCTTGCTGTGCCCTTGCGTCCACATGGGACAGCCTTCCCCGGCCTTCCCGGGCTCTGCGGCTGGCTCCTTCTCCTGCTTTTGATCTTAGCTCCAAGTCCGCTTCAAGAGCCCTGGCCTGACCATCCTTCCGAAAGCAACCTCACTCCATCCCCTTCTTCTTTATCCCGTGTTTATCTCCTTTGGAAATTATCTTATGCATTTTCCTGTTTGCTGTCTGTGCCCCTCCCCTCCCTCTAGAACACAAGCTCCTTGAAAGGAGGGACTTCGTCCCTCACGCCCGACTCAATGTCCCCTTCACTAGGACACAGCTTGCCTGCTGTAGATGCTCCACAAACAGTTGTTGACTGAGATACAAGTAACTCAAGAAGACGTTTGCCTGTTATTCAGAGACTAATGACTCAGAATCTGTACCAGGCTCAGCCGTGCCCTTTAATAAAAAGATAATAATAAGGAAAAGTAGGAGGCTCTTTTTCTGTATTCTTAGTTTTCTGTAAGTTTCTTTTGAAAAATTCCAATCCTGCCTCTCAGCTAAATGGTGAGAAAGAGGATATTCAAGACAATGCACAGTTAAGTGGGGAATCAACTAGTTATTTAGTGATCACTGGTCCCGGTAACCACTGAGATAGAAAAAAATAGGTAATTGGGAAAGAAACAGTAGAGAATCTAGAGAATAAGAGATACTGACTATTCCTGTTAAGTCTGGCTGCATATATTCAGGACATATCCTCCTGAAAAATTCCTCCCTGTGTCAGTTTTAGTGTTTGAGTTGCATGTAGAGAAAATCCCAACTCAACAGGATTAAACAATACAGCAGATTTGTATCCTCATAAAGGAGGTTCAGCTGTAGGGCAAGTCCTAGGTTGGTTATTTCACAGACCCCTGGTTTCTGGAACTCATTTTCTTCCTCAGGGCGGCATTTGTCTTCTGACTAGCCCTGTGTCCTGGGGGCTGCCTCAGCTCCAGGCATCCCATCCGCATCCACAAGGTGCACTAGAAGAAGAGTGACCTTCCCTTTCTGCGTGTCTCTTTTTACCAATAAGAAAGCATCTCTCAGAAATCTTCCATTAGATTTGCCTTCACATCTCATTGGCCAGAACTGGCTTTTCCTAGACAAACGGTTGTCAAGAGTACTTGCTTCGTTGCCCAAGATTATTGAGAAATTATGTCTGAATGAGTTATGGAATTCCTCTCCTGAAATTTGGAAACCTGAACAAAATCAGGAAATTGCTAGGAAGGAAGCAAGTGGGAGAGAGGATTTCGAGTGTGCTGGTGTTCCTGTTTTTGTTTTCAATCCGCACGCTGCCTTATTTCTGCCCAACAGATGGAGCTGACATTCCTGCTCCTTGAGTAGACATTGATGCATGAGTCTGGTTCAGGAGAGCAGCGTGGGTTGGAGATATAAATCTGGCGTCATCCGCATAAAGACGACTGTTCAAGCAATGAAACTGGATGCAACAACCTATGAGGGGAAGAGAAGAGGGTCAAAGATTGAGCCGTGGTTCACTCGGTGTTCAGGGCTTGGTGACATAAGGAGGAATCAGAAGGAGCAACTAAAAAGGTGGCAGTAAACCGGGAGTGTGGCGTCTTAGAAACCAAATGAAGAAAGAGACTCAAGTAAGAGGGAGAGAACAACAATGTCACTTACAGTTTAAATAATATGGTTAAATATTAACCAAGGAATTGAGCAATATGGAGGTCATTGGCAACCTTGACAGACGGAAGCAGTTTCCATGGAGAGGTGAGGACAAAACCATGGCCGGGTGGGTTTGGTGCGGTCGCGTCTACTGCGTCGGGGGGGCGGCCGGTTGCTGAACCCTCGGCTCTCGGCGTTGCTCGGAGGGTACCGGCGGCGGGGGCTCTTTCCCGGAGGTGAAGGCGAGGCGGGGGACTGGGCCCGGTCCCCGGCGGTGGCGTGCAAGGTGTGGAGGGCGGCGAGAAAGGAACGCAAGACACGTTTCCTTGAAGGTGATGAAGCCGAGAGCGTTTATTAGGGGAGAGTACCAGCTTATATAGGGCGGTTTAGAGGGCGGGGTAGCTGTAGGGGTTAAAGGCTTGGATTGGTTCTGAGAGGGCGCAGAGGTCGTTTGAAAAGGGCGGGAGTTGCTCCGGTAACGGGGAGGGCGGGAGTTGCTCTGGTAACAGGGAGTGGGCGGGCAAGGTAAAGGGGGCGGTTTTCTCTGGCAAGCTTCCCCTGACAGTTGTACTTTGGGGTGAGGAAACGGGGCCTGCATCCGGCTCCACTTTCTCAGGCCCGGGGGGCTGTGGAGGGTAATACTGCCCGTGCCCACCACCCTCCCCAGGGGCTGATCAGGTCCCCCAGCCCAGGCCCGCCAAGTTGAAGCACGTAATCAGTATCCCGCATTTCCCCCTTCTTTTCTAATTAGAGGAAGAAGCTCACAGGAGAGATCCGCTGAGGGATGAGGGAAGGGGGAGGCTGGGGAGGGGAAAAGGGGTTGACGGTTGCTCAGAGAGGCTGGAGCTCGACGTTGGTGTGGCGCCCGGGCGCTCGAGAGGGGCCTCGCTGCTTGTGGGATCGACGAGGGTGGTGACGCTGCGGAGGGCCAGTTTCTTCAGTAGAGGCGAGTTGTTGGTACTGGACTTGCACAAATGATGAAAAGACAGCATTGGCTTGGTTCTTAGCAAGCTGGACAATTCTGCGGATAATGCAGGGCCCTAGGGTGAGAGCTAGAATAATCATTAGTAGGGGGGCCGAGGAGAGGGAGGAGGTATGGGAGGAGGGGGGTAAAGATGTGGGACCAATAGCTGGTGGCTTCACGGTCTCTTTTGCGTTGTTCTAGTCCCTCTCGGACCTTCTTTAGGCTGTCTTCGGCGAGACCTGTGGAATTGGCATATACACAGCACTCTTCTCCTAGGGCGGCGCAGAGGCCTCCTTCTTTGAGGAGAAGAAGGTCGAGACCTCGGCGGTTTTGGAGCACGACCTCAGAGAGGGAGTTGACAGAATTAAGATGGGAAATAGCGTTTTGTAGGTGACGAATGTCCTCGTCAACAGCTGCCCGGAGGTGAGTTAGGGCGGAGCCTTGACTGGCTAGCGCAGCGATTCCGGTGCCAGCGCCTGCAAGACATAGGAGGGTGGCGAGCGTGAGGGTAGTGATGGGCTCTCGCTTTTGCAGAGGGGCAGGAGCTGCAGTTCTTTCCAGGCGGAGGAAGAAGTCTTCCTCGCTGTGGTATAGGACCCTAGGGATAAGGACAATTAGGAGGCAAGTTTCATGAGTTGTATTGAGGGTCTGCACGTTAAGGCAGGGGGTAAGTCCTGTAGAGGAGCAGAGCCATTGGGAGGAGTTGTGAGGAATAAGAAATTTGGCAGAGCTGCTGGGAGATGAGTAGTTGGCACAAGCTGTGAGGTTGGGAGAGTTACTTGAGCGAGGGCGGATGCACTTTCCTGTAAAGGAGACCGAATGAAAGGTTAGGGGGACGGTAGAGGTATTCCAATTGCATTCCGAGGGGCTGTTTTCTGTATTTTCTGAAAAGGAGAGGTTGGAGGCGACGGGCTCATACAGGGAGGAGGAGGTGCAGAGGCAAAGCCAGCAGGAGGAGGTAAGATTGGGGTTGGAGGAATTCACTGAGGTGAAGGCTGCTTGGATAAGGCCGAGGAGGTGAGAGGAGTAATGAGAGGGGGGCAGAAAAGGTTGGGGTGGTGGGGTTGGTGATGCGCTGCTTGTAGTTGAGGTGCAGCTGGAGGGCTGTGGATTAAGGGGGTTAAGGACTTGGTTGGGACCGATGCCAGAGGGTGTTCTTAATGCAGTATTTTGGCATGGTTGGTTTGCAGCCTCTTTTTTTATGAGAATAAGTGATCCTGGGTCGGTTCCGTCCTTATAGACTCTGAAGCCCCAAGTTTGACCGAGTAACCAGGAGGGATCAGTGGGGAGTTGCACGGTGAGATTAAGCTGTGTGCAGTTAAAGGAAAAGTCAAGAGTATTTCTGAAATTGCGAGGCTTGCAGCCAGAAGGGGCCCATTTTAAAGTTAGGTAATGATCAGGAAGCTGAGGCTTCCAATTAGTGGCTAATGTTTCACACCCCCAGTATGCACAGTAGTACTCATAGGGGGAATTGCAGTACGATTTTCCAGGATTTGAGGATGGGCACATGTAACATTGGGCCTGATTGAGACTACCAGGATAACTAACAGGTTTTGGAGAAGGAGGGGGAAATAGATCAGTGGCATAAAACACAAAAGAGGGGCGTCCTGCAGTGACATTGCAAAGAATTATTTTGGAATCTTCCCAACGTGCCAGGGTCCATTTCCAAGGCTGGTGGGGGGAGTGGGGCTGGTAGACAGCCTGGGTGGAAGCAGAAAGGGTAAGCATGATTATTAGAAGGGAAGCAATGCTTGGGTGGGGGTTATGGAGGTGCAGGGGGCTGGCTTTTGCCCGTCTGTATAGGCGCATGATCTCCATGATTTCTTGTCTCTCCGGGGGTATTTCCGGACTGGGCTCCCGGTCCAGGTGCAAGGTTGTCATCTGGTAGACCAGGTTGCGGAGACGGCGGCGTTCTCGTCTCGTTAGACGCGTGGTTGCTGGTGGCGGGCCGGATTGCCCTTCCTGGGATCCAGATTGGCTGTGATGCATCATCTGGGAAAACACAAGCAAACCCGCGCCCCTGGGCGAGGAGTGGGGAGGGACCCTTCCAGGCATTATTCTCTGGGTCCTTCCAGTAGACCATCGGGGCCTGGGTGGGCCTATACGAGGGCCCCCAATGTTTATGTAGGGGCGAAAGCCCATCTTTATTGAATGTGAGTAGATTAAGGTGAATGAGGGCTGCTATGATAAGGTCCCCTGGAGTTGCCTGGGGGAGCATTGCCCTTTCTTTTTCAACTTGTGTTTTTAAGCGGCGATGGACTGCTTCCACAATGGCTTGCCCCTGTGGATTATAGGGGATGCCGAAATGATGGGTGATGTTATATAACTGAAGAAAGGCCGCAAAGGAGGCACTGCGATAGGCAGGCCCATTGTCCGTTTTTAGGTCCCAGGGGACTCCCATGAAGAGAATTCCTTGTCTCAGGGCCTTGATACAGTGTTTGGCCGTTTCCCCGGCGAGGGGGACTGCATAACACATGGCCGAGAAGGTGTCAATTATTACATGCACATATTTGAGGCGTCCAAAGGACGGAACATGAGTTACATCCATTTGCCATCTAGAATTGGGTTTTAGGCCTCGTGGGTTGACTCCCTGAGGTTGCAGGGGGCCAAGCGGCGCAAAGGGCGCACAAGTTGCGCAATTGCGGACAAGATGTTTACAGGTGTCTAGGGGGAGGCCACATAAATGGTGCAATGACGTAGCCGAAAAGTGAAACCTGGAATGCAATAACTTGGCCTGGTTAACAGCATCCCCCGGAGGGGCTGCCGTGTGGGTTAGCATAGCTTGGGTATTCTGAGCTGAGACCGATTGGTCTACTATACTATTGCCATTAGCCAAGGGCCCCGGAAGGCCTGAGTGACTACGAATGTGGCTAACGAACCAAGGATCCTGTCTATGCTCTAAGATGCTCCTGAGGTCAGAAAGTGCTTTATCAATGGCCGAGTTCCCGGGGAAAAAGGTGGAAAACGCGAGGACTCGGCAGACCTGATAAGTGTAGAGACTGTCAGTGAAAATGTTTACTGGGTGGTTCCAGTGGGTGTTCAGCGTGTATGACACTGCCAGAATTTCCCCCACTTGGACTGAATGAAGGTTGACATAACTGAATAGGCGGGGTTCCGGGTGGTCCTGTGAATAAGAGAGGAAGGCGAAACGGGTTTTGGAGGCATCAGTAAAGACGGTAGTGGCACCCGGGATGGGTGCAGAGGAGGGGAAAGGGTGGAAGGGGCTGCGGAAGGGAAGCTTGGCGAGCCCCTGTAACAGTCGATGGCTAGGATAGTGGCAGCTGAATTCCCCCTGAAATCCTTCTAAGATGATTTGCATGTCCGGGTTATCACGTATAAGCAGGCGGGTTTGGCCTGCGTCCAGGGGCCAAACAATTTTTTCTGGCGGCTCTCCGAATACATGAACAGCCAGGGTGACTAGATCTGAAGGTAGGCTGATCCAGAGCCGCACTGCGGGGCAAATTTTCCTGAGCCGGCTTTTAGCAGGGTGCACCCAAAGTAGAGGGCCTTCCTGCCACAGGCAGCCCATGGGTGTGCCGGGCGTAGGAAGGATGAGTGCTATAAGATTGCCCTCTTTAGTGCTGAACCTGTTGAGACAGCAGGCGGCGAGTGCCTTGTTAATCGCGGCAATGGCTTCCTTTGCCTCCTGGGTGAGCTTAATGCGCCGGGAGATTGCTAGCGGCGGGGCTTCAGGGACACTCAGCAGCATAAAGAGTGGTTGGAGCTGCGCGGTGGTGATCGGCAACGCAGAGCGGAGCCAATTGATCTGACCGCAGAGCTGTTGAAGCTCAGTGATAGTGACCCGATCCGGTATGTCCAGCTGGGGAGCAGACGGGGTAATGGTTTTATCAATACTAAACCCTAAGAAGGCTAATGGTGGCACAATTTGAACTTTATCGGGCTGAACCGTAAGGCCGAGGTCAGCTAAATTAGTGGTGAGGTCTTTGAGGATTAGAGGAAGTGCCTCGGCGTCCTCAGAGGCCACCAAGATGTCATCCATGTAATGGATGAGCATGGCCCGCTTTCGCAGGGGGGCCACTGCGTGATTAACATACATTTGGCAGATGGCCGGACTGTTACGCATCCCTTGAGGGAGGACTTTCCATTGGTACCTGCTAGCCGCGCCCGTGTGATTGGGGACGGGAACTGTAAAGGCAAAGCGCGGGCGGTCTCGCTCATGTAGCGGGATGGAAAAGAAACAGTCTTTGATGTCAATGGTGGCTACATGATAGTGGGCCGGGATTGCCACCGGATGGGGGAGGCCAGGCTGCGGGGAACCCATGGGAAGAATATGCTTATTGATCTCCCGCAGATCATGGAGGAGCCTAAATTTCCCTGTGGCTTTTTTATGAATAACAAACACTGGCGAATTATAGGGACTAGTAGAAGGTTCTATGTGGCTTGCGTCCAATTGTTCTTGGACAAGGGCTTGGAGTGCAACTAATTTGTGCGTGGGCAGGGGCCACTGCTCCACCCATATAGGTTCCTCAGTATCCCACTGCAGAGGAACGGGCGCTGGAGGTGTTAAACGAGCAGTGGCGCACATTATTGGGGGGGCTGCGTGGTAAGCACTGCCCCAGAGGCGGCGAGGATATCATGGCCCCATAAAATTTGGTCTATGGTGTGTAGGAACAACGGGCGGAAGGTGCCTGAGTGGCCTTCTTCATCCTCCCACTTAATGGGTCCCATGGCCTGAAGAGAAGTGGAGGTACCGGTGGCTCCCACTACCGAGGGACCATCGAGAACCATGCACATGGTGGCATACTGAGCGGGCATGCAAGAGACTTCTGCCCCTGAATCGAGCGTGCCCGTGTACTATTGCCCCCCTATTTTTAATTTACGGGTAGGCTTTTCCGGAGTGATAGGGACTGTCCAGAGAAGCGTCTTATGGCCTTCTTTTTGAGGCTCTGGTGGGGAGACTTCAACGGTGCCGTTAGATGCTACATGCCACTGGTACGGGCAATCCCCCCTAGGGGAGGAAGAATGACAATGGTAGGGGCACTCGGAAAGTCCTTTGGGGTTACCGTTGTGGCCCCAGGTGGGATGATCAGTTCCATTAGAACCGGCTGGGACGCTGCCTCTTAGGGGCGGGGCTGAGGCTTGCCCCGCTTGGAGTTTAAAGCTTGCTCAGCGCCTTGGTGCTGACCCTGATTGGGGTGGAGGGGTTTGGGGTTAGATTTGCAATCGCGTGCCCAGTGATAGCCACGCTGGCAGCGTGGGCAAGGAGTGGGAGGGGGGCGCCCATTGTGCGGCATGAAAGGCGGGCGGTTGACCTCCGCATTGGGGCACTCCCGGGCAAAATGGCCGCTCTGCCCGCACTTAAAGCAACCGGCGGTGGCGGCTAAGGCGGCAGTGACAGCGCCAGAGACAGCCTGGGCTAGGGACGCGGCAGCTGGGTCAAAGGCGCTGCAGGCAAGTACCCAATCGTGTATGCTCTTCTCCCGCAAGGGAAGGATAGCCTGCTTGCAAGGGGGATTGGCTCCCTCGAGAATGAGTTCTCGAGCGAGGGCCAGTTGGGCCTGGGGATCACTAACCTTTCGAGCGCAGGTTTCTTCAGCCCTGGAGACAAAGGTGGCGAAAGGCTCGCTCGGCTCCTGGAGGAGCTTGGTGAATTTCGTAGGCCGACAGGCGGAGCAGTTGGCAAACGCTCGCAAGGCGATTCCCCGAAGGATAGGCCAAAAGGTGGCGGGTGCATTGATATAGGCGGATGCGTGTATAAACGCTCCCGTGCCCACGTAAGCCTCAGGGGGATGAATGGCCCCAGTGGCTGCGTCTTGCTCGCTCTGCCTAGCTGCTTCTGCCTGGAAGTGGGCACACCAATCAACGAACTGGCCGGGGCCAAGGATGGTACGGGCAAGCGAGGCCCAGTCTTGGGGGAGGCAAAGGTCCATGGCGAGATCCTGCAATATTTGGGAAGCGTATGGGCTACCTAATCCGTTCTCCTTGACGGCCCTGCGAAGTTGCTTGATAGTGTCTGCGTCAATGGGATACCAGTCGTACGGTTTTTGCGGTGTGGGGGTAACGTTAAGGGGAAAGCAGCGAAAAGCACGAGGGAAAGGAGGACGCGCTTGCAGAGGGCCTGGCACGGGAGTGGGGGCAGGGGCAGCGTTGCCCCAAGGGTTGCCTTGAGGTGTAGAAGGCAGCCAGGGGTTGTTTACTGACGGGGCGGGAGGGGCAGCGGCAGCCGCCAGCAGCGGCTGTAAGGGGGAGAGGAAGGCGGGCTGTGAAGTGTCGCAAGATGGCGGCGCGGTGGGCGTAGCTAAGGCATAAATGGCGGGCCAGCTCCGCCCTGGGGAAAGGCGGGGTAAAGCGCATGCGGTTTCCGGCCTGGCTCAGGGCTGACATCATCGCTGGAGCACTTCCTCCCTTCGGTGGAAGAAGAAGGAGGAAGTTCGCCATCTTGGCGAGATTTGGTATTGTTTTGTTTTTGGGGGGTGACTTCGAGCGCGTTGTAAATCTGCTCAACTAAAGATTCTGTGTCCGAATTGTGGTTCGCATCGGTCTCACTGTCCGAATCTGTCGATTGAGTTGACAGGGCCTCCTTGGATTTAATGGGGCCTTGATCAGGGGGGAGGGAGCCTTGAAGGCAGGAGCGGACGGTCACCAAGGTGGGGAGCAAGCCGGGAGGGAAGCACCCGCCCCCATGCTCCACGGCGCTGGAGACCCGACTAACAAGGCGATCATAAGTGACGGGGCCCCAAAGATGGCAAGTGGTGAGCCACGGGCCAAAGGGCAGCAGGAGGTCCCAGCACACCCGCAGCTGCCGGACAGACACCCCGCAACGACGTGCGTCCAGAAGACCCGCCAGAGCGCGAACCCGAGGCGCCCGGCGCGCGGACAGACGACCACCCACAGCGGAGGGGAAAAGAGGGGGGGGGCCGTCCACCGAGCAAGAAGAATGAGGCAAACCGCGGCCGCGAGGCCGAAGACGACGACGAGAACAGAAAGCAGGACCCCCCGGCAACGGGAACAGTCCGGGGGGGGGCGGCCACGGCGAGGCACACCGCGCCGAACAGAGAAACGAAGACACAGAGGACCACACCAAAGTAATGGAGGGGTAGAGGGAGAGTGTTAGGAGGAATGGGGGTCATAGAAAGAGAAGACGAAAGGTAGTCGGGGGCAATAGCCGGGTTAATTCGGGAAGGGAGGAGTGGCCCGGGCGCGGAGCGGCGAGGGAGAGGCGGCTCCAGACGTGGAGCAGCGAGGGAGAGGCGGCTCCGCGGGGCGGCGAGGGAGAGGCGGCCCTTACCTTGCAGGCGAGGAGAAGGGGAGTTGGAGAGGCGTCCGGGCGAGCGGGTGATTTCACTGGACCGTAGTGTGGAGAGGACCAGCCTCACACGGGGCACCAGTTGCGGTCGCAGTTAAATCGTCTGGGGGGATGGCGGCCGGTTGCTGAACCCTCGGCTCTCGGCGTTGCTCGGAGGGTACCGGCGGCGGGGGCTCTTTCCCGGAGGCGAAGGCGAGGCGGGGGACTTGGCCAGGTCCCCGGCGGTGGCGTGCAAGGTGTGGAGGGCGGCGAGAGGAAACAGGCGGGACGCTTTTCTTTGAGGGTGATGAAGCCGAGAGCGTTTATTAGGGGAGAGTACACGTTTATATAGGGCTGTTTAGAGGGCGGGCTAGCTGTAGGGGTTAAAGGCTTGGATTGGTTCTGAGAGGGCGCGGAGGTCGATTGAAAAGGGCGGGAGTTGCTCCGGCAACGGGGAGGACGGGAGTTGCTCTGGTAACGGGGAGTGGGCGGGCAAGGTAAAGGGGGCGGTTTTCTCCGGCAAGCTTCTCCTGACAGTTGTACTTTGGGTGAGGAAATGAGGCCTGCATCCGGCTCCACTTTCTCAGGTCCGGGGGGCTGTGGAGGGTAATACTGCCCGTGCCCACCACCCTCCCCAGGGGCTGATCAGGTCCCCCGGCCCAGGCCCGCCAAGTTGAAGCACGTAATCAGTATCCCGCAGTTTGGCAGAGAGCAGGAGGGGAGAATTAGGAAACGTCAAGTACAGTCAATTCTATTAAGGAGATTTGCTGTAAAGGGTAGCAGAGAAATGGCACCATGGTTGGGACAAGTAACAGCCGATGGAGATTATTCACTGGGTGGGGGAGATAACCCTGATTATTCAAAAGGAGAGGAGAGAAGAGCCGGTCAACACGCTTAAGAAGGACACAGGGACTGGAGCTGCACGCGCAGGTGCGGGGTTGGCCTCGGCGAGGAGCCCGGAGAGCACCGCGTCCACGGGAGCAGGAGGGAAGACGGAATCCATCATCGCAGACACACATCCGTCAGCTGTGATAGGGGCACCTGGGGAAGCGCCACTGCTTTTATTTTCTCCATTAAATAGTCAATGAGTCATTACCTGAGAGTGAGGATGGTGGGAGGTGATGGGAGCTTTGAGGAAAGTAAAGAAGATGAAATAATTGTCAAAGACAGTGGGAAACAGAAGAGACAGTGAAGTACAGTATGGTAAGCTCTTTCATTTGGGTTTTGCTGTATACAAATTCCAAGTTAAAGATAAACCCAAAAGCGCTAAACTGTGCTTATAATGGGGCAACGATGATTGAACTGAGGTTGTGGCTTTCTAGAAAAACAAGTTACTGCTCGGAAGCAGCTGAGGAACACCGTGGGAGAGGGCACGACCACTCCCCCCAGGGCTGGTGTCAGCGTGAGGTGGTGGGGGTGGCCGTGCTGAGAAGATGGCACCTGTCCGCGCGACAGACCCCAGACTCACCCCAGGGGCTCTGGCGTTGTCAGGCCCAGTCCCGGCTCCCAGGCAGAGCCCCCCACCCGCCCACAGCTCCACACACTGTTACCCGGGAGCGCTCAGGGCGGCTAAGACGACAGGCCGGGTTAGGGTTACCCTAATGTGGGCTTGTCCTGGCTCCTGGGCCCAGGCTCCCCTCCTTCCTGCGGTGCGACTTGCTCACCTCCCTGGGCCTGCGTGCTCCTCTGTAACAGGATGAAAATCAGGCTGTGTGAGTGTGGAACGAGCACTCGAGAAAATGAGCCTAGGTATTAACCGTTTGGTGTTCAAGAACTAAAGGGCTTCTGGAACAGGACCCCAGAAGGACAGCGGGGGGGGGGATCTTGCCTTGCTCTTGAGACCACCAGGTCGGGTCAGTGCTTCTCCTCTACCCCCAAGGGCAGCTGTTCTGTTTGGGGCTTTAGACACACACAATCAATTGAAAAACAGCATCACTGGATTGGTTGTCCCTAAATGTTCCCGAGAGTGTAACGTGCTGCATTTACAGAGGTCAAAGTGCTTGTTTTTCACGGCCACGTAAGTGCCTCTCATTGGCTGGGGACCCGCCTGGCCGTCCAGCCACACACAACGCGAGGCCCAGGCCGGCCGTGTGGCCTCTCTCCCGGGGTCCGCAGGTGCTAGCCGGGCCGTCCGACCTGCTTGTCTCATCACCCCAACTAGCAGGGGCTCCTCGGACCTCAAGATGAGATTCCCATGCTCAAGGTTTTCTGATTTCTTGGCTTCACGTCTGTGGCTATTTGTGCTTTATCTTTTATTCGTCTTTCTTTCTGCACTTTGCTGGTGCTTCCTCTGGGTGGAAGACACGCCTCCTCCGCCGGGTCCAGGCAGGGGAAGCACAATTCTCGTTTCATCGGTTACCCCCGCTGGCAGGAGCAGGTTCACCCCCGAGGGTGAAACACGGTGCAGTTCAGGGACCCAGAACCTCAGGGCACGTCTACCCTATCCTCCAGGGGATCCCTCCACCCAAGGGTCCACCATCTAAACCATCTTAATTTAAAACAAACACAAATGCCCTGTGCTAAATGTTGATAAATTCCAAAGATGAAACACAAGATGTGAAGAAATTCCACTTCATGAGGTCACTTCACGCGCTCTCCCAGGACCCACCAGCTGCTGCCATTGGCCGTGCCTGGGAGGAAATTTTGAGAGGAGCTATATTACATTTAGTCCCTGTGCCGGTTTGAATGTATTATGCCCCCAAACACCATTACCTCTGATGCAATCTTGTGTGGGCAGACATATCAGTGCTGATTAGATTGTAATTCTCTGAGTGTTTCCATGGAGATGTGCCCCACCCAGCTGTGTGTGATGACTCTGATTGGATAATTTCCATGGAATGTTGGCCCCACCCATTCAGGGTGGGTCTGAATTAAATCACGGGAGTCATATAAATGAGCTGACAAACAGAAGGAACTCAGTGCAGTTGAGAGTGACATATTAAAGAGCAGCTACAGCCAAGAGGGACACTTTGAAGAAAGCACAGGAGCTGCAGATGAAAGAAAGTTTGAAGATGGCCGTTGAAAGCAGACTCTTGCTCCGGAGAAGCTAAGAGAGGACAAATATCCCAAGTGCAACTGAGAGTAACATTTTTGAGGAACTGCAGCCTAGAGAGGAATGTCCTGGGAGAAAGCCATTTTGAAACCAGAACTTTGGAGCAGACGCCAGCCACGTGCCTTCCCAGCTAACAGAGGTTTTCCAGACGCCACTGGCCATCCTCCAGTGAAGGTACCTGATTACTGATGTGTTGCCCTGGACACTTCATGGCCTTAAGACTGTAACTGTGTAGCCAAATAAACCCTATTTTATAAAAGCTGATCCATCTCTGGTGTTTTGCATTCCAGCAGCATTAGCAAATTAGAACAGTCCCTAAAGTACTTCCCTGTGTAGAATCATAGACATCTTCCACTGCCTTAGCACAGCGCCCGAGCCCCTCACCACGGCTCGCAAGCCCTCTACTTCTGGCCCCATTTGCTATCCACTTCATCTCCTCTTCACATGCTAGTCCCCAGCCACTGAATCCTTTCTGGGTCCTCGAGGGGGCCCAGAAGCTCCCCTCTGCGGTGAATCAAGCCCCACACTTTGTGGGGCTAATTTCTTCTTGTCCGTAACTTGGCCACGGGAAGGCTCTCCAGCCCAGTCCCCCTGCCTGCAAGTTCTCGGGGTACCCTGTACGTCCATGTCGTAACAAGCTTCCCACTGTATCAGCTTTGCACAGAGAATTGTCCCTCTCCCGCTTGACCACAGCTCCCTAGGGGCAAGGTCCTTTCCATGCTCGCCAGGCCACCCCGGCCCCTGACTGATGCCCGATGCAGAGGACGGAAAGAGTGCATGTTTCCCTGAGCGCTGGGAGCCTCCCGTCTGCGTAGAGGAGTTAAACCCCCAGTGGCCCTGTGACAGTAAGTGTCCTTGTCTAATATGTTGCTGTAACCAATTTCTTTCTCTTTTTCACAGTCAGAACCAGTTGGCCAGTTTGGGGAGAATCCACTTTGGCCCCAGCGCCCAGTGGTGGCAGAGAACGGCCCCGGTGGAGAGCCCTGGGGTGACACACGGTGGGGAAGGGTGTCCTCGCTGAAGCCGGGTGAGGAGGGGAGGCACGAGCCCGAGACCACAAAGGCAACTCCAAGCATGGGATGAAGGAAGCCAGGACCCAGGACACGGGAAAGCAAACCCGCACCTCCGCGGGGGCAGGGACTGGGACAGCAAGTGCTGGGACGCGTGGGGAAGGGCTGGCTCGGCACCCATCAAAGGCACGGGAAGCTTTGCCCACATCTGCCACGGACGCCGCGGTGGAAGGACCCTGCATTTCCACCTTCTCTGCCCCCAGCCACCTGCACAGCAGGTATTGTCGTCCCCGTGTGTCACATGGTCACAGCAGCCGGCCGAAGGACAGGTGCCGTCTCCAGCTCAAAGGATACTGACACCACCATCCTCGTGACTACAGCAGCAAAATGTACCTCCAAATGTGGCTGAAACAGGAGATGTTAGGTTGTATATATGATAATAAAATAAAAAATTTTAAAAAATCCATGGAACTGCACTACACAAAAGTGGATCCTAAGTCAACCATGGACTGTAATTAATTGGTCAGTTATAAACATGCACGTTCATCAATTGCAGCAAATGTTTCAGACCAGTGCAGGATGCTAATAAGGTGGCACATGGGAATTCTGTATGCTATGAATGATTGTTTTGTAGGCTCACAACTTCTGTAGTAAAGGAAAAGAAGCAAATAAAGACAAGATACTGTCGAGAGGTATTTATATTCAGCATCCATGCACTAACAAGACTCTAATAATGTGTAAATGAAAAGCTTATTTGTGAACATGCTAAACACCACAGACTTAGCACGAGTTACCAACAAATTTAGTAGAAAAGTTGAAAACAATAAGATGTAAAGTCCCAAGTGCCACTCTCGTGCGGTCTCAGTTGATTCGTCTGGGGGGGGGGGGTGGCGGCCGGTAGCTAAATCCTAAGCTCCCAAGCTTGCTCTGAGGGTACCGGCGGCGGGGGCTCTTTCCCGGAGGCGAAGGCGAGGCGGGGGACTTGGCCAGGTCCCCGGCGGGGGGGCGTGCAAGGTGTGGAGGGCGGCGAGAAGGAACAGGCAGGACACGGTTCTTTTGGGGTCTTAGAAGAAAACTAAGAGAGCTTTATTAGGGGAGAGCACAAGCTTATATTGGGCGATTAGAGGGCGGGGTAGCTGTAGAGGTCGAAGGCTTGGATTGGTTCAGAGAGGACGCAGAGGTTGATAGACAAGGGGCGGGAGTTGTTCTGGTAACTGCGCTTGCGCACTGACGGTGGGGGAGTTGCTCTGGCAATGGGGAGTGTCAGGGGCAAGATAAGGGGGTGGGGAAAAGGCGGTTCCCTCCGGCAAGCCTCCCCTAACGGTGGTATTTTGGGTGAGGAAATGGGGCCTGCCTCCGGCTCCACTTTCGCAGGCCTGGGGGGCTGTGGAGGGCGCTGTCGCCCGTGCCCACCACCCTCCCCAGGGGCTGATCAGGTCCCCCAGCCCAGGCCCGCCAAGTCGAAGCACGTGATCAGTATCCCGCATTTCCCCCTTTTTTCTAATTAAAGGAAGAAGCTTACCGGAGAGGTCCGCTAAAGGATGAGGGAAGGGGAAGGTTGGGGAGGGGAAAAAGGGTTGACGGTAGCTCAGCAAGGCTGGAGCTCAGCGTTGGTGTGGCGCCCGGGCGCTCGACAGGGGCCTTGCTGCTTGCGGGATGGACGAGGATGGGAGGTTTAAAGTTGGAGGTTCAGATAAGCTGGAGCTCGAGGTTGGTGTGATGTCCAGGCGATCGAGAAGGGCCTCGCGGTCGGCGGGTTGACCGGTGCTGGTGAGGTTGCGGAGGGTTGGTTGTCATCTCGGAGTAGGGAGCGTCAGAGGTGGCGAGTCGCTGGTACTGGATTTGCACGAACGAGGAAAAAATAGCATCTGTTTGTTTCCTTACAAGTTGAACAATTCTACGGATAATACAGGGTCCTAAAGTGAGAGCTAGAGTAATCATTAGTAGGGGGCCGAGGAGAGGGAGGAGGTAAGGAAGGAGGGGGGTAAAGATGTGGGACCAATAGCTGGTGGCTTCACGGTCTCTTCTACGTTGTTCCAGTCCCTCTCGGACCTTCTTTAGGCTGTCTTCGGCGAGACCTGTGGAATTGGCATATACACAGCACTCTTCTCCTAGGGCGGCGCAGAGGCCTCCTTCTTTGAGGAGGAGAAGGTCGAGACCTCGGCGGTTTTGGAGCACTACCTCAGAGAGGGAATTGACAGAATTTTTAAGATGGGAAATAGCGTCTTGTAGGTGACGAATGTCCTCGTCAACAGCCGCCCGGAGGTGAGTTAGGGCGGAGCTTTGACTGGCTAATGCAGCGATTCCGGTGCCAGCGCCTGCAAGACCTACGAGGGAGGCAATTGTGAGGGCGGTGATGGGCTCTCGCTTTTGTAGAAGGGCAGGAGCTGCAGTTCTTTCCAGGCGGAGGAAGAAGTCTTCCTCGCTGTGGTATAAGACCCTAGGGATGAGGACAATTAGGAGGCAAGTTTCATTAGTTGTCTTGAGGGTTTGTACATTAAGGCAGGGGGTAAGTCCTGTAGAGGAGCAGAGCCATTGGGAGGAGTTGTGGGGAATAAGAAACTTGGCAGAGCTGCTGGGAGATGAGTAGTTGGCACAAGCTGTGAGGTTGGGAGAGTTACTTGAGCGAGGGTGGATGCACTTTCCTGTAAAGGAGACAGAATGAAAGGTTAGGGGGACGGCAGAGGTATTCCAATTGCATTCCGAGGGGCTGTCCTCTGTGTTTTCTGAAAAAGAGAGGTTGGAGGCGACTGGCTCATACAGGGGGGAGGAAGTGGAGAGGCAAAGCCAACAAGAGGAGGTAAGATTGGGGTTGGAGGAATTCACTGAGGTGAAGGCCGCTTGGATAAGGTCGAGGAGGGGAGAGGAGTAACGAGAGGGGGGTAGGAAAGGTTGGGGTGGTGGTGTTGGCGATGCGCTGTTTGTAGCTGAGGTGCGGTTTCCGGATGCGCTGCTTGTACTTGAGGTGCGGCTGGAGGGCTGTGGACTAAGAGGGTTAATGACTTTATTAGGACCAATGGCAGAGGGGTTTTTTAGTACAGCCTCCTTTTTTATTAATATAAGGGAACCCGGGTCGGTCCCTTTTATGTAAATCCGAAAGCCCCAAGTTCAACCGAGGAGCCAAGAGGGATCAGCAGGGAGCTGCACGGTGAGATTTAAATGTGAGCAGTCACCTGTAGGTGCAGTGTGGTGATAACCTCCATAGATACCCCAGGTAATGGGTTCTTCAGGAGGCTTGCAGTTCAGGGGAGCCCATTTTAGAGTTAGGTAAAGATCAGTGGTGTAAGGCTTCCAATAAGTGGCTAATGTTTCACATCCCCAATATGCACAGTAATATTGGTTGGGAGTATTACAGTAAGGTTTTCCAGAGTTTGAGGATGGGCACATGTAATATTGGGCTTGATTCCAACCAGTGGGGCGTACTAAAGGAGTGGGAAATAAATCAGTTGCGTTGACAAGAAAAGAAGGTCGCCCTGCTGTAACTTGGGTTTGTATAACCGTGGAATCTTCCCATCGTGCCAAGGTCCATTTCCAAGGTTGGTGGGGGGAGTGGGGCTGAGAGATGGCCTGGGTAGAAGAGGCGAGAGCCAACATGATTGTAAGAAGGGAAGCAATACTAGGGTGAGGGTTGTGGAGGTGTAGGGGGCTGGCTTTTGCCTGCCTATAGAGGCGTATAATTTCTCTGATCTCTATTTTCTCTGGGGTCTCACTCGGGCTGGGGTCCAGGCTCAGGTGTACTGTTGTCATCTGGTGCACCAGGCTGCGGAGACGACGGCGTTCTCGTCTCGTTAGACGCTTGGTTGCTGGTGGCAGGCCGGATTGCCCTTCCTGGGATCCAGATTGGTTGTGCTGCATCATCTGGGAAAACACAAGCAAACCCGCGCCCCTGGGCGAGGAGTGGGGAGGGACCCTTCCAGGCATTATTCTCCGGGTCCTTCCAGTAAACCATCGGGGCCTGGGTAGGCCTGTATGAGGGCCCCCAATGTTTATGTAGGGGCGAAAGCCCTTCCTTATTGAATGTGAGTAGATTAAGGTGAATAAGGGCTGCTATGATAAGGTCCCCTGGAGTTGCCTGGGGGAGCATTGCCCTTTCTTTTTCAATTTGTGTTTTTAAGCGGCGATGGACTGCTTCCACAATGGCTTGCCCCTGAGGATTATAGGGGATACCGAAGTGATGGGTGATGTTATATAACTGAAGAAAGGCCGCAAAGGAGGCACTGCGATAGGCAGGCCCATTGTCTGTTTTTAGGTCCCAGGGGACTCCTATGAAGAGAATTCCTTGTCTTAGGGCCTTGATACAGTGTTTGGCCGTTTCCCCGGCGAGGGGGACTGCATAACACATGGCCGAGAAGGTGTCAATTATTACATGCACATATTTGAGGCGTCCAAAGGACGGAACGTGAGTTACGTCCATTTGCCATCTAGAATTAGGTTTTAGGCCTCGTGGGTTGACTCCCTGAGGTTGCAGGGGGCCAAGCGGCGCAAAGGGCGCACAAGTTGCACAATTGCGGACAAGATGTTTACAGGTGTCTAGGGGGAGGCCACATAAATGATGTAACGACGTAGCCGAAAAGTGAAACCTGGAATGCAATAACTTGGCCTGGTTAACAGCATCCCCTGGAGGGGCTGCCGTGTGGGTTAGCATAGCTTGGATATTTTGAGCTGAGACCGCTTGGTCTACTATACTGTTGCCATTAGCCAAAGGCCCCGGAAGGCCTGAGTGACTACGAATGTGGCTAACGAACCAAGGATCCTGTCTATGCTCTAAGATGCTTCTGAGGTCAGAAAGTGCTTTATCGATGGCCGAGTTCCCGGGGAAAAAGGTGGAAAATGCGAGGACTCGGCAGACCTGATACGTGTAGAGGCTGTCAGTGAAAATGTTTACTGGGTGGCTGCAGTGGGCGTTTAGCGCGTATGACACTGCCAGAATTTCCCCCACTTGGACTGAATGAAGGTTGACATAACTGAATAGGCGGGGTTCCGGGTGGTCCTGAGAATAAGAGAGGAAGGCGAAACGGGTTTTGGAGGCGTCAGTGAAGACGGTAGTGGCACCCGGGATGGGTACAGAGGAAGGGAAAGGATGGAAGGGGCTGCGGAAGGGAAGCTTGGCGAGCCCCTGTAACAATCGATGGCTAGGATAATGGCAGCTGAATTCCCCCTGAAATCCTTCCAAGAGGATTTGCATGTCCGGGTTGTCACGTATAAGCAGGCGGGTTTGGCCTGTTGCGGTCGGGGTTACTGCTTCTGGGGGGAGGGGCGGCCGGTAGCTGAGCCCTCAGCTCTCGGGGCTGCTTAAAGGGTACCGGCGGCGGGGGCTCTTTCCCAGAGGCGAGGGGGAGGCGGAGGACTTGGCCGGGTCCTCGGCGGGAGGCGTGCAAGGTGTGGAGGGCGGCGATAAGGACAAGACACTCTTCATCCAGTAGGAGTATGCGCCAAAGAGGCTTTATTCAGGGGTGATCACAGGTTATATAGGCTGGTAAGAAGGGCAGGGCTGGAAAGGAGGTGAAGTAGCCTAAAATGGCAATATTGAAGGGAGAGGGGCTAGGATTGGTTCTGAGAGGACGCAGGAGCCGTTGCAGCGGGCGGGGGTTGTTCTGGCCACGGTGCATGCGCGCTGGCGGTGGCAGGAGTGGCCTTGGCACAAGGGAGTGTGTGGGCAAGATAGGGAAGTGAGGAAAGGGCGGTTGGGAGAAAGGCGGTTTCCTCCGGCAAGCCTCCCCTGCCCGTGACATTTTGGGTGAGGAAAAGGGAGCTGCCCTGACCTCGCTCCCCAGGCTCGGGGGGGCTGCAGAGGGCACTCACGCCCGTACCTACTACCCTCCCCAGGGGGTGATCAGGTCCCCTGGCCCAGGCCTGGCAAGCCGAGGTACAAGCTCAGCCACCCGCAGCCTGTGTCTAGGGGCCAAACAATTTTTTCTGGTGGCACTCCGAATACATGAACAGCTAAGGTGACTAGATCTGAAGCTAGGCTGATCCAGAGCCGCACTGCGGGGCAAATTTTCCTAAGCCGGCTTTTAGCAGGGTGCACCCAAAGCAGAGGGCCTTCCTGCCACAGGCAGCCCATGGGTGTGCCGGGCGTAGGAAGGATGAGTGCTATAAGATTGCCCTCCTTAGTGCTAAACCTGTTGAGACAGCAGGCAGCGAGCGCCTTGTTAATGGCAGCAATGGCTTTCTTTGCCTCCTGGGTGAGCTTAATGCGCCGAGAGATTGCTAACGGCGGGGCTTCAGGGACACTTAGCAGCATAAAGAGTGGTTGGAGCTGCGCGGTGGTGATCGGCAACGCAGAGCGGAGCCAATTGATCTGGCCACAGAGCTGTTGGAGCTCAGTGATAGTGACCCGATCCGGTATGTCCAGCTGGGGAGCGGACGGGGTAATAGTCTTATCAATACTAAACCCTAAGAAGGCTAATGGTGGCACAATTTGAACTTTATCGGGCTGAACCGTAAGGCCGAGGTCAGCTAAATTAGTGGTGAGGTCTTTAAGGATTAGAGGAAGTGCCTCGGCGTCCTCAGAGGCCACCAAGATGTCATCCATGTAATGGATGAGCATGGCCCGCTTTCGCAGGGGGGCCACTGCGTGATTAACATACATTTGGCAGATGGCCGGACTGTTACGCATCCCTTGAGGGAGGACTTTCCATTGGTACCTGCTAGCCGCGCCCGCGTGATTGGGGACGGGAACTGTAAAGGCAAAGCGCGGGCGGTCTCGCTCATGTAGCGGGATGGAAAAGAAACAGTCTTTGATGTCAATGGTGGCTACATGATAGTGGGCCGGGATGGCTACCGGATGGGGGAGGCCAGGCTGCGGGGAACCCATGGGAAGAATATGCTTATTGATTTCCCGCAGATCATTGAGGAGCCTAAATTTCCCTGTGGCCTTTTTATGAATAACAAACACTGGCGAATTATAGGGACTAGTAGAAGGCTCTATGTGGCCAGCGTCCAACTGTTCCTGGACAAGGGCTTGGAGTGCTACTAATTTATGCGTGGGAAGGGGCCACTGCTCCACCCATATAGGTTCCTCGGTATCCCACTGCAGAGGAATAGGCGTTGGAGGTGTTAAACGAGCAGTGGCGCACATTATTGGGGGGGCTGCGCGGTAAGCACTGCCCCAAAAGCGGCAAGGATATCACGGCCCCATAAAATTTGGTCTATGGTGTGCAGAAATAACGGGCGGAAGGTGCCTGAGTGGCCCTCTTCATCTTCCCACTTAATGGGTCTCATGGCCTGAAGAGAAGTAGAGGTACCGGTGGCTCCCACTACCGAGGGACCATCGAGAACCATGCACATGGTGGCATACTGAGCGGGCATGCAAGAGACTTCTGCCCCTGAATCAAGCGTGCCCGTGTACCATTGTCCCTCTATTCTTAACTTACGAGTAGGCTTTTCTGGAGTGATAGGGACTGTCCAGAGAAGCGCTTTACTGCCGGTGAAATGATTAATTTTATTAGAACCGGCCGGCACGCTGCCTCTTAGGGGCGGGGCTGAGGCTCGCCCCGCTTGGAGTTTAAAGCGTGCTCAGCGCCCTGGCGCTGACTGCCGTCAGGGCACCATGGATAATAGAAGTTTTTTAAGCTATCCTTGCTAAGATCTCTGGGCCTGCTCTTGCAATCACGCGCCCAGTGATAGCCACGCTGGCAGCGTGGGCAGGGAGTGGGAGGGGGGCGCCCATTGCGTTGCATGGGAGGCGGGCGTTTGACCTCTGTATTGGGGCACTCCCGGGCAAAATGACCGCTCCGCCCGCACTTAAAGCAACCGGTGGTGGTGGCTAAGGCGGCAGTGACAGCGCCAGAGACAGCCTGGGCTAGGGACGCGGTAGCTGGGTCAAAGGCGCTGCAGGCGAGAACCCAGTCATTAAGAGTTTTTTCTCGCAAGGGGAGAATGGCTTGCTTACAGGGGGAGTTAGCCCCTTCTAGAATGAGTTCCCGGGTGAGCGCTAGCTGGGCTTGGGGGTTGGTAACTTTTCTAGCACAGGCTTCTTCAACCCTAGAAACAAAAGTGGCGAAAGGTTCGTTTGGCTCCTGGAGGAGCTTGGTAAAGTTGTCAGGTCGACAGGCAGAGCAGTTGGCAAACGCGCGTAAGGCGATGCCTCTGAGGACAGTCCAGAAGGCAGCAGGGGCATTAATATAAGCAGACGCATTTAGAAACGCTCCAGTGCCCAAATAGGCTTCGGGGGGATGATAGACTCCAATGGTTGCGTCTTGCTCACTTTGCTTAGCTGCTTCTGCCTGGAAGTGAGCACGCCAATCAACAAACTGACCGGGGTTAAAAATTGAACGGGCAAGCGAGGCCCAGTCTTGGGGGAGGCAATAGTTCATGGCGAGATCCTGCAGTATTTGGGAAGCATATGGGCTACCTAACCCATCCTCCTTGACGGCCCTGCGAAGCTGCTTGACAGTATCTAAATCAATGGGATACCAGTCGTACGGTTTCTGTGGGGTGGGGATAGGGTTAAGAGGAAAGCAGCGAAAAGCACGAGAGAAAGGAGGACGCGCTTGCAGAGGGCTTGGCGCGAGAGTGGGGGTAGGGGGAGTGTTGCCCCAAGGGTTGCCTTGAGGTGTAGAAGGCAGCCAGGGGTTGTTAGTCGGCAGGGTGGGAGGAGCGGCGGCAGCTGCCGACAGTGGCTCCGAGGGGGAGCTTGTCGAAGGGGGAGGTGGAAGTGGGAGGCCCCAAGCGTCGCAAGATGGCGGCGCGGTAGGCGTGGCTAAGACACAAGATGGCGGACCAGCCCCGCCCTGTGAAAGGGCGGGGTCCAAGGCACAAGATGGCGGACTAGCTCCGCCCTGTGAAAGGGCGGGGTCTAAGGCATAAGATGGCGGACTAGCTCCGCCCTGCGGAAGGGCGGGGTAAAGCACATGCGGCGTCTGACCCAGCTTAAGGCTGACGTCATTGCCGGAGCATTTCCTCCCCTCGATGGAAAAAGAAGGAGGAAGTTCGCCATCTTGGCGTGGCGCAGTGTTATTTTGTTTTTTGGGAGTCACCTCGAGCGCGTTGTTAAGCTGCTCGACCAAGGACTCCGTGTCCGAGTCATGAGTGGAATTAGTATCGCTATCTGAATCTGTTGGCTGGGTTGATAGGGCCTCCTTGGATTTAATGGGGCCTCGATCAGGGGGGAAGGAGCCTTGAAGGCAGGAGCGGATGGTTATTAAGGTGGGGAGTAAACCGGGAGGGAAGCGCTTGCTCTCATGTTCCATGGCGTTGGTGACCCGATCAATAAGGCGATCATAAGTAACAGGGTCCCAAAGATGGCAAGTGGTGAGCCATGGGTTAAAAGGTAGCAGGAGGTCCCAGTATACT
Organism: Choloepus didactylus; assembly: GCF_015220235.1. Lineage (NCBI taxonomy): Eukaryota > Metazoa > Chordata > Mammalia > Pilosa > Megalonychidae > Choloepus > Choloepus didactylus. The sequence continues at coordinate 730,976 of NC_051318.1, forward strand.
TGCAGCTGCCGGACAGACACTTTACAGCGGTGTGTGTCTAGGAGACCCGCCAGAGCGCGAACTTGGGGTGTTTGTCGTGCTGATAGACGATTACCCATAGCGAAGGAAGAAAAGAGGAAAAAAGAAAAAAAAGAGAGGGGTTAATTAGTGAGTGAAGAAAATGAGATAAATCGCGGCCGCAAGGCCGAAGGAGATGGCGAGAGCAGAAAGCAGGACCCTGTGGCAGCGTGAACAATCTGGGGGGGGCGGTTGCAAAGAGGCAGAGGGCGCCAAACAAAGAGACAAAGACACAAAGGACTACAGCAAAGTAATGGAGGGGAAGAGGGAGAGCGTTAGGAGGAATGGGGGTCATAGAAGAAAAGGACGAGAAGCAGACGGAAGAATGGGTAGTGGGGAAGGGAGGAGCGGCTTTGGAGCGGCGAGGAAGAGGCGGCCCCTGATGCGGAGCGGCGAGGGAGAAGCGGCTCCGGGAGCGGCGAGGGAGAGGCGGCCCTTACCTTGCAGGCGAGGAAAAGAAGAGCTGGAGAGGCGTTCGGGCGAGCGAGTGGCGTCACGGGACCGCTGCGTGGAGAGGACGTCTAATTGCAGTTGCCCCACGTTGGGCGCCAGTTGCGGTCTCAGTTGATTCGTCTGGGGGGGGGTGGCGGCCGGTAGCTAAATCCTAAGCTCCCAAGCTTGCTCTGAGGGTACCGGCGGCGGGGGCTCTTTCCCGGAGGCGAAGGCGAGGCGGGGGACTTGGCCAGGTCCCCGGCGGGGGGGCATGCAAGGTGTGGAGGGCGGCAAGAAGGAACAGGCAGGACACGGTTCTTTTGGGGTCTTAGAAGAAAACTAAGAGAGCTTTATTAGGCGAGAGCACAAGCTTATATTGGGCGATTAGAGGGCGGGGTAGCTGTAGAGGTCGAAGGCTTGGATTGGTTCAGAGAGGACGCAGAGGTTGATAGACAAGGGGCGGGAGTTGTTTTGGTAACTGCGCATGCGCACTGACGGTGGGGGAGTTGCTCTGGCAATGGGGAGTGTCAGGGGCAAGATAAGGGGGTGGGGAAAAGGCGGTTCCCTCCGGCAAGCCTCCCCTAACGGTGGTATTTTGGGTGAGGAAATGGGGCCTGCCTCCGGCTCCACTTTCCCAGGCCTGGGGGGCTGTGGAGGGCGCTGTCGCCCGTGCCCACCACCCTCCCCAGGGGCTGATCAGGTCCCCCAGCCCAGGCCCGCCAAGTCAAAGCACGTGATCAGTATCCCGCACTCTCGCTCATCTAAACATGCAATGTGCTCATAAAAACTACCAGGTGCAAAAAGAGGCAAAATGGCAAATACAGAAAAGAAAGAATTCTTTCCACAGAAGATATGATTACACACTTAGAAAATCCAAGGTTGGTGTGCCAGTTTGTATATATTATGTCCCCCAGAAAAAGCCATATTCTTTGATGCAATCTTGTGTGGGCAGACGTATTAGTGTTGATTAGGTCGGAACCTATTGGTTCAGTGTTTCCATGGAGATGTGATGAAATCAATTGTGGGTGAGAACTTTTATTGGATAATTACCATGGAGGTGTTGCCCCACCCATTCAGGGTGGGTCTTAATTGGATCCCTGGAGTACTTTAAAAAGGGCCACACAAGCCACCTCGGCAGGTGATCTCGTTGCCCTCCCCCCTAAGTGAGACCCGACTCCCAGGGGTGTAAATCTCCCCGGAAACACAGGATATGACTCCCAGGGATGAATGTGGACCCAGCATATTGGGATTGAGAATACCTTCTTGAGCAAAAGGGGGATACAAAATGAGACAAAATACTTTCAGTGGCTGAGAGATTTCAAATGGAGTTGAGAGGTCACTCTGGTGGACATTCTTATGCACTATATAGATATCACCTCTTAGGTTCTAATGTATTGGAATAGCTAGAAGTAAATACCTGCAACTACCAAACTCCAACCCAGCAGTTTGGACCCCTGAAGATGATTATATAATAATGTAGATTACAAGGGGTGGCAGTGTGATTGTGAAAACCTTGTGGATCACACTCCCTTTAGTGTATGGATGGATGAGTAGAAAAATGGGGACAAAAACTAAATGACAAATAGGGTGGGATGGGGGGGATAGTTTGGGTGTTATTTTTTTACTTTTATTTTTTATTCTTATTCTGATTCTTTCTGATGTAAGGAAAATGTTCAGAAATAGATTGTGGTGATTAATGCATAACTATATGATTGTACTGTGAACAATTGATTGTACACCATGGATGACTGTATGGTATATGAATATATTTCAATAAAACTGAATTTTGAAAAAAAAGGGCCACACAGGCTCAGATACAGAGCAATTATAGGTAAGAGAGGACAAAACGCCCCAAGAGCAACACTTTGGAGAACGCCATTTTGAAATGCAACCTGGGAGCAAGCAGACGCCAGCCACGTGCCTTCCCAGCTAACAGAGGTTTTCCAGATGCCAATGGTCTTTCTCCAGTGAAGGGCAGCATTAGCAAACCAGAACAGATGGTAACCGAGTTTATTAGCAGTAATTAAAGACAGAAAAAGAAATCCATTGAAAATCTGTTATCTTTATATGTAGCTTTACTGCTTTTTAATTGCAACATTGCATAACATTTATTGACACTAAAGAAATTAATTTACACTCAAGACACAGTCAGATCACGGTTTTTCCAATTAGTTGACATGACTGGTTCACTCATTTACTGAACCACTTAATGCGCTCACTCGTTCTTTTGTTCTTTATTCATTAATAAAGAGCAGGCCTGTATCGAGGGAGGGGTAGCCCCATGGCCTTTCCAGTCCACTGAGCGTCCGGTGCCAGCTCGGGGTGGCCAGGAGCTCGGGAGCAGCGTGGAGGGTGAAGCACAGTCAGCTCACGGCCACAACCCCAAGCCTGTCCCCAAAGAGGAGACTGCAGAGATGACAATTCAAAGAACACAGTTTGTGACTCTGTAGGTCTATCTCATTTATCAAAGCTGGGGCCCAAGCAAAAAAAAAAAAGAATAAGTGATACCGTGTGTTCACGGGGTGGCTTGAGCTTTAGTCTCCCAATTGGGCTATCAGAGATGCTCGGATATTTTCAGAAGAAAAGATTTGCCATCACTGGGATCATGTGAAGAAGAGTTTTCAGGTCGTGTCGTTATTAAACTTCAGATGCCCCAAAGGACGGCTCCTGGGAACGATCAAAACCCAAAGCTGGGGCAGCCTCCTCGTTAAGTGCCATCCCTTTTCCGGTGGTGCAGGCCCTGCGTGTGCACAGCTCTTGGTTCACCGGCGTTTAGCTCTCGCCAAACTACTGCCTTCCTTTAAAACTCTGAACAACAGAGCTTGCATTAAACATTCCTGTTAAGAACAGGAGTCACCTCCACCTTGTGTGGCCACTGGGCAGCGCGGCAGGAGCCCAAGGGGCAGCAGGACACGGAGTTCGGCTTGTTGCCCCCACGGTCTCTCGGCCTCCAGGATCTGACCCTGCACACCTGGCTGGGGAGGCTCAGGCCGTTACCAGCCACCACCGTTGAAGTGGGCATTCATCTCTCCTCAACCTCAAATGACCCAACAGTGAAGGTTTGAAGCTGTGTGTACCCAGAAAAGATCATTTCTTAAATTTAACCCATTTCCGTGGGTGGGGACCCATTGTGAGCAGGATCTTTGGTGAGTAGGATCTTAACTTGGGTTGAGATGTGGCCCACCTCATGCGGGAGGGTCTTACGCCTCTTGCTGGAGTCCCTTCTAAGAGGATAAAAGAGAGAAGACCCAGAAAAAAGTCAGAGAAGCTGAGAGAGAAGGACACACAGAAACAGAGGACTCCACTGAAGCCGGAAGCCAGAAGCAGCAGAACTGGGAGGCTAAGGGAGAGCCCAGCAGAGCCACCAGCGTCTGGCCACGTGGCCGAGGAGCTGAGGGGCTGGCGGTCGCTTTTCAGAGGGGAAGTATCACCTGCTGCTGCCTTGCTTTGGACATTTTTCACAGCCTCAGAACTGTAAGCGTGCAAGTTAATAAAACGCTGCTGTAAAAGCCAATCCATTTCTGGTATGTTGCATTTTGTCAACTTTAGCAAACACCAACTTAAGGGTTCCCATTTCTTCCAGGGACCCAGCCTGAGACAGACCTTATTTTCCCTGTGTCCCTTCCGATTCAATGAACTGAGGATCCATTATTAGACTGGACTGGCAATGAGGACGCAGCAAAACGAGGCTGAAAGTGTAGGAAGTCTGGGGAGAGGCCAACTGCCCAAAGAGAATCATCTTCACACAAACTGGAGTTCGACTTTGAGTAACCCTCCTCTTTGGTGTAGAAAACCACATCTTTCTAACAGAAAAGACTTAGACCCGATATCCTGACTGGATATCGATAGAAGTGTTTAGCACAGAACGGCAGGGAGAGCTGACTCGTCTTCCCAGCGTCCGTATTTCATCTACTGCCCCTAATAATAAACGGTAACAGTTATCGAGGCCAGCGAGTGGTGCAGGTGTCTTCCCTGTGTCATCCCAGTAAACATCCAACGAGTCTGAGATGAGAAGCGAGGACTCAGAAAGCTCCGCAAGGAAGTGCTTCTCCAACCACTGCCTGCAGCGACTTCTGGAACATTCTAAGCAATGATCCCTTCCCAGAAAAATCACATGTGCTCGTACTTTTTCAAAATTAAAAATCACTTTGTTACCACTTCCACACTGCTGACTTCCAAATGTCCATAGACTGGATGAGATGGTCATTGAGTTTTGTGATGTTTTCAACTGAGAAATGATAAACGAGTTGCTGCCGTTTCTGAACGTTCCTTTCAGGCTGTGCAGCCGCACGCCCTGAGTGTCACTTCTGCACAGGGGCAGTTCGAGGCTCCAAACAGCCTGTCAGACACCGTTTCAGAGTCACACATCGGAAATGCCAGCATCTCTTAACTGATGTGGGGAATCATCCTGCTTAAAACTAATTTGGGCAATGTATACATTTGCCCAACAGTGGCAGTTTCTAAACCTTTTTATCTTCCAACATGTTACGTTATCAAAGTTCCAAAAAGAATATTTTAAGGGTATGAATCTTTAAAAAGCTGAATTATGAATACATTTCCTTTTAGTACATTTCTGCATTTTTACACACTTTGCCAAGTTGCACCCCGAGTTCCATGGAGCGCTGCCATGTCTGTCGCTTCAGAAGCGTGATTAACCTGACTTCCTGACTCATTTTACGCAAACTGTGAGCCAAAGATTGTAACTTGAAAATCAGGTCATTACCAACTGCTCCGTTACCTGGTGGTGACACTAAAACTACGTAATCAGATCTTAGGTTTCCAGGTAATATCTGGCATTTAAACAAGATCTCACTTCTGAAAGAGTTTCTAAAAAGCAAAAGAAATTAATTGTATTCCAAGACATTGGTTGTCTCAAATAGTATAAATATTAATTTTTGAATCCTTGCTATTTCTCCAAAATATTAAATAATAGTGCAAATTTTGTTTCCATCCCAACATTTGATCACAGTACAATTTATCATGGCTGTAGTTCTGAAGGAGTAAAGGAGTAGGTCCATAAAAGAAGAAAACTAGCCTGTTAGAAAAACCTTCCACTCTAGAGGTGGGGTCAACAGAGATGAAACAATCAGCAAATTCATTAATGAGATAATATTTTCACTTGTACTGATAACTACAATCATTTCTTGTTTTCATTCTGCCTGCTAAGCCCTTCTGGTCTTTGGAGCATTTTATTAAAGTAAAATATTACCAGGGCTTGAAAGTCCAAACCTTCATCAATATGTCTTACATTTGTGACCTTTATAATCTCTCTCAATATTTTACATAATATATGTCAGTTGCAATCAAGATGTGAAGCCTCATTTAAGCTAATAAATGATTATTCTTCCAAATTTTCAAGTTCCGCAGTTCATAACGTGCTCATTGTTCCTTCCTATGTAACATTAGTTTCTATTCCATCATTAGCCTGGAGCATAATTAACTTTTATTCAGAGGTTCCAAGTGCACAAAGTCATTTATACTCATCACAACTGCGAGAAGAAATGTTTCGTTCCATCCTCGTCTCACCAAGGACGGCGGAGAGCTGGGGGCTGGCTCGACATCCCCAAGGTCACACAAAGGATCATTGGCCAAAACTTGGGAACCAGAACTCTTGACCCATTTCCCAATTAACCTGGGGTTTTGACAACAAGATCAACACTGCATTAGGATTAGATGGATCAGAATCCCCAATCTTTAACTCATCACATGTCCTTTAACATTTATTACTGAAAAACTGAATTGACACTTTCTGGGTACTTGGTAGATCTCTGCAGAGTGTATGAATTGATCAGTTAATCTCTCAACTGCTAATCTCTTTCCTGTGCTTTTGTTCTGTACCTGAGATTCTCTTCATGGCTAGAAGCAAAATAAATGGATAAACAGTAAGCATTTAACACATTTTTATAGTGAAAAAAAATGAATGCAAAACAAAATGTATCTATAGCAAACATCCACAAAGCTGAAAAGTAAATTAAATGGTATTTCCACCAAAGTCAAGTGTATGGTCACCTCTAGGGTGAGAAGAAAGAGAGGAAGCTGCAGAGGGGCTTTAGATGTACATGCGACAAGTTTGATTCCTTGGACAAAACTTAGAGCTCACAGACAATAAAGCGAATCGACTAAATTTGATAGATGATCTCCTCAGTGTCTGTTTCCTTACTTCCTGAGTGTTGGAATATTTCATGGTTTAAATTTTAGTAAAATAATTTCCCTAAATTTGAGTAACGGAAAAACAACTTTTAAAGGAGAAAAAGCTCGCAAAAGCTCAAAGTCTATCTGCAGACCGAGCTTGAGAAAAATTGAGAGTATTTACTGCAAGTAGAAACCTAAGGGCTGAATTTGTATGTTCTGGTTATTTAACCCCATAGGTGGAGTTCAGGACACCAGAAAATGGGTCCACATCTAACATTTGTGCTTCGGGGACTTGAGGGCCCCTTGTTTTCACATACCCTGTCTGTCCTGAGTTTTCTTAAGTCTCAAGTCCTTTGGTGGGCTCACAATTAAACTAAATTTATTCAATATCCCAAGACAATTAAGCATAAATAAGAATAGGATACACAGGAACAATGAGCCCAAGCTTTTCTTATATTCAAATTTTAGTTGTGAAGTTTTGGAATGTTTACTATACACCCAAAAAAGAGAAGAAAAAGAAGGAGGGGAACAGGAAGAAAAACAGTAGAAGAAGGTAGCAGGAGTGGGGAGGAAAAAAAGAACAAAAAATAAAATTAAAGAAAACAAAAAAAGAGAAAGGTGAGGAGAAAAAAAGACAAGAGGGGAAAAAAAGAAGACAAGTAATAAATTTAGTTATTTTCAGAAGTCTGTGTATTTTATCGCAGAAAAGAGAAGAGCGAGAAGGTTTCTACTATTCTTTATATACTTGCAAGTGTATAAAGGACTATTTGGTAAGTAATTGTATATAGTTTAAAAATGTCCCCATTCAGATTTTTAGGACTTGGATGCGGGTAGCTGAGCTTGTGCCTCGACTTACCAGGCCTGGGCCAGGGGACCTGATATCACCCCCTGGGGAGGGTAGTAGGTACGGGCGTTAGTGCCCTCTGCAGCCCCCCCGAGCCTGAGGAGCGAGGTCAGGGCAGCTCCCTTTTCCTCACCCAAAATGTCACGGGCAGGGGAGGCTTGCCGGAGGGAACCGCCTTTCTCCCAACCGCCCTTACCCCACTTCCTTATCTTGCCCGTACACTCCCCTGTGCCAAGGCAACTCCTGCCACCGCCAGCGCGCATGCACCGTGGCCAGAACAACCCCCGCCCGCTGCAACGGCTCCTGCGTCCTCTCAGAACCAATCCTAGCCCCTCTTCCTTCAGTATTGCCATTTAAGGCTGCTTCACCTCCTTTCCAGCCCTGCCCTTCTTACCAGCCTATATAACCTGTGATCACCCCTGAATAAAGCCTCTTTGGCGCATACTCCTACTGGATGAAGAGTGTCTTGTCCTTATCGCCGCCCTCCACACCTTGCACGCCTCCCGCCGAGGACCCGGCCAAGTCCTCCGCCTCGCCCACGCCTCCGGGAAAGAGCCCCCGCCGCCGGTACCCTTTAAGCAGCCCCGAGAGCTGAGGGCTCAGCTACCGGCCGCCACTCCCCCTAGAAGCAGTAACCCCGACCGCAACTGGTGCCCCGTGTGAGGAGCGTCTCCACACAACAGTTCGGCAGGTCGCCCGCTCGCCCGGACGCCTCTCCAGCTTCCCGTTTCCTCGCCTGCAAGGTAAGGGCCGCCTCTCCTTCGCCGCTTCCGGAGCCGTGGGAGGTTCCTTGCTCCGAAGCCGCTCCTCCCTTCCCCCACGCTCTCTTCGTCCGGTGGGAGTGTGCGCCAAGGAGAGCTCTCTTCGTCCTCTTGTATGCGCACTTCTATGACCCCCGTTCCTCCTAACGCTCTCCCTCTTCCCCTCCATTACTTTGCTGTGGTTCTTTGTATCTTTGTTTCCTCATTTGGCGCCGTGTGCCTCTTTGCAACCGCCCCCCCCCGACTGCTCCCGTTGCCAAAGGGCACTGCTTTCCGCTCTCGCCGTCTCCTTCGGCCTTGCGGCCACAGTTTATCTCATTCTCTCTGCTCGGTAAACAACCCCCCCTCCTCCCCCCTCAGCTATGAGTAATCGTCTATCTACATGCCAGGCACCTCAAGTTCGTGCTCTAGCGGGTCTCCTAGACACGCATCGCTGTAAAGTGTCTGTCCGGCAGCTGCAGATATACTGGGACCTCCTGCTGCCCTTTAACCCATGGCTCACCACTTGCCATCTTTGGGACCCGGTTATTTATGATCGTCTTATTGATCGAGTCACCAACGCCATGGAACATGAGAGCAAGCGCTTCCCTCCCGGCTTGCTCCCCACCCTGATAACCATCCGCTCCTGCCTTCAAGGCTCCCTCCCCCCTGATCGAGGCCCCGTTAAATCCAAAGAGGCCCTATCAACCCAGCCAACAGATTCAGATAGCGATACTAATTCAAATCATGACTCGGACACGGAGTCCTTAGTCGAGCAGATTAACAACGCGCTCGAGGTGACTCCCAAAAAGCAAAATAACACTGCGCCACGCCAAGATGGCGAACTTCCTCCTTCTTTTTCCATCAAGGGGAGGAAATGCTCCGGCGATGACATCAGCCCTAAGCTGGGCCGGAAACCACATACGCTTTACCCCGCCCTTCCACAGGGCGGAGCTAGTCTGCCATCTTGTGCCTTGAACCCCGCCCTTTCACAGGGCGGGGCTGATCCACCATCTTGTGTCTTAGCCACGCCTACCGCGCCGCCATCTTGCGACGCTTGGGGCCTCCCACTCCCGCCTCCCCCTTCGGCGAGCTCCCCCTCGGAACCGCTACCGGCAGCTGCCGCCGCTCCTCCCACCCTGCCGACTAACAACCCCTGGCTGCCTTCTGTACCTCAAGGCAATCCTTGGGGCAACGCTCCCCCTACCCCCACTCCCGCGCCAAGCCCTCTGCAAGCGCGTCCTCCTTTCTCTCGTGCTTTTCGCTGCTTTCCTCTTAACCTTGCCCCCACCCCACAGAAACCGCATGACTGGTATCCCATTGACTTAGATACTATCAAGCAGCTTCGCAGGGCCGTCAAGGAGGACGGGTTAGGTAGCCCATATGCTTCCCAAATACTGCAGGATCTCGCCATGGACTATTGCATCCCCCAAGACTGGGCCTCGCTTGCCCGTTCCATTCTTAACCCCGGTCAGTTTGTTGACTGGCGTGCTCACTTCCAGGCGGAAGCAGCTAAGCAAAGTGAGCAAGACGCAGCCACTGAAGTCTATCATCACCCCGAAGCCTACTTGGGCACGGGAGCGTTTATAAATGCATCTGCCTATATTAATGCACCTGCCACCTTTTGGCCTATCCTTTGGAAAATCGCCTTACGAGCGTTTGCCAACTGCTCTACCTGTTGGCCTAATAAATTCACCAAGCTCTTCCAGGAGCCGAGTAAGCCTTTCACCACCTTTGTCTCCAGAGTCGAAGAAACCTGCGCTCGAAAGGTAAGTGATCCCCAGGCCCAATATTACATGTGCCCATCCTCAAATCCTGAAAAATCGTACTGCAATTCCCCCAACGAGTACTACTGTGCATACTGGGGGTATGAAACATTAGCCACTAATTGGAAGCCTCCTGTTCCTGGTCATTACCTTACCCTAAAGTGGGCCCCTACAGGGTGCAAACTCCCTACTGTTAACTGGCTCGGCCAAGAAAGTGAGAGATCCTGCACACATCTTAATCTTACAGTGCAGCTCCCCACTAATCCCTCCTGGTTACTCAGTCAAACTTGGGGCTTCAGAATCTATGAGAAAGGAACCGACCGAGGATCACTTATTCTAATAAAAAAGGAGGCTGTAAGCCAACCATGCCAAAATACTGCTTTAAAAACACCCTCTGGCATAGGTCCCAATAAAGTCATTAACCCCCTTTTTCCACAGCTCTCCAGCCTCACCTCAACTCCAACCAGCCGCACCTCAGCTGCAAACAACGCATCGCCAACCCCACCACCCCAACCTTTTCTGCCCCCCTCTCGTTATTCCTCTCCCCTCCTCAGCCTCATCCAAGCCGCCTTTGCCTCAGTGAACTCCTCCAACCCCAATTTTACCTCCTCCTGCTGGCTCTGCCTCTCCACCTCTTCCTCACTGTACGAGCCCGTTGCCTCCAACCTCTCCTTTTCAGAAAGCACAGAAGACAGCCCCTTGGAATGCAATTGGAATACCTCTGCCGTCCCCCTGACCTTTCATTCAGTCTCCTATACGGGAAAGTGCGTCCGCCCTCGCTCCAGTAACTCTCCCGACCTCACTGCCTGTGCCAGCTACTCATTTCCCAGCAGCTCGGCAAAATTTCTCATTCCTCATAACTCCTCCCAATGGCTCTGCTCCTCTACAGGACTTACCCCCTGTCTCAGCACGAATATCATCAGTGAATATAAAGAAACTTGCCTCCTAATTGTCCTTATCCCTAGGGTCTTATACCACAGCGAAGAAGACTTCTTCCTCCGTCTGGAAAAAACTGCAGCTCCTGCCCTTCTGCAAAAGCGAGAGCCCATCACCGCCCTCACAATTGCCTCCCTCCTAGGTCTTGCCGGCACTGGCACCGGAATCGCTGCACTAGCCAGTCAAGGCTCCGCCCTAACTCACCTCAGGGCGGCTGTTGACGAGGACATTCGTCACTTACAAAACGCTATTTACCATCTAAAAAATTCTGTCAATTCCCTCTCTGAGGTAGTGCTCCAAAACCGCCGAGGTCTTGACCTTCTCCTCCTCAAAGAAGGAGGCCTCTGCGCCGCCCTAGGAGAAGAGTGCTGTGTATATGCCAATTCCACAGGTCTCGTCGAGGACAGCCTGAAAAGGGTCCGAGAGGGACTGGAAAAGCGTAAAAGAGATCGTGAAGCCACCAGTTATTGGTCCAGTTTTTTCACTCCCATCCTCCCATACATCCTTCCTTTTCTTGGCCCCCTATTAATAATTATTCTAGCTCTCATCTTAGGACCCTGCCTCATCCGCAAAATTGTCCAGCTTGTAAGAAAACAAACGGATGCCATTTTTTCCTCGTTCGTGCAAATCCAGTATCAGCGACTCGCCACCTCTGACGCCCCCCACTCCAAAATGACAGCCAACCCTTCGCGACCTCAACGCCACCGGTCAACCCGCCGACCGCGAGGCCCTTCCCAATCACCTGAACATCGCTCTCGCCTCGAGTTCCAGCTTCTCTGAACCCCTGAACTTTAAACCCCTCACCTTCGCCCAGCCCGCTGCAGCGAAGCCATTGTCAAGCGCCCGGGCACCACACCTACACTGAGCTCCAGCCTCACCGAGCCACCGTCAACCCCTTTTTCCCTTCCCTGACCTCCCCCTTCCCTCACCCTTAGCGGGCCTCTCTGGTAAAGTGCGGGACACTGATTACGTGCTTCAACTTGGCGGGCCTGGGCCAGGGGACCGGATCCGCCCCTGGGGAGGGTGGTGGGCACGGGCGACAGCGCCCTCCACAGCCCCCCGGGCCTGGGAAAGTGAGGCCGGAGGCAGGCCCCATTTCCTCACCCAAAATACCACTGTTGGGAGAGGCTTGCCGGAGGGAACCGCCTTTTCCCCACCCCCTTGTCCTGCTCGGACACTCCTCGTTGCCAGAGCAACTCCCCCACCTCTAGTGAGCATGCTCAGTTACCGGAACAACTCCCGCCCCCTGTCTATCAACCTCTGCACCCTCTCTGAACCAATCCAAGCCTTTGACCTCTACAGCTACCCCGCCCCCTAATCACCCAATATAAGCTGGTGCTCTCCCCTAATAAAGCTCTCTCGCTCTCTTGGTTTTCCACACCCTCAAAGAACCGTGTCCCGCCTGCTCCTTCTCGCCGCCCTCCTTGCACGCCTCCGCCGGGGACTAGGGCCCAGTCCCCCGCCTCGCCCTCGCCTCCGGGAAAGAGCCCCCGCCGCCGGTACCCTCAGAGCAACGCCGAGAGCCGAGGGTTCAGCAACCGGCTGCCCCCCCCCCACGAAGCAGCAAACGCGACCGCAGTAAAGCCTCTTCCTCTAATTAGAAAAGAAAGGGGAATTGCGGGTAGCTGAGCTTGTGCCTCGACTTACCAGGCCTGGGCCAGGGGACCTGATATCACCCCCTGGGGAGGGTAGTAAGTACGGGCGTTAGTGCCCTCTGCAGCCCCCCCGAGCCTGAGGAGCGAGGTCAGGGCAGCTCCCTTTTCCTCACCCAAAATGTCACGGGCAGGGGAGGCTTGCCGGAGGGAACCGCCTTTCTCCCAACCGCCCTTACCCCACTTCCTTATCTTGCCCGTACACTCCCCTGTGCCAAGGCAACTCCTGCCACCGCCAGCGTGCATGCACCGTGGCCAGAACAACCCCCGCCCGCTGCAACGGCTCCTGCGTCCTCTCAGAACCAATCCTAGCCCCTCTTCCTTCAGTATTGCCATTTAAGGCTGCTTCACCTCCTTTCCAGCCCTGCCCTTCTTACCAGCCTATATAACCTGTGATCACCCCTGAATAAAGCCTCTTTGGCGCATACTCCTACTGGATGAAGAGTGTCTTGTCCTTATCGCCGCCCTCCACACCTTGCACGCTTCCCGCTGAGGACCCGGCCAAGTCCTCCGCCTCGCCCACGCCTCCGGGAAAGAGCCCCCGCCGCCGGTACCCTTTAAGCAGCCCCGAGAGCTGAGGGCTCAGCTACCGGCCGCCACTCCCCCTAGAAGCAGTAATCCCGACCGCACTTGGACTCTCATCCCTAGAAGAAGCTGACAAATGAAATCAGCATTCATTGCATTCTTTCTTATCTAAGTGTGTAAACAGCTATTTCCATAGTTCCACCAGACCAGGGAAGTTAGCCAGAATCGCCGGACAGCTGAGGGTCTGAAGCCAAAATGAGCCACGCTTCTCCTCCAATCCCGGGCGGAGGCTGTGTAATGTCTTTACACATCTTATGTTTACATAATATCTGTAAAAGTAAGAGATTTCAAATCCCTTTTATTAAAAAGTTACCCCCAAACTGTATAAGAGCCAGGCCCCACAAACCTTGGTTCACCCATAACAGGAGATGGCCAAATCTGCTTCCGAATCTTTAAAGAAAGTCAAAAAATGATCCTGGAAGCCCTTCAGATGAAGTCCTGCCTTGGATATAAGAGATGGGTTAGAAAAGTAGATAAATCATCTAAAACTCTTGCAGCCCTTTGATTTGTGGACGACTTATTCAGTGTCATGCAATCAAAACGTCTGGGGCAGTTATTTAAAATACAGGTGTGGATGACATATGGGTATGTGTGAGCACATGTATGTGTGCATGTGAATGTGTGTGTGCTTGTGTACAGGCATGTGAGTGTGTAGGCATGCATGTGCACATGCTTGTGTGTGTGTGCTTGTGTGCAGGCACGTCAGTGTGTGTGTGTGTATGTGCACATGAGTTTATGTGCAGTCATGTGTGAGTGTGTGGGCATGTGTGTGCATGTGTGTCTGCATGTGTGTGCATGAGTGCTTGTGTGCAGGTGCGTGAGTGTGTGTGCGCATGTATGTGCACATGAGTTTATGTGCAGGCATGTGTGAGTGTGTGTGCACGTGTGTGTATACGCATGTGTGTGCATGTGTGTACGTGCATGTGTGTGCATGTGTGTGCATGCATGCTTGCGTGCATGCACATGTGTGTGCATGTGTGTGCGTGCCTGTGGGCAGGAACGTGTGTATGCATGTGTGTGTGTACGTCATGTGTGTGCATGCATGCTTGTGTGCAGGCATGTGAGTGTGTGTGTGCGTGTATGTGCATGAGTTTATGTGCAGGCATGTGTGAGTGTGTGGGCATGTGTGTGCATGTGTGTATGTGCATGTGTGTGCATGCATGCTTGTGTGCAGGCATGTGTGTGTGTGCATGTATGTGCACGAGTTTATGTGCAGGCATGTGTGAGTGTGTGGGCATGTGTGTGCATGTGTGTGTGCGTGCATGTGTGTGCATGCATGCTAGTGTGCAGGCATGTGAGTGTGTGTGTGCGTGTATGTGCACATGAGTTTATGCGCAGGCATGTGTGAGTGTGTGGGCATGTGTGTGTATGTGTGTGTACGTGCATGTGTGTGCATGCGTGCTTGTGTGCAGGCATGTGAGTGTGTGTGTGAGTGTGTGTGTGCCTGAGTTTATTTGCAGGCATGTGTGTGCATGTGCATGTACGTGCATGTGTGTGCATGCATGCTTGTGTGCAGGCACGTGTGTGTGCGTGTATGTGCACATGAGTTTATGTGCAGGCATGTGTGAGTGTGTGGGCATGTGTGTGCGTGTGTGTACGTGCATGCATGTGCATGCGTGTTTGTGTGCAGGCCTGTGTGCAGGCCTGTGTGCGTGTACGTGTGTGTGGGTGCATGCGTGTGTGAGTGCATGCATGTCCAAAATGGTTTCCAGCATCTCGCCCTTCTCTATAACTTCATTCAATGTCTCGGTCTGGGGCGTCACATTGTGATTACACCTTGAAACCTCAGCAGAGGAGCCCTGTACCCCATGACCTGATGACATCGTGCCAGCACTGCTCTCCTACAGTGGCAGGCCTGAGTGGGTTGTGATGGGTAATGTGGAAGGGTAAGTGCGTTCGTCTTCTTGGACACTGAAATGGCACCGTGGGCAAGTGGCCCAACGCACCACAGCAGCCCTCAAGCAGCCTTCCCTGGCTCCGCTCTGGGCTCCCCATGTGGCTCACACTGGCCGCTCTGTCTCGGTGCTGAGGAAAGTGAAGCCCAAGGAGGGTGAGTTCCAGACAGGGGAGGCTGACAGCCTCCAGACGTGATCCTCTGTCCCACCCCGTGGCAGGGCAGGCACCGCCAGGTTCTTTGTGCACGTCGCAGGCCCAGGCATTCCAATGGCGAGACCCTGGACGAGCAGCCAACAGCCCCTGCCCCACCCAAATGGGGTCACTGCTGCTGCTTCTTTTCACACAACTTCATTCTCACAAAAAGTGGCCATTTGTCCTGCTGACAATGAAAACCCCCATCCTTTTCCTGAGGAGTGCCCCCTCTGCCCCCACAGCCTCGGGCGGCCGGTGCCCGCCGGGACTCCAGCTGTGGACGCTCAGATCTCTGGCTCACTGCCGGCCGGACACCATCGCCTGAAAGTGGGAACCCCGGGCCGTGTCCCTCCCTGCCATGCTCTGCCTGCCTCAGCCGTCTGCAGCCTTGGACTGGAAACAGCAGGGAAATGACTCATGGCAGCCCCTGTGTTCTGACGAGCACGTGACCACAAAGACCCTCTCCGTGGAGGCTCCTTCACCAGAGAATAGGCATAGAATACTAATGGGGAGGGCTCGGCCCTGCAAAGCAGTGGGTGGGCAGTGGGAAGGCATCTTCCACCAGAGCCTCTGAGGCTCACCCAGCAGAGGTGAGGGTTGTCGCCAACAGGCTCTCGGGGCAGTTTGTAAAGCCACAAACTTGCATGGGTTTTTGCGGTCGGGGTTACTGCTTCTGGGGGGAGGGGCGGCCGGTAGCTGAGCCCTCAGCTCTCGGGGCTGCTTAAAGGGTACCGGCGGCGGGGGCTCTTTCCCGGAGGCGAGGGCGAGGCGGAGGACTTGGCCGGGTCCTCGGCGAGAGGCGTGCAAGGTGTGGAGGGCGGCGATAAGGACAAGACACTCTTCATCCAGTAGGAGTATGCGCCAAAGAGACTTTATTCAGGGGTGATCACAGGTTATATAGGTTGGTAAGAAGGGCAGGGCTAGAAAGGAGGTGAAGCAGCCTTAAATGGCAATACTGAAGGAAGAGGGGCTAGGATTGGTTCTGAGAGGACGCAGGAGCCGTTGCAGCGGGCGGGGGTTGTTCTGGCCACGGTGCATGTGCGCTGGCGGTGGCAGGAGTGGCCTTGGCACCAGGGAGTGAGTGGGTAAGATAAGGAAGTGGGGAAAGGGCGGTTGGGAGAAAGGCGGTTTCCTCCGGCAAGCCTCCCCTGCCAGTGGCATTTTGGGTGAGGAAAAGGGAGCTGCCCTGACCTCGCTCCTCAGGCTCGGGGGGGCTGCAGAGGGCACTCACGCCCGTACCCACTACCCTCCCCAGGGGGTGATATCAGGTCCCCTGGCCCAGGCCTGGTAAGCCGAGGTACAAGCTCAGTCCCCGCAGGTTTTCAGAAGTATACTGTTTCTCCACTTCAGTGAATTTAGGCCTTACACACAGAACTGTGGTCCTTTTCTAACTCAAAACCAGGCCGTGGAGGCTGGAAGTCACTGCCGTCCCCTTCCCTCCCGCCCACCCACCCCAACACCATATTACCCTCCTGATAGCCGCAAAGCATGAAGAAGGGGGTCAGGAAGGCTGGGAGCGAGGACAGCTGGGTCTTCCAGACACGCTCCCCTCGGAAAAATGTCTATGAGCCTTGTCCCCAGATCCCTCAGTTACTCACTCAACCTTCTGTTTAGAAGCCCTTCCACAGGCAGGAGCAGGGCTGACCCCTGATTCCCAAAAGGTAAACCACAGCTGAATTGGGGTGCAGACACTCCCGCTCCTTAAGCACCTGTTACAGAGCAGGTAAGCCCTTATGCTTCCCTTATACAACCCTGCGATATACATATTGTTATTCTCATTTTTTCACCAGGTAATAAAGAAGAGATGCGGGGAAATCATGAACCTCAACCTGGGTCACAAAACTGAAGCACGGCCTGGATGGGATTTGAACCCTGTTCCTTGGCCACTTTGCCTCCAAGCCTCACAATTAAGTGAGAAAACAAACACAGAAGAGCACATGTGCCTTCCAAAGGGCCCATTCTGAAATGCAGGTGTGTACATGGGGCAGCAGGAGTCCAGGAGGCGGGTGCATCGTGTCCAGGGGCTTCTGACCCCCGCAGGGTCCACTCTGAGGAGTAAAATGTGGGAGCCCCCAGGACTCAGTGCACATTGTCGACTTCTTGGAGTAACTACGCAATTCCCAAAAAAGCCCTACCTTCCCAGGCTGATGATTTGCTATGTTTTCAATCTTGTGCAACTTCAGAATAAAAGACCACCTCAATCACGTGCTATCGTAGAAAACCTTAAAGGAATCCTTAAAAATTCCTGAAGATACAAAATCTTCAGGAAACTCATCTGGCCTCATCCGGGCAGGAAACCCAACAGAAATCCAATCCAAGTAGCAGCTGCACTATCATTTTATGCAGAGGTCCTGTGTTTTGGTTTGCTAAAGCTCCCAGAAGGCAATATATCAGAAACAGGCTGGCTTTTTCAGTGGGGATTTATTAGGTTGCCAATATATGGCTCTAAGTCCAAGACAATGTCCAAATGAAGGCATCAAGAGGAAGATACCTTCTCTGAGGAAAGGCCAATGGTATCTGGGGCTCCTCTGTCACATGGGAAGGCACATGGTGACGTCTCTGATCCTTCTCTCCAAAATGTCTCTGGGCATTTCTCCCTTAGATTCTCTAAGCTCTCCGGTTTCATCTTTTATCCTCTCATAGAGGACTCGAGCAAGGGGATTAAGACCCACCTTGAATGGGCGGGGTCACATCTCCATGAAAACAACCTAATCAGAATGTCCCACCCACAATAGGTCTGCACCCACAAGATTGGATTTAAAGGACATGACTTTTCTGGGGGTACATAACAGATTCAAACCAGCACACTCTACCCTCTGCACCCCAAAAAGACATGTTCTTTCCATATGCAAAATGCATTCATTCCATCACAATATCACTAAAGTCTCAAATCATTTTACTAACAGTAAGTAAGTACAAAGTTTCACCAAAATCAGTTACAGATGTGGTTTGTCCTAAGGCAAAATTCCCCTCCAGCTGTGGACCTGTGAAACTTAGAACAAGTTATCTGTTTCCAATATACAAAGGAGGGACAGTCATAGGGTAAACGTTCCCATTGTCATAGAGAGAAATTGGAAGGAAAATGGGTAAAAAGTCCCAAACAGCTCCAAAAACCTGCTTCATTAGATTTCAAAGTCTGAGAGTCATCTACAGAAAGATGTTTTATCCTCGGGACTTGAGAGGGGCAGTCCCACCCTCTCCAAGGGCTAACACAGCAGCCCTGCTCTCTCCAAACACTGGGGTGAGAGCTCCAACATCTCCAACCTTTGGGGAGACCACCTTGCTCTCAGCTCTACCCACTCCAAGTATCTGGGTGGCAGCCAAACTCCCTGCCATCCCTAGGGCACAGGCTCTCCCTCTCCAAAAAGTGGGGTGGTGGCCAGGCTCTCCCTAATCCTCAGGAAATGTGCTCTACCCTCTGCAAACTCCAGGGGAATCTCACCCTCTCCACGTGCAGGGTGAGTCCGCTCTCCTAGCCCTAGGTTTCTTGACTCCAGACCTCAGCTTCCATGGTTCCACCTTTGAAGACATCTTTCCTTCAATCTGTCCCTTTTCCGTTCCTTTTAGTCCAGACTGGCAGTGGTTCTCATTTATACAGATCTCACAAAAAACTTGTCAGTTTAGCATACAGCAGACAGGGATCAAAGCGATCAGACAGTAGTACTTTCCACAAATCCTTCCTGGATAACTCCGTATCCAAGCCTGGCTCGTCCTGACATGGCTGACCAGTTCCGTGTTTGGTTAAATCCTCATGGAGTCCCACTTTCTGGGAGTCCAGAATTTTCCAGACCGTCAGTTTCTGGTTTCCTCATATCCGAGAATTCAGCTCTCAGCTTATCCCTTTCCTCTTGCATTTTGCTATAAGCTGCAAGGAGAAACCAGGCTGTGTTTTCCACATTCACTTTGCAAATCTCTTCAGCTAAGTATCCCAGCTTGTTGCTTTCAAATTCTCCCTTCCAAACAACACCAGAACTCAATTTTACCAAATTCTCTGACACTTTAAAACAAGGGTCACTTTTCTTCCAGTTTGCAATGACACATTCATCTTTCCTAAGTCCTCATTGGAACAACCTTTAGGTCCATATTTTTACCAAGAGTCTCTTCAAAGCAGTCTCGGCCTTTTCTATCAAGCATCTCACAATTCTCCCAGAATCTTCCCCTTATCCATTTATAAAGCTATTCCAGCATTTTCGGTATTTGCAAATCACAGCACCCCACTTCTCTGGTACCAAAATCTGCTTTGTTTTGCTAAAGCTGCCAGAATGCAAAAAAACAGAAATGGGTTGGTGTTTTCAATGGGGATTTATTAGGTTTCAAATTTACAGTTCTAAGGCCATAAAAATGTCCAAATTAAGGCACCAGGAGGTAGATACCATCTCTGAGGAAAGGCTGCTGGCCTCCAGGTTTCCTCTCTCACATGGGAAGGCAATGTCAGCGTCTGCTGGTCCTTCTCCTGGGTTCTGGTTTCAAAATGGCTCTCTCTCTCCAAAATGTCTCTGGGCATTTCTCTCTCAGCTTCTCTGAATTCTCTCAGTTTCATCTGCCTTTCATTCTCTCCTAGAGGACTCCAGCAAGGAGATTAAGACCCACCTTGAATGGGTGGGGTCACATCTCCAAGGAAACAACCTAAGGTCCCACCCACAATAGGTCTGTCCCCACAAGATTGGATTAAAAGGACGTGGTTTTTCTGGGGTACATAACAGTTTCAACCAGCACATCCTGGGAGAAGCCCAAGATATTTCCTTTTGAAACTTCTAGTATACAGGTATCAATATTTGCTTATTTTGCCATAAAAAACATATAAAGTAAAACAAAAAAGACTTTGAATAATGCTTTAGAATAAAGAACTGAGTAAGTGATTATTTTTCTTGGCAGTCGTAGTTAAAAAAATTGCGACACAATAAGAAAAGAATCATACAAATAAACTGTTCTGATATTGTAATTGGGCATCAGCATTATAAAGTCCTCTTAGGAATACCTTCCTCACTGCTTTGCTTTCCTTCTAGTACATGAGAGCCTCTGGGGCCAGCGCGTGGGTCAACGGGGTAGGAGCCAGGCCCTCCCGAGGCACAGAACTGAAGACAGCAGCACATTTGCATGGAAGCAGAGGCAAAGTTCATCTGAATCATTGAGAAATGAAAGCACCTAGTTCCAAATTGTGCCTTTCCATGCTGTCATCACCAAGCGGTGATGCCTTGCTCGTTACCAATCCCACATTCTCGGTTGGTACTTTTTGACTGGCAATTGCGGGATACTGATTACGTGCTTCAACCTGGCGGGCCTGGGCCGGGGGACCGGATCCACCCCTGGGGAGGGTAGTGGGTACGGGTGACAGCGCCCTCCACAGCCCCCCGGGCCTGAGAAGGTGAGGCCGGAGGCAGGCCCCAATTCCTCACCCAAAACCAACCGTTGGAGGAAGCTTGCCGGGTAAGACCGCCTCCCTCGTCTAACCACTCAACCCCTCCGTTACAATGCAACGTCTCCTACTGCCAGTGCGCATGCACCAATCATTGTGCAACACCCAACAACCAACCTCCGCGCCCTCTCAGAACCAATCCAAGCCTTTAACCTCTACAGCTACCCCGCCCTCTAGACCGCCCGTTATAAGCTTGTACTCTCCCCTAATAAACTCTCTTGGTTTCTTCACCCTAAAAAGAAACGTGTCCCGCCTGTTCCTTTCTCGCCGCCCTCCATACTTTGCACGCCTCCGCCGGGGACCTGGCCAAGTCCCCCGCCTCGCCCTCGCCTACAGGAAAGAGCCCCTGCCGCCGGTACCCTCCGAGCAATCCTGAGAGCCTAGGATTTAGCAACCAGCCGCCACCCCCCCCCAGACGAATCAATTGCGACCGCAACTGGCGCCCAACGTGGGGCCCGAACCCACGACCCTGGGATTAAAAGCCGACCCTGGGATTCAAAGTCCTCTCCACGCAGCGGTCCAGTGAAGCCACCCGCTCGCCCGGACGCCTCTCCAGCTCCCCTTCTCCTCGCCTGCAAAGTAAGGGCCGCCTCTCCCTCGCCGCCCTGCGGAGCCGCCTCTCCCTCGCCGCTCCACGTCTGGAGCTGCCTCTCCCACGCCGCTCCGCGCCCGGGCCGCTCTTCCTTTCCCGCATTAACCTAGCTTTTGCCCCCGACTACCTTTCGTCTTCTCTTCCTATGTCCCCCCATTCCTCCTAACACTCTTCCTCCAGTGGCTCTCCCTCTTCCCCTCCATTACTTTGCTGTGGTCCTTTGTGTCTTTGTTTCTTTGTTTGGCACGGTGTGCCTCTTTGCGACGGCCCCCCCCAAACTGCTCTCGCTACTAGAGGCTCCTGCCTTCTATTCTCGCCGTCTCCTTCGGCCTCGCGACCACGGTTTACCTCATTTTCTTTACTCAATAATCAACCCCCCTCTTTTTTTTTCTTTTCTCACTCCGCTATGGGTAATCGTCTATCTGCACGCCAAGCACCCCAAGTTCGTGCTCTGGCTGGTCTCCTAGACACACATCGCTGTAAGGTGTCTGTCCGGCAGCTGCAAGTATACTGGGACCTCCTGCTGCCCTTT
Organism: Choloepus didactylus; assembly: GCF_015220235.1. Classification (NCBI taxonomy): domain Eukaryota; kingdom Metazoa; phylum Chordata; class Mammalia; order Pilosa; family Megalonychidae; genus Choloepus; species Choloepus didactylus. The sequence goes on from NC_051318.1 coordinate 752,748, forward strand.
AACTCATGGCTCACCACTTGCCACCTTTGGGACCCCGTCACTTATGATCGCCTTGTTGATCGGGTCACCAACGCCATGGAACATGAGAGCAAGCGCTTCCCTCCCGGTTTACTCCCCACCTTAATAACCGTCCGCTCCTGCCTTCAAGGCTCCCTCCCCCCTGATCGGGGCCCCATTAAATCCAAGGAGGCCCTATCAACCCAGTCAACAGATTCAGACAGCGATACTAATGTAGACCACGATTCGGACACAGAGTCCTTAGTCGAGCAGATTAACAACGCGCTCAAAGTGACTCCCAAAAAACAAAATAACACTGAGCCTCGCCAAAATGGCGAACTTCCTCCTTCTTCTTCCACTGAGGGGAGGAAGTGCTCTAGTGATGACGTCAGCCCTAAGCCAGGCCGGAAACCGCATGCGCTTTACCCCGCCCTTTCACAGGGCGGAGCTAGTCCGCCATCTTACACCTTAGGCCCCGCCCTTTCATAGGGCGGAGTTAGTCCGCCATCTTATGCCTTAGGCCCCGCCCTTTCACAGGGCGGAGCTAGTCCGCCATCTTATGCCTTAGCCACTCCCACCGCGCCGCCGTCTCGCGACGCTTGGGGCCTCCCACTTCCGCCTCCCCCTTCGGCGAGCTCCCCCTCTGCGGGACACTGATTACGTGCTTCAACTTGGCGGGCCTGGGCTGGGGGACCTGATCAGCCCCTGGGGAGGGTGGTGGGCACGGGCGACAGCGCCCTCCACAGCCCCCCAGGCCTGGGAAAGTGAGGCCGGAGGCAGGCCCCATTTCCTCACCCAAAATACCACTGTTAGGGGAGGCTTGCCGGAGGAACCGCCTTTTCCCCACCCCCTTATCTTGCCCGGACACTCCCCGTTGCCAGTGCAACTCCCATCACCACCAGTGCGCATACATTGTTGCCAGACACCGTTACCGGAGCAACTCCCGCCCCTTTTCAAACTACCTCCGTGCCCTCTTAGAACCAATCCTAAACTCCGCACCGTCTCAGAACCAATCCTAGCCTTTATCCCCTCAGCATTGACTTGTAACAACCCCCGCCCTCTATGCCAGCCTATATAACCTGTGCTCACCCCTAATAAACGCTCTTGGCTTTACCCCCCTGAATAAACCCCCCTTTTGTTCTACCCCTACTGGAGGAAGAGTGTCTTGTCTTTCCCTTCTCGCCGCCCTCCACACCTTGCACGCCTCCGCCGGGGACCTGGCCAAGTCCCCCGCCTCGCCCTCGCCTCCGGGAAAGAGCCCCCGCCGCCGGTACCCTCCGAGCAACGCCGAGAGCCGAGGGTTCAGCAACCGGCCGCCCCCCCCCCAGATAAATCAACTGCGACCGCACCCCTCGGAGCCGCTACCGGCACCTGCCGCCGCTCCTCCCACCCTGCCGACTAACAACCCCTGGCTGCCTTCTACACCTCAAGGCAACCCTTGGGGCAACGCTCCCCCTACCCCCACTCCCGCGCCAAGCCCTCTGCAAGCGCGTCCTCCTTTCTCTCGTGCTTTTCGCTGCTTTCCTCTTAACCTTACCCCCACACCACAGAAACCGTACGACTGGTATCCCATTGACTCAGATACTATCAAGCAGCTTCGCAGGGCCATCAAGGAGGACGGGTTAGGTAGCCCATACACTTCCCAAATACTGCAGGATCTCACCATGGACTTTTGCCTCCCCCAAGACTGGGCCTCGCTTGCCCGTACCATCCTTAACCCCGGCCAGTTTGTTGATTGGCGTGCCCACTTCCAGGCGGAAGCAGCTAAGCAAAGCGAGCAAGACGCAGCCACTGGAGTCTATCATCACCCCGAAGCCTACTTAGGCACGGGAGCATTTATAAATGCATCTGCTTATATTAATGTACCTGCCACCTTTTGGCCTATCCTTCGGGTAATCGCCTTGCGAGCATTTGCCAACTGTTCCGCCTGTCGGCCTACCAAATTCACCAAGCTCTTCCAGGAGCCAAATGAGCCTTTTGCCACCTTTGTCTCCAGGGTTGAAGAAACCTGCGCCAGGAAGGTTAGTGATCCCCAGGCCCAACTGGCTCTCACTCGAGAACTCATTCTCGAGGGAGCCAATCCCCCTTGTAAGCAAGCTATTCTCCCCTTGCGAGAAAAAAGTCTAAATGACTGGGTACTCGCCTGCAGCGCCTTTGACCCAGCTGCCGCGTCCCTAGCCGAGGCTGTCTCTGGCGCTGTCACTGCCGCCTTAGCCGCCACCACAGGTTGCTTTAAGTGCGGGCAGAGTGGCCATTTTGCCCGGGAGTGCCCCAATGCGGAGGTCAACCGCCCGCCTTTCATGCAGCGTAATGGGCGCCCCCCTCCCACTCCCTGCCCACGCTGCCAGCGTGGCTATCACTGGGCGCGCGATTGCAACAGCAGCCCCAGAGATATTAGCAAGGATAGCTTAAAAAACCTCTGCTATCCCTGGTGCCCTGATGGCAGTCAGCGCCAGGGCACTGAGCAAGCTTTAAACTCCAAGCGGGGCAAGCCTCAGCCCCGCCCCTAAGAGGCAGCGTGCCGGCCGGTTCTAATAAAACTAATCACTTCACCGGCAGTAAAACGCTTCTCTGGACAGTCCCTATCACTCCAGAAAAGCCTACTCGTAAATTAAGAATAGGGGGGCAATGGTACACGGGCACGCTCGATTCAGGGGCAGAAGTCTCTTGCATGCCCGCTCAGTATGCCACCATGTGCATGGTTCTCGACGGTCCCTCGGTAGTGGGAGCCACTGGTACCTCCACCTCTCTTCAGGCCATAGGGCCCATTAAGTGGGAGGATGAAGAGGGCCACTCAGGCACCTTCCGCCCGTTATTTCTACACACCATAGACCAAATTTTATGGGGCCGGGACATCCTCGCCGCCTCTGGGGCAGTGCTTACCACGCAGCCCCCCCAATAATGTGCGCCACTGCTCGTTTAACACCTCCAGCGCCCGTTCCTCTGCAGTGGGATACTGAGGAACCTATATGGGTGGAGCAGTGGCCCCTTCCCACGCATAAATTAGTAGCACTCCAAGCCCTTGTCCAAGAACAATTGGACGCTGGCCACATAGAGCCTTCTACTAGTCCCTATAATTCGCCAGTGTTTGTTATTCATAAAAAAGCCACAGGGAAATTTAGGCTCCTCAATGATCTGCGGGAAATCAATAAGCATATTCTTCCCATGGGTTCCCCGCAGCCTGGCCTCCCCCATCCGGTAGCCATCCCGGCCCACTATCATGTAGCCACCATTGACATCAAAGACTGTTTCTTTTCCATCCCGCTACATGAGCGAGACCGCCCGCGCTTTGCCTTTACAGTTCCCGTCCCCAATCACACGGGCGCGGCTAGCAGGTACCAATGGAAATTCCTCCCTCAAGGGATGCGTAACAGTCCGGCCATCTGCCAAATGTATGTTAATCACGCAGTGGCCCCCCTGCGAAAGCGGGCCATGCTCATCCATTACATGGATGACATCTTGGTGGCCTCTGAAGACGCCGAGGCTCTTCCTCTAATCCTCAAAGACCTCACCACTAATTTAGCTGACCTCGGCCTTACGGTTCAGCCCGATAAAGTTCAGATTGTGCCACCATTAGCCTTCTTAGGGTTTAGTATTGATAAAACCATTGCCCCGTCCGCTCCCCAGCTGGACATACCGGATCGGGTCACTATCACTGAGCTTCAACAGCTCTGCGGTCAGATCAATTGGCTCCGCTCTGCGTTGCCAATCACCACCGCGCAGCTCCAACCACTCTTTATGCTGCTGAGTGTCCCTGAAGCCCCGCCGCTAGCAATCTCCCGGCGCATTAAGCTCACCCAGGAGGCAAAGGAAGCCATTGCCACAATTAACAAGGCACTCACCGCCTGCTGTCTCAACAGGTTCAGCACTAAAGAGGGCAATCTTATAGCACTCATCCTTCCTACGCCCGGCACACCCATGGGCTGCCTGTGGCAGGAAGGCCCTCTACTTTGGGTGCACCCTGCTAAAAGCCGGCTTAGAAAAATTTGCCCCGCAGTGCGGCTCTGGATCAGCCTAGCTTCAGATCTAGTCACCCTGGCTGTTCATGTATTCGGAGAGCCGCCGGAAAAAATTGTTTGGCCCCTAGACGCAGGCCAAACCCGCCTGCTTATACGTGACAACCCGGACATGCAAATCCTTTTAGAAGGATTTCATGGGGAATTCAGCTGCCACTATCCTAGCCATCGGCTGTTACAGGGACTCGCCAAGCTTCCCTTCCGCAGCCCCTTCCATCCTTTCCCCTCCTCTGCACCCATCCCGGGTGCCACTACCGTCTTTACTGACGCCTCCAAAACCCGTTTCGCTTTCCTCTCTTATTTGCAGGACCACCCGGAACCCCGCCTATTCAGTTATGTCAACCTTCATTCAGTCCAAGTGGGGGAAATTCTGGCAGTGTCATACGCGCTAAACGCCCACTGCAACCACCCAGTAAACATTTTCACTGACAGCCTCTACACGTATCAGGTCTGCCGAGTCCTCGCATTTTCCACCTTTTTCCCCGGGAACTCGGCCATCGATAAAGCACTTTCTGACCTCAGAAGCATCTTAGAGCATAGACAGGATCCTTGGTTCGTTAGCCACATTCGTAGTCACTCAGGCCTTCCGGGGCCCTTGGCTAATGGCAACAGTATAGTAGACCAAGCGGTCTCAGCTCAGACTACCCAAGCTATGCTAACCCACACGGCAGCCCCTCCGGGGGATGCTGTTAACCAGGCCAAGTTATTGCATTCCAGGTTTCACTTTTCGGCTACGTCGTTACATCATCTATGTGGCCTCCCCCTAGATACCTGTAAACATCTTGTCCGCAATTGTGCAACTTGTGCGCCCTTTGCGCCGCTTGGCCCCCTGCAACCTCAGGGAGTCAACCCACGAGGCCTAAAACCCAATTCTAGATGGCAAATGGACGTCACTCACGTTCCGTCCTTTAGACGCCTCAAATATGTACATGTAATAATTGACACCTTCTCGGCCATGTGTTATGCAGTCCCCCTCGCCGGGGAAACGGCCAAACACTGTATCAAGGCCCTAAGACAGGGAATTCTCTTCATGGGGGTCCCCTGGGACCTAAAAACGGACAATGGGCCTGCCTATCGCAGTGCCTCCTTTGCGGCCTTTCTTCAGTTATATAACATCACCCATCATTTCGGCATCCCCTATAATCCTCAGGGGCAAGCCATTGTGGAAGCAATCCATCGCCGCTTAAAAACACAAATTGAAAAAGAAAGGGCAATGCTCCCCCAGGCAACTCCAGGGGACCTTATCATAGCAGCCCTTATTCACCTTAATCTACTCACATTCAATAAAGAAGGACTTTCGCCCCTACATAAACATTGGGGGCCCTCGTATAGGCCCACCCAGGCCCCGATGGTCTACTGGAAGGACCCAGAAAATAATGCCTGGAAGGGTCCCTCCCCACTCCTGGCCCAGGGGCGCGGGTTTGCTTGTGTTTTCCCAGATGATGCAGCACAACCAATCTGGATCCTGGGAAAAGCAATCCGACCCGCCACCAGCGGCCAAACGGCTGACAAGACGAGAACGCCGCCGTCTCCGCAGCCTAACGCACCAGATGACAACAGTACACCTGAGCCTGGACCCCAGTCCGAGTGAAACCCCGGAGAAACAAAAAATCAGAGAAATTATACGCCTCTATAGACAGGCAAAAGCCAGCCCCCTACACCTCCGCAACCCTCACCCCAGCATAGCTTCCCTTCTAATAATCATGTTAACTCTCGCCTCTTCCACCCAGGCCAACCCCCACCAGCCTTGGAAATGGATCTTAACACAATGGGAAGATTCCAAAATTGTGCAAACCAATACCACCGCAGGGCGACCCTCTTTTCTCGTCAACGCCTCTAATCTATTTCCCAACCCTCCCGTTGGCAGTAATGAACACCAATATTATATGTGCCCAGCCTCCAACCCTGGAAAATCGTATTGCAATGCCCCCAATCAATATTATTGTGCCTATTGGGGCTGCGAGACACTAGCTACTGGTTGGAAGCCGTCTAGCGTTGATCACTATCTTACCCTACACTGGGCCCCCTGGAACTGCAAACCCCGTGATGAGCCCGTTTATTTCAGCACGGACGACAGTTCCCACCTTCCACCCACAGGTACCTGCACTCACCTTAATCTTACCGTGCAACTCCCCACTGATCCTTCCTGGTTAACCGGTCGAACTTGGGGCTTCAGAATCTATAAGGACGGAACCGACCCAGGATCACTTATTCTCATAAAAAAAGAGGCTGCAAACCAACCAGGCCAAAATACTGCATTAAGAACACCCTCTGGCATAGGTCCCAACCAAGTCATTAACCCCCTTTTTCCACAGCCCCCCAGCCGCACCTCGAGTACAAGCAGCACACCCGGAAACCGCACCTCAGCTGCAAACGGCGCGTCGCCAACACCACCACCCCCAACCTCGTCCGCCCCCCCGCCCGTTACTCCTCTCCCCTCCTCAGCCTTATCCAAGCAGCCTTCACCTCAGTGAATTCCTCCAACCCCAATCTTACCTCCTCTTGTTGGCTTTGCCTCTCCACTTCCTCCCCCCTGTATGAGCCAATTGCCTCCAACCTCTCCTTTTCAGAAAACACAGAGGACAGCCCCTCGGAATGCAATTGGAATACCTCTGCCGTCCCCCTAACCTTTCATTCAGTCTCCTTTACAGGAAAGTGCATCCGCCCTCGCTCAAGTAACTCTCCCAACCTCACAGCTTGTGCCGACTACTCATCTCCCAGCAGCTCTGCAAAATTTCTCATTCCTCATAACTCCTCCCAATGGCTCTGCTCCTCTACAGGGCTTACCCCCTGCCTTAACGTGCAAACCCTCAATACAACTAATGAAACTTGCCTCCTAATTGTCCTTATCCCTAGGGTCCTATACCACAGTGAGGAAGACTTCTTCCTCCGCCTGGAAAGAACTGCAGTTCCTGCCACTCTGCAAAAGCGAGAGCCCATCACCGTCCTCACGATTGCCTCCCTCCTAGGTCTTGCAGGCGCTGGCACCGGAATCGCTGCATTAGCCAGTCAAGGCTCCGCCCTAACTCACCTCCGGGCGGCTGTTGACGAGGACATTCGTCACCTACAAGACGCTATTTCCCATCTTAAAAATTCTGTCAATTCCCTCTCTGAGGTCGTGCTCCAAAACCGCCGAGGCCTCGACCTTCTCCTCCTCAAAGAAGGAGACCTTTGCGCCGCCCTAGGAGAAGAGTGCTGTGTATATGCCAATTCCACAGGTCTCACCGAGGACAGCCTAAAGAAGGTCCGAGAGGGACTGGAACAACGCAAAAGAGACCGTGAAGCCACCAGCTATTGGTCCCACATCTTTACCCCCCTCCTCCCTTACCTCCTCCCCCTCCTCGGCCCCCTACTAATGATTATTCTAGCTCTCACCTTAGGACCCTGCATTATCCGCAGAATTGTCCAGCTTGTAAGGAAACAAACGGATGCTATTTTTTCCTCGTTCGTGCAAGTCCAGTACCAGCGACTCGCCACCTCTGACGCTCCCTACTCCGAGATGACAACCAACCCTCCGCGACCTCACCGCCACCGGTCAACCCGCCGACCGCGAGGCCCTTCTCGATCACCTGAACATTGCACCAACCTCGAGCTCCAGCTTCTCTGAACCTCCAACTTTAAACCCCCCACCCTCGTCCATCCCGCAAGCAGCAAGGCCCCTGTCGAGCGCCCGGGCGCCACACCAACGCCGAGCTCCAGCCTCGCTGAGCCACCGTCAACCCCTTTTCCCCTCCCCGGCCTCCCCCTTCCCTCATCCCTTAGCGGACCTCTCCGGTAAGCTTCTTCCTTTAATTAGAAAAGAAGGGGGAATTGCGGGATACTGATTACGTACTTCAACCTGGCGGGCCTGGGCCGGGGGACCGGATCCACCCCTGGGGAGGGTAGTGGGTACGGGTGACAGCGCCCTCCACAGCCCCCCGGGCCTGAGAAGGTGAGGCCGGAGGCAGGCCCCAATTCCTCACCCAAAACCAACCATTGGAGGAAGCTTGCCGGGTAAGACCGCCTCCCTCGTCTAACCACTCAACCCCTCCGTTACAATGCAACGTCCCCTACTGCCAGTGCGCATGCACCAATCATTGTGCAACACCCAACAACCAACCTCCGCGCCCTCACAGAACCAATCCAAGCCTTTAACCTCTACAGCTACCCCGCCCTCTAGACCGCCCGTTATAAGCTTGTACTCTCCCCTAATAAACTCTCTTGGTTTCTTCACCCTAAAAAGAAACGTGTCCCGCCTGTTCCTTTCTCGCCGCCCTCCATACTTTGCACGCCTCCGCCGGGGACCTGGCCAAGTCCCCCGCCTCGCCCTCGCCTCCGGGAAAGAGCCCCCGCCGCCGGTACCCTCCGAGCAATCCTGAGAGCCTAGGATTTAGCGACCGGCCACCACCCCCCCCCCAGACGAATCAATTGCGACCGCAGGCAATAATTATTTTTCACTTTAGTAGTTGAAGAGAAACACAGGGAGCCTCTGTCTGTCCTGAGGGTGAACTGAATAAGGGCTGCAAGGTGCTGACACCACCGTCGGTGAGTGCGGCCAGTGCCAGGCCGGGCAGGGCCAGTGTCCGAGAGCCGCTCGGGAGTCCTCACAGCCGAGCCGCCGCGCCCCCAGCAGCCACCAGGCTGGAGCTCCCACCCCAAGGCTGAAATCCCCAGCAGCACAGCCAGGTGGCAGATCGCTCCTCTGGAGAAACGCCTGCAAGCACCGGCTCAATTACGCAATGACCGGAGGCAGTGTTCATTTTTCTCAAAAGGGAAAATTTGAATAACCTGTGTTTGTTGTTTTGCTATTTTAGGTATGGCAGAATGTTTAACTATTAAGTTGATTGCACAGTTTGGGGGACATGTTTGTATGATAGAAGCTTTTATATGAAGACTCTCTATTTCTTAATGAGATTTCCTCCCAAATAGGATCGCTGCCAGCTGGGACTTTCTCCCATCTCTCCAGCTGAGTGTTTCATCTCAAACCCACCCACACAAGGCACACACTTCTCCCAAACCTTCCCAGATACTCCGAGGACCAGGTTGGTCCCTGGGAGCCACCAGAACACTCTCTAGCTGAGCGACGGCCAAGTCTGCAGAAGCCCACCGCCATGCGTGCTGCCCGAGAGCTCCAGCCAAGCACACCCGATCACCAAACCGGGACAAGCCTTCCCCCAGCCTCAGACAGGCAGGTTTCGACCTCCCTGCCTCGCTCCTTGGCTGTGCGATGAGCTTGCCTGTGACACTGGTCTGCTCAGGGGACCCCTTGCCCACGTGGCCATCTGGCCAGACCCACAGCTCCGCTCGGCTCAGCTCTGCCGCCGCCTGCCCTCCACAGTCACGAGCCAGCTCACCCGACATCTGCCTTGAAACTTCAGGAAAGCACCCAAAGGCAACATACCAGAATGTAAGCACATAATTAACCAAGGATATAATGTTGGAAAAAATAAAATCTATAAAGAGAAAGTAAAACTGGTGCTTTTTAAATTATTATGGCCTTTCTACGGTAGACAGGAACAATTATCTCCTGAATAAGCTATGGAGGCTGTTTTCCTAGGAGGACATGTTCCAATAGTTTTGATTTAAAAACAATGGAAAATATGTCAAGGGATAATACCTGAGTTACTACCAAACAAATGATGTAGAGAAGGAATTGCTTAGTCTTCAAAAAAACCTGAAAAAGAGCACACATTTTTCCTTTTTCAGTCATCTACTGGTGCCTGGCCCAGGGTGGAAAGGGGTAAATAGCAGCTGGAATTGGCTGGGAAATCCTCGTTCCCGGGATCAGAGCAACGACAGAGGGAATGTCAAGGTGACCCCCGGCCTGGCCGTGCTTGGTTCCTCCACTCACACCCCACAGTCGACCCAACGCCGTCGCGTCCCTCCAGCTCCGCTGCCCCCATCGGGCCACCCCAGCCGCCCCCTGCTGCAGTCCCCACGCCGACACCTCACGTCCGTTCTCGAGCAGCCAGAGAAGCGTCCTAAGGCTGCACCTTGTCAGGTCACACCGTCCTTCCTGCCGCCCGTCTTGTCCCTTCTCATTCTTCAGGCAAGTGCCCACCCTCTCTAGTGGGCTCCCCGCATCACCTCTCATTTCTCGTTTGCCCTCTTGTTTTTCCAAAGCCCCCACCACATGTGTGCTCATTCGTGGGATTTCTGGTTTGCTGTCTGCCTCCCTCAGCCGACCAAACCCGCCACAAGGCAGAGAGAGAAAAGGCTTGTTGGACACCATGTGACCCCAATCCCGGCACGGCACCCGGCGTGTCCCAGTGCTCAGTCACTGCAAGAACTTTTCCTAGTGCTGACAGTGGAAAGAAGCTGGCACGGCTGCGGGCATGGCTGTGTCCTCGTGCTGGTAAACAGGCAAAGGTGAAGGGGAGATACCGGGTGCACGGGGATACTGCCGATGGGCTGGTCTGGGTGGGCTTGCAGAAGGCTCAGGCAGGGAGCTGCACAAGGCGGTCCAGAAAGCGGGCCCAGGGTGGTTCGTTGGCTCCTAGGCACCTGCCCCTGGTACCGCTCATCTTACCTGGTGACGTCACCTTGGACCTCACATAACTGGAGAGACGAGCTGGGGAGAACGTGTCCCCGAGGGCACCATGTCAAGGATCGCAAGAAATCCAGCTTTTAAAGGATGACACTTGCACGTTCGAAAGAGGTATCCCTTGTGCCCTCACGGGGCTGCTCTGTGGCAAATACGGTGCTTACAGGAGAAGATCTGAAAGGAACGTTTGGAAAAAAACTTCCAAAACACAAGTGCTTATGATCAGGAAAGCGTGAAAAGGGCCACTCCCGGCAGCTGTGGTGTCCGCGTAGCCCAGAGATTTACCAGAAATGTGAAAACTACCTCAGGATTTGGGGCACTGCTGAGAACCCACTTAATCTCTGTGTCCGTCACTAACATGGAATTAAAACGCCGAAGCAGCAGAAAGCCAGTCCATCAAAGTCTCGGGGAGAGCGAACCACGGTGTGTGCGGTCGCAGTTGATTTGTCTGGGGGGGGAGGTGGCGGTCGGTTGCTAAATCCTAGGCTTTTAGGATTGCTCGGAGGGTACCGGCGGCGGGGGTTTTTTTCCGGAGGCGAGGGTGAGGCGGGGGACTTGGCCAGGTCTCTGGCGGGGTGGCGTGCAAAGTATGGAGGGCGGCGAGAAAGGAACAGGCGGGACACGTTTCTTTTTAGGGTGAAGAAACTAAGAGAGAGAGTTTATTAGGGGAGAGTACAAGCTTATATCGGGCGGTTTAGAGGGCGGGGTAGCTGTAGAGGTTAAAGGCTTGGATTGGTTCTGAGAGGGCGCGGAGGTTGGTTGTTGGGTGTTGCACAATGATTGGTGCATGCGCACTGGCAGTAGGGGACGTTGCATTGAAACGGAGGGGTTGAGTGGTTAGACGAGGGAGGCGGTCTTACCCGGCAAGCTTCCTCCAACGGTTGGTTTTGGGTGAGGAATTGGGGCCTGCCTCCGGCCTCACCTTCTCAGGCCGGGGGGCTGTGGAGGGCACTGTCACCCGTACCCACTACCCTCCCCAGGGGTGGATCCGGTCCCCCGGCCCAGGCCCGCCAGGTTGAAGCACGTAATCAGTGTCCCGCAGTGTGGATGGCGAGTCCGGTCTCCACGGGATGGGAGCCCCACTTCCCTGCGCTGACCCCGCGGTGGACAGGCCGGGCGGCTGACACGCAGCCTCGCGCACACCAGGGCTGCACAGGCAGGTTTCCCGCCTTCGACTAGGTGTTATCTCACACCAAGGACTGAGCGTGGGTGTTGGTCGGGAACGGGAGACGGGGTGAAGCTTTCAGGAGGAGCTTCTTAGGCCGAAGGAAAGCCTTGACCCAGGAAAAGAAAAGCGGATGATGAACTCGGAGGAGCAATCTTGGCTTTTACGCCCTTGGAGGGGAAGGGCAGGTGTGGGAGAGCTATGTCGGCCTCATCCCCACACGTGCCTTACGCTCCGGAAGACAGTGGAGCTGGCACTTGAGCACGGCGTTGTGCAATTGCTCTCTCGTAGAACTGTAGGCCCCTTCAGCCCAGCAGCTCATCGCTCACCATCCCACGTGGTGCGTCACGGTGCGGGCGTCTCAATGTGCAGCGCATAACAAACACGCCCCGACGGCCCGGAGGGTTTGCTCTCGGGAGTTTGTGAAGAAACCCTGGGACGCTGCTGCGGGATACTGATTACGTGCTTCAACTTGGCGGGCCTGGGCTGGGGGACCTGATCAGCCCCTGGGGAGGGTGGTGGGCACGGGTGACAGCGCCCTCCGCAGCCCCCCGGGCCTGGGAAAGTGAGGCCAGAGGCAGGCCCCATTTCCTCACCCAAAATACCACCGTTAGGGGAGGCTTGCCGGAGGGAACCGCCTTTTCCCCACCCCCTTATCTTGCCCGGACACTCCCCGTTGCCGGTGCAACTCCCATCACCACCAGTGCGCATACATTGTTGCCAGACACCGTTGCCAGAGCAACTCCCGCCCCTTTTCAAACAACCTCCGCGCCCTCTCAGAACCAATCCTACCCTTTATCCCCTCAGCATTGGCTTGTAACAAACCCCGCCCTCTATGCCAGCCTATATAACCTGTGCTCACCCCTGAATAAAGGTCCTTTTGTCCTTTTGTTCTACCCCTACTGGAGGAAGAGTGTCTTGTCTTTCCCTTCTCGCCGCCCTCCACACCTTGCACACCTCCGCCGGGGACCTGGCCAAGTCCCCCGCCTCGCCCTCGCCTCCGGGAAAGAGCCCCCGCCGCCGGTACCCTCCGAGCAACGCCGAGAGCCGAGGGTTCAGCAACCGGCCGCCCCCCCCCCCAAAGCAGTAAACGCGACCGCAACTGGTGCCCCGTGTGAGGCCGGTCCTCTCCACGCAGCGGTCCAGTAAACCGCCCGCTCGCCCGGACGCCTCTCCAACTCCCCTTCTCCTCGCCTGCAAGGTAAGGGCCGCCTCTCCCTCGCCGCCCCGCGGAGCCGCCTCTCCCTCGCCGTTCCACGTCCGGAGCCGCCTCTCCCTCGCCGCTCCGCGCCCGGGCCGCTCCTCCTTTCCCGTATTAACCCGGCTATTGCCCCCAACTACCTTTCGTCCTCTCTTCCTATGTCCCCCCCATTCCTCCTAACACTCTTCCTCCAGTAGCTCTCCCTCTTCCCCTCCATTACTTTGCTGTAGTCCTTTGTGTCTTTGTTTCTTTGTTTGGCGCCGTGTGCCTCTTTGCAACCGCCCCCCCAGACTGCTCCAAAATGGCGAACTTCCTCCTCCTTCTTCTACTGAGGGGAGGAAGTGCTCTAGTGATGACGTCAGCCCTAAGCCGGGCAGAAACCGCATGCGCTTTACCCCGCCCTTTCACAGGGCGGAGCTAGTCCGCCATCTTATGCCTTAGGCCCCGCCCTTTCACAGGGCGGAGCTAGTCCGCCATCTTATGCCTTCGGCCCTGCCCTTTCACAGGGCGGAGCTAGTCCGCCATCTTATGCCTTCAGCCCCGCCCTTTCACAGGGCGGAGCTAGTCCGCCATCTTATGCCTTCGGCCCCGCCCTTTCACAGGGCGGAGCTAGTCCGCCATCTTATGCCTTCGGCCCTGCCCTTTCACAGGGCGGAGCTAGTCCACCATCTTATGCCTTCGGCCCCGCCCTTTCACAGGGCGGAGCTAGTCCGCCATCTTGTGTCTTAGCCACGCCCATCACGCCGCCATCTTGCGACGCTTGGGGCCTCCCACTTCCGCCTCCCCCTTCGACAAGCTCCCCCTCGGAGCCGCTACCGGCAGTTGCCGCTGCTCCTCCCACCCTGCCGACTAACAACCCCTGGCTGCCTTCTACACCTCAAGGCAACCCTTGGGGCAACGCTCCCCCTACCCCCACTCCCGTGCCAGGCCCTCTGCTTTGGGTGCACCCTGCTAAGAGCCGGCTTAGGAAAATTTGCCCCGCAGTGTGGCTCTGGATCAGCCTAGCTTCAGATCTAGTCACCCTGGCTGTTCATGTATTTGGAGAGCCGCCGTAAAAAATTGTTTAGCCCCTGGACACAGGCCAAACCCGCCTGCTCATACGTGATAACCTGGACATGCAAATCCTCTTGGAAGGATTTCAGGGGGAATTCAGCTGCCACTATCCTAGCCATCGACTGTTACAGGGGCTCGCCAAGCTTCCCTTCCGCAGCCCCTTCCATCCTTTCCCCTCCTCTGCACCCATCCCGGGTGCCACCACCGTCTTCACTGACGCCTCCAAAACCCGTTTCGCCTTCCTCTCTTATTCTCAGGACCACCCAAAACCCCGCCTATTCAGCTATGTCAACCTTCATTCAGTCCAAGTGGGGGAAATTCTGGCGGTGTCATACGCGCTAAACACCCACTGCAACCACCCAGTAAACATTTTCACTGACAGCCTCTACACGTATCAGGTCTGCCGAGTCCTCGCGTTTTCCACCTTTTTCCCGGGAGACTCGGCCATTGATAAAGCACTTTCTGACCTCAGGAGCATCCTGGAGCATCGACAGGATCCTTGGTTCATTAGCCACATTCGTACTCACTCAGGCCTTCCGGGGCCCCTGGCTAATGGCAATAGTATAGTAGACCAAGCAGTCTCAGCTCAGAATACCCAAGCTATGCTAACCCACACGGCAGCCCCTCTGGGGGACGCTGTTAACCAGGCCAAGTTATTGCATTCCAGGTTTCACTTTTCGGCTACGTCGTTACATCATCTATGTGGCCTCCCCCTAGATACCTGTAAACATCTTGTCCGCAATTGTGCAACTTGTGCGCCCTTTGCGCCGCTTGGCCCCCTGCAACCTCAGGGAGTCAACCCACGAGGCCTAAAACCCAATTCTAGATGGCAAATGGATGTAACTCACGTTCCGTCCTTTGGGCGCCTCAAGTATGTACATGTAATAATTGACACCTTCTCGGCCATGTGTTATGCAGTCCCCCTCGCCGGGGAAACGGCCAAACACTGTATCAAGGCCCTGAGACAAGGAATTCTCTTCATGGGAGTCCCCTGGGACCTAAAAACGGACAATGGGCCTGCCTATCGCAGTGCCTCCTGTGCGGCCTTTCTTCAGTTATATAACATCACCCATCATTTCGGCATCCCCTATAATCCACAGGGGCAAGCCATTGTGGAAGCAGTCCATCGCCGCTTAAAAACACAAATTGAATAAGAAAGGGCAATGCTCCCCCAGGCAACTCCAGGGGACCTTATCATAGCAGCCCTTATTCACCTTAACCTATTAACATTCAATAAGGAAGGGCTTTCGCCCCTACATAAACATTGGGGGCCCTCATATAGGCCCACCCAGGCCCCGATGGTTTACTGGAAGGACCCAGAGAATAATGCCTGGAAGGGTCCCTCCCCACTCCTCGCCCAGGGGCGTGGGTTTGCTTGTGTTTTCCCAGATGATGCAGCGCAACCAATCTGGATCCCAGGAAGGGCAATCCGGCCCGCCACCAGCAACCACGCGTCTAACGAGACGAGAACGCCGTCGTCTCTGCAACCTGGTGCACCAGATGACAACAGTACACCTCGGCCTGGACCCCAGTCCGAGTGAACCCCCTTTTTCCACAGCCCTCCAGCCGCACCTCAGCTCCAACCAGCCGCACCTCAGCTGCAAACAACGCATCGCCAACCCCACCACCCCAACCTTTCCTACCTCCCTCTCGTTACTCCTCTCCCCTCCTCGGCCTTATCCAAGCGGCCTTCGCCTCAGTGAATTCCTCCAACCCCAATCTTACCTCCTCTTGTTGGCTTTGCCTCTCCACTTCCTCCCCCCTGTATGAGCCAGTTGCCTCCAACCTTTCCTTTTCAGAAAATACAGAAAACAGCCCCTTGGAATGCAATTGGAATACCTCTGCCATCCCCCTAACCTTTCATTCGGTCTCCTTTACAGGAAAGTGCATCCGCCCTCGCTCAAGTAACTCTCCCAACCTCACAGCTTGTGCCAACTACTCCTCTCCCAGCAGCTCTGCCAAGTTTCTTATTCCCCACAACTCCTCCCAATGGCTCTGCTCCTCTACAGGACTTACCCCCTGCCTTAATGTGCAAACCCTCAATACAACTAATGAAACTTGCCTCCTAATTGTCCTTATCCCTAGGGTCCTATACCACAGCGAGGAAGACTTCTTCCTCCGCCTGGAAAGAACTGCAGCTCCTGCCCCTCTGCAAAAGCGAGAGCCCATCACCGCCCTCACGATTGCCTCCCTCCTAGGTCTTGCAGGCGCTGGCACCGGAATCGCTGCATTAGCCAGTCAAGGTTCCGCCCTAACTCACCTCCGGGCGGCTGTTGACGAGGACATTCGTCACCTACAAAACGCTATTTCCCATCTTAAAAATTCTGTTAACTCCCTTTCTGAGGTAGTGCTCCAAAACCGCCGAGGTCTCGACCTTCTTCTCCTCAAAGAAGGAGGCCTTTGCACCGCCCTAGGAGAAGAGTGCTGTGTATATGCCAATTCCACAGGTCTCGCCGAAGACAGCCTAAAGAAAGTCCGAGAAGGACTAGAACAGCGCAAAAGGGACCGTGAAGCTGCCAACTATTGGTCCCACATCTTTACCTCCCTCCTCCCTTACCTCCTCCCCCTCATAGGCCCCCTACTAATAATTATTCTAGCTCTCACCCTAGGACCCTGGGTTATCCGCAGACTTCGCCAACTTGCTAAAAGCCAGGCCAATACCAATGCTGTCCTCTCATCATTTGTGCAAGTCCAGTATCAACAACTTGCCTCCACTGAAGAAGCTAACCCTCCGCAGCGTCGCCACCCTCGTCCATCCCGCAAGCAGCGAGGCCCCTGTCAAGTGCCCGGGCGCCACACCAACGTCAAGCTCCAACCTCGCTGAGCCACCGTCAACCCCTTTTCCCCTCCCCAGCCTCCCCCTTCCCTCATCCCTTAGCGGATCTCTCCGGTAAGCTTCTTCCTGTAATTAGAAAAGAAGGGGGAAATGCGGGATACTGATTACGTGCTTCAACTTGGCGGGCCTGGGCCAGGGGACCGGATCCGCCCCTGGGGAGGGTGGTGGGCACGGGTGACAGCGCCCTCCACAGCCCCCCAGGCCTGGGAAAGTGAGGCCGGAGGCAGGCCCCATTTCCTCACCCAAAATACCACTGTTAGGGGAGGCTTGCCGGAGGGAACCGCCTTTTCCCCACCCCCTTATCTTGCCCGGACACTCCCCGTTGCCAGTGCAACTCCCGCCACCACCAGTGCGCATACATTGTTGCCAGACACCGTTGCCAGAGCAACTCCCGCCCCTTTTCAAACAACCTCCGTGCCCTCTTAGAACCAATCCTAACCTCCGCACCCTCTCAGAACCAATCCTAGCCTTTGTCCCCTCAGCATTGGCTTGTAACAACCCCCGCCCTCTATGCCAGCCTATATAACCTGTGCTCACCCCTGAATAAAGGTCCTTTTGTCCTTTTGTTCTACCCCTACTGGAGGAAGAGTGTCTTGTCTTTCCCTTCTCGCCGCCCTCCACACCTTGCACGCCACCGCCGGGGACCTGGCCAAGTCCCCCGCCTCGCCCTCGCCTCCGGGAAAGAGCCCCCGCCGCCGGTACCCTCCGAGCAACGCCGAGAGCCGAGGGTTCAGCAACCGGCCGCCCCCCCCCCCGAAGCAGTAAACGCGACCGCATGCTGCCAGTTGTTAGGGGCTGGACTCTGGCTCTTACGTTCTCTCTGGTTTCGCAGGACCAGATGACGAATGGGTTTAAATGAGCAGGCAGCAAGATGTAGGGAAGGCCGTGGTGTGGGATGGGCAGAGTCCGATCATGCCCAGGCCAAACAAGCCACCTGCTGCTTTGGAAATCGGGGTTCAAGGTGAGAGATGGAAATCAAGAGCTGTCCTGCTCTTCCCCAGAGACCACCACTCTCTAAAATGCCCGTGTCCAAGTCCAGCGTCCACACGGGAACAATTGACTCCTCCCCGAGCCCCGAGCCCCAGAATACAAGAGCTGAGACTCCCCCCAGTCACCTGGGAGCCTTCGCCTGGGACAGGTGAGCTCGTGGTCCGTGGGAGCACACCTGAGTCGGAGCCAGGCCTGTCCGTTGGAAACGCACAGAGATCTTAGACTGTCTCCTGAGAGGCGTGCGTGTACCACAGCCCCCAGACCCCTCTCGATCTTCTCCGCTCAACGGCCCAGCAGACCAGTCCCGCTCCTTCTCAAGAACTCTGGCTACAACGTGTTGGAGGAAAGTTTTGTCAAACAAGGAACCACAAGAAACATTGTATAACTGAGGCTGCTGTGTGGCAGCACTCGGTTCCCAGAGCCCTCAGCTCCCCACAAGGAGGATTATCCAGTGTCACGTAACGTCCTAGGGAACACTGCTGGCAGAAGCCTCGGCTTTTCTCCTTTATGGCCCTCAATTACGGCCCTGTCTGCAGAGGCCACAGTTCTAGGGAACTGGCAGCAGCACCGGGTCCCTTCAGTAGAGCCTGTTGCCTCTTCACAGGGAGGGATTTGGGCAGGAGCAGGGCCACTGTAAGACCAACTCCTTCCACACAGGGAGCTCGGGGTGCAAGCTACCCCCAGCAGGCCACGGACTAGGGAACCCCTCCACATGGGTTATCTGGGGTTTCGGTTTGTCAGGCTGCTTGGACAAATACCACCTACTGTGATGTCCCACACAACAGGAGTGCATTGTCTCGCGGATTCGGAGGCCCTGGTTTGTTTCCTCCCAGGGATGGTTGCCTTCTGGCACTGGGCAGCCGCAGTCCTCGGGGTTCCTCAGCTTGTAGCTCTGCCTCACACCACGTGGCCTTGTCCTCTTCTTTCCTGCTCCTTCTGGAGACTTTCTCCAGCTCTAGCTCCAGTTAAGGCCTCCAGGAATCTGTAAGAAGGCACACCATGTTCTAACTAAAATTAGAATCCTCCCAAGTTCTGTCTGCAGGGAGTTCACACCCACAGGGACACACAGTGAGATTCAGAACCCGTCTGAATCGGGGCCAGACATCAGCTGCCTTCCTCCTGGACCTTAAAGTTCTCTCCTGCTAAGAGGAAAGGGGACGTGAGAGCAACCAAGAAAGAAAGAGCTGTGCCATTAGTTTTCTCACCCTTTTAGCAATTTAAAATTAAGGTTCTCGGCACAGCCTGTCATTGCCACAATTACAGCCCTCAGAAGAGCTACTGATTTTTAAAGTAAATTAAAAATCTAATTTTTAGATTTGAGCTAAGGCTCTCCTTCAAACAACTGCTCTGCCCCAGTAGGGAGAACCTAAAAACGGCACTCTTTCTAGCAGTTTAATTCACACCTGAACTGTTGTTATAAATTCGTGCCTCAAGTTTCTCCCACTCTCCCTTGAGCTTTCCTTAGTCTCACTCCGCTCTCCACCAAGAGCATGTGGAGGGATAGTCTGTGCTTCTGTTATCATTCTGGTAAGATGGACCCATGCGCTTCCCGAAGTCTTTTGCAAGCAAAAAGTTGTTTGGAGAGACGCAGTGCATGATACAGCAGACTGGATTCCAAACCTCACTGACAATCACATCACTTGAGAAGATTTTAAAGGTGAAGATTCCTGGCCTCTATCCTGTAAAATCCTAATAAGTAGGTAGAAGAAGGGGGTCAATGAATCAAGTACCCCAAAGAATGCTGAACACCAGCTGGGTTTGGGATCCACCATGTCACAGTCCGAGGGGGCTTTGCCAGTCAAAAGCCCAAAGAAGCTGAGCATTTTCTGAAACAAACTTTTTTTGGGGCTTACTCATGGGGAGGCAGGAATCAAATGGCTTTTTTCTCACCAGGCAGGTAACACTTTTGCAGGCAAGTTGGCCGTGTGATTGAAAGAGGACAGCAAGCCAGTTATAAGGGTTTAAGACAAAGACATTCCTAATGGTGGGAGAGCATCCTGTGACATGGGGGTGGTGCAGGGAGGAAAGAATCATAGGATGGGGCTTTGTAAACAACCACAAGAGTGACAGCACTTTGGGGCCAGAAGGAGGTAGACTAGATGAACATTCTAGCTCTGTGGTGGGATGGAGAGTTTCTCACCTCCTGCTCACTTCCCGTTTGAAGTTACCGTGTACCCTTTTTCTCTTTACTGGCTGACAAAGATGAAAAGTTAAACAGCTGCCAAAGTCACGCAGACTGCTGTGCAATGAGGTCCACAGGCTGCTCTGTTCAGGCCACAGGTGGCCACACACCACCCTAAAGGATCACATTTCTACAATAATAATGTGCCTTTTTGTTTTGCTTTGTTTTTATAATTTTTTATTTTGAGTAATTGCAGATTAACTTGCAGTTGGAAGAAATAACACCAGAGATCTCATGTATACTCTACCAGTTTCACTCAATCATAACATCTTACAAATCTATAGAACGATATCACAACCAGAATATCGGCACGGACACAACCCCCCGAGCTTGCTGAAATGTCCCCGGTTTGAGTTGAGTTCGTGTGTGTGTGTGTGTGTGTGTGTGTATTTTATGCAGTTCCTCTGTGTGCAGGTTTGTGTCTCCACCACCACAACCAAGGCACAGCTCAGCTCTGTCGCCACGAGCTCTCTCCGTGTGGGCTTTGGCAGCCATGCCTCACCCACCTTGCCCGGCACCCACTCACCAGTTCTCCATCTCCGCACATCTGTCATTTTGAGAGTCGTATAAATGGAATTGATCAATGCGTGCAGCAAACCAAGTCAGGGCCCCCGAACCCTAGGCCTGCAAACAGGACAGGGGCTGCGGGGTTAAGCCAGGGGTCTCGGGAGGGGACGGCAATCCTGGATTATGGGGTGTCCTTGAGCAGGGAGTGAGGTCAGTGATGTGACAAGGGCAGGCTTGAGGGACGCCAGGCAGCCGCCGCCAGCCAAGGAGCTGGAAAAGGCTGGAAAACGGATTGTCCTCGGAGCCCAGAGGATCCAGCCCTGCAGACACCTGGTTATGCACTCCTGACCTCCAGAACGTTGGACACCAATTCTGTGTCATTTTAAGCCATCAAGTTGGGGTGATTTCTTACAACAGTGACAGGAAGCTAACAGTGTGTGAGCTGTGGGGTCGACTTTTCGACTCAGCGGCTTGCCCTCAAAACACATCCAGCCATGTGCGTTGGCGGCTCGTTTCCCGTTATTGCCGTGCGGCCCCGTCGGGAAGACGAGTCAGCGTGTAACCGCTCTCCCCCGAAGGACCCTGTGCGCGTCCCCCTGAGGCGAGTACAAGCAGAGCAGCTGTGAACATCCGTGCACGGGGGCCTGAGTGGACGTAAACGTGCATTCCCGAGGCGCGTGCCCGGGAGCGCACTGTGGGGCCAGACGGTGATGAGACGTTTGCTTCGAACATCCCGGATCTCTGCGCCGTTTTACGCTCGCACCAGCAGCTGCTGCACCTGATCCCGGGTCCCTGGGTTTGGCAGAGTCACCGTTTGTTATCTCAGCCTGGGTGTGTGGCGAGAGTGCAGCTGGGTTCTGGCCTGCATTTCCCTAATGGCCTTGAAGTTGAGCACCTTCTCACGTGCTTATTTGCCTGCACATCCTCTTCCCTGAAACGTCTGGTCAGGCCGTGTGCCTCTTTTCTAGGTGGAGCCTCCCCTAACACCGGCATCCCAGGGACCTTTCTCTATTGGACCAAAAACTGAGGCCAGGAGAGTGGAATCATATTTACAAAAAGCCTCTGAGGGACTATTAAAGGGTAAGAAACTCAAGGTCAGCAGAGACTGAAGAGCTGGATCTTAGCACTTCTTTCCATTATAAATTTGGAAATAGGCATTTCCAGACTCGCTCTCAAGTCTGTTTGTTTATAGGGCAGCAAGGTCAAGGCTGAGTTTTGCTGTCAAAGGTTCACATCTACGCCCACAACCCAACAGACTGCCCACAGCCTTATTTCTGCACTAAAATTGCAGAAAATTAGAATACTAAGATCTTTTCCAACTTGGCTCAGGGAGTACAAATTTAATGATCTAATAAAAGTGGCCCCTAAGAGGAGTGGACTATTGACAGTTATCATAAATCACAGATTTTCATTCTCTTTCCAGGACTATGTAACCTAAAATAAATCATTCAACCATTTACATTTTCTGGCCCTTCTTTTCTTTATGAAATGGGGAAATGATGCCACCTGCTCTGTCTTCTAATACTTACACAGATAGCAAATGAATGAGTATATGTAAAAAGGGCTTTATAAACTAGAGAATACAATAGAAATTCAAAGATACTACTAGGCTTATCTTGGGATTTATGTTATTGGAAATAAAAATAGTAATACTGTAAAGTATCTTTATTTTAACATGAGAAAAAAATTAATTCATATAACTGCCATAATTATTTTTACAAGACCCTTGAGGTTATTTGGGACAGAAAATATTGTTATCACTTTGTTGGAGACAAAATGAGGGCCAAATAAATAATCTGCCAAATGTCCCATGGACAGCAGTGGGGAGTGGAGAAGGAAGAAGGCCTTTTGCCCGGATATGATATTAAAGAAGCGGCTGGAAATCCCGGCCCAGGTCACCACCCTATTTGCATTAGAGGAGAAGGGGCTTGATGGCCTGGCAGTGAGAATCCCAGGAAACAACCTCCCAACAGGGCTTCCGGGAAGTGGGAGCACAGAGCTGAAGACTAGCTCCCTGGGGACCTCGGGAACACGGTCCGGTCGGCACCTGAGAAATGGGAAGCACCACGAGACCAAGCATTCCGGCACCCCCACCCCGATCCCAGGACCCCCGCTGCTCCCCAGCCTCTGGGAGCCACAGGGAGACGGTGCGGCTCCGAGGATGCCGCTTGCAGGGTGTGGCTCCCAGGATGTGGCCGAGCGCATGGCGGTCCAAGAGCCCCTTTGGCGCATTCGTGTCCCCCCAACCAGTGCAAAGGGCCCCGAGAGGCGGGAGACAAAGTGCACCTGCCTGATGCCTGCATTTTATGGGAAATGCAGAAAAGCATCCTTTCGGTAAGATGGTTTCGTCCATCGTCTCTTTAAAAAGATGGGCGGACTCCTATGGCAATTGTACTAACCCCCTCACAGGCCCAGGAATCCCCGTGACTCCAGCACACCCGAGGAGTGAGGCCAGTGCCCCCGCCCTGCTCACACGGCCGACCAGAAGGGCTTTCCAGAGTCGGCGCCCTGCGGCTTGTCCCCAGCCACGGTGAGCTGCCCTTGTTGTTTGTCTCCTTCTTAAACACTGAAACAGCTCAGAGAAGGACTGAGCCCGGAAAAACCTAGAGCCATCTCATGACAATGCCCCTGTTAAAAGCATCTGCTGTTGTGTGTTTATTAGGGTGCATTCTACCAGGAAGATGCCCCAGCCCGTGTCCGTGGATTATCAATACAGGGAGCCCTGCTTTATCCTACTCTATCCGTTTAATTGGAACATTATTGAGAAGTACAGCTTCCCAAGGCTACAGGAAGGAAATTCTAGATGAAGCACCCAAAATAACATATGCCCTTTTCCTGGGACGATCGTAAGCAATTTGTATGTCATTTGTTTTCCAAGGACAGAAGGTTTTTTTTTTCCCCCCGCATTAAACTGAAATCTAAAGTAAGGTACATTGATTTACAGGAAATTGTACCTTTACACACAAATTCATCATTTACAAATACTATTTCAGGGTCCAGTTGCAGGAAGGCTAATTATTTTTTGAGCCAAGAATGTCAACTGTGTCAGTATCTATTTATAAACAGTTTCTCCCAATTTAGGGATTCAAAGTTCACAAAAACAGTTGTTTTAAGTAATTTCAAATGAGCATCATAAAATTCAGCCTTAGGGCTCATTTCCTGGGAGCGGAGCGTTCACTGGCACCGCGTCGAGAGGCCGTCGAGCAGGTGGGGTGGGCAGGGGGCACGGGGGGCCAATTAGGCCTGCCCCATTTTCTTGGGAAACGGCATCGGTTCCTTTTTTTCTTTCTCTAACCAGAAAGAGATGACCGTGTCCTCATCTCCTTTGAAGTGAGGACTCTGAAAGTTCCCCAGAATTTTCCATCTGCTGCTCCAAGCTTACAGGGGGTTCTTGTACTACCTGGCATGTTTAATTGCAGGTGTTAAAACATTCACATCACGGACAAAACGAGCTTTATGACGGGACCGAGAAGCATCCAAATGTGCTTTTCCAGGGCTGGGGCACAAGTTCTTGGTCTAAGGATGACACATGCCCAAGGGGATTTAAGGCCGAGGGCAGCTGCTTGCCCAGGGCTCCACTCTCCTTTTATTTTTATTTTTTATTTTTATTGAGATTGTTCAGATACCATACAATTATCCAAAGATCCAAAGTGTACAATCACTTGCCCCTGGGTACCCTCATACAGCTGTGCATCCATCACACTTAATTTTTGTTCAATTTTTAGAAACTTTTCATTACTCCAGACAAGAAATAAAGTGAAAGATGAAAAAAGAAAAAAAGAAAAGGAAACTCTAATCCTCCCCTATCCCTAACCAACCCCATCAATTGTTGACTCATAGTGTTGGTATAGAACATTTGTTATTGTTTATGAAAGAATGTTGAAATACTACTAACTGTAGTATATAGTTTGTAGTAGGTATATAGTTCTCCCCTATATGCCCCTCTATTATTAACTTCTAATTGTATTGTCATACATTTGTTCTGGTTCATGGAAGCGATTTCTAGTATTTGTACAGTTGATCATGGACATTGCCCACCATAGGATTCAGTTTTATACATTCCCATCTTTTGACCTCCAACTTTCCTTCTGGTGACATATATGACTCTGAGCTTCCCCTTTCCACCTCATTCACACACCATTCGGCGCTGTTAGTTATTCTCACATCTTGCTACCAACACCCCTGTTCATTTCCAAACATTTAAGTTCATCCTAATTGAACATTCTGCTCGTACTAAGCAACCACTCCCCATTCTTAAGCTTCGTCCTATATCTTGGTACCTTATATTTCATGTCTATGAGTTTACATATTATAATTAATTCCTATCAGTGAGACCCTGCAATAATTGTCCGTAAGTGTCTGGCTTATTTCACTCAGTATATTACCATCGAGGTTTTGTCATCAACCCATTTTTTTTTTTAATATGGTTTTGTTCACTCACCATACATTCCATCCCAAGTAAATAATCAATGGTTCTCTGCATGGTCATACATTTATGTGTTCACCACCTTCACCACTATCTATATAACGGCATCTACATTTCTTCCACAAGGCAGGAGGGAGAGTTAAAGAAGATAGAGAGGCAAAAGAAAGAGGAAAAAAAATGACAGCTAGGAAGCAGCAAAAGGCAAAATAACCTTAAATCAAAGTAAAGAGTCAGACAACACCACCAATGTCGAGTGTCTAACATGCCTCCCCTATCCCCCTCTCTTATCTGCATTCACCTTGGTGTATTGCCTTTGTTACATTAAAGGAAGCATAATACAATGATTCTATTAGTTACAGTCTCTAGTTTATGCCGATTACATCCCTCCCCCAATGCCTCCCCATTTTTAACACCTTGCAAGGTTGACATTTGCTTGTTCTCCCTTGTAAAAGAACATATTTGTACATTTTATCACAATTGTTGAATACTCTAAATTACACCAAGTTACACAGTCCCAGTCGTTACCTTTCCTCCTTTCTTGTGGTGTCTCACGTGCTCCCCACCTTCCTCTCTCAACCGTATTCATAGTTACCTTTGTTCAGTGTACTTACATTGTTGTGCTACCGTCTCCCAAAATTGTGTTCCAAACCACACACTCCTGTCTTCTATCACCCTGTAGTGCTCCCTTTAGTATTTCCTGTAGGGCAGGTGTCTTGTTCACAAAGTCTCTCATTGTCTGTTTGTCAGAAAATATTTTGAGCTCTCCCTCATATTTGAAGGACAGCTTTGCTGGATACAGGATTCTTGGTTGGTGGTTTTTCTCTTTCAGTATCTTAAATATATCACACCACTTCCTTCTGGCCTCCATGGTTTCTGCTGAGAGATCCGCACATAGTCTTATGAAGTTTCCTTTGTATGTAATGGATCGCTTTTCTCTTGCTGCTTTCAGGATTCTCTCTTTGTCTTTGACATTTGATAATCTGATTATTAAGTGTCTTGGCATAGGCCTATTCATATCTCTTCTGTTTGGAGTACGATTCGCTTCTTGGATCTGTAATTTTATGTCTTTCATAAGAGATGGGAAATTTTCATTAATTATTTCCTCTATTATTGCTTCTGCCCTCTTTCCCTTCTCTTCTCCTTCTGGGACACCAATGATACATACATTATTGTACTTTGTTTCATCCTTGAGTTCCTGGAGACATTGCTCATAGTTTTTCATTGTTTTCTCCATCTGCTCCTTTGCATGTAGGCTTTCAGGTGTTTTGTTCTCCAGTTCCTGAGTGTTTTCTTCTGCCTCTTGAGATCTGCTGTTGTATGTTTCCATTGTGTCTTTCATCTCTTGTGTTGTGCCTTTCATTTCCATAGATTCTACTAGTTGTTTTTTTGAAGTTTTGATTTCTGCCATATATATGCCCAGTGTTTCCTTTACAGCCTCTATCTCTTTTGCAATATCTTCTCTAAACTTTTTGAATTGATTTAGCATTAGTTGTTTAAATTCCTGTATCTCAGTTGAAGTGTACGTTTGTTCCTTTGACGGGGCCATAACTTTGTTTTTCTTAGTGTAGGTTGTAATTTTCTGTTGTCTAGGCATGGTTTCCTTGGTTATCCAAAGCAGGTTTTCCCAGACCAGAACAGGCTCAGGTCCCAGAGGGAAGAAATATTCAGTATCTGGTTTCCCTGCAGGTGTGTCTTAGAAAATTGCTCCACCCTTTGATGCCTCGGATCACTGTGCTTTTCTGCCCAGCAGGTGATGCCTGTTAGCCTATAATTCTTGACTGGTGTGAGGAGGTATGGCCGTGTTCCCCCAGGCTCTGGGGTCTGGTTCTGAATGGAAAGGGCCCCACCCCTTTCCTCCTAGAGAAGACAGACCCCTCAGGTGGAGGTCATTAGCATTTCAATGGTCTCGCTCTCTGCTTGTGCTGTCTCCACCCTTCCCCGAGTCACAGCCCTGGAAACTGAAAATGACTGGGGCTTTCTCCACTGAGCCGAAAAAGAAACAGATAGTCCCCTTCAGACCCAGTCCAAGGTGACCCTCCGGCTCTCCCAGGTCAGTCATCATCCAAAGCCTCTGTCTGTTTTTTGGGGATGCGTACCTGTAGTGAGCAGTCCACACTCGCTACTTAAAACCCCAGTTGGAGCTCAGCTGAGCTATATTCGCTTGCTGGGAGAGAGCTTCTCTCTGGCACCACGAGGCTCCGCAGCTCGGGCTATGGGGTGAGGGGGTCTCCTGACCTGGTTCCGCAGGCTTTACTTACAGATTTTATGCTGTGTTCTCAGGCATTCCTTCCAATTCAGGTTGGTGTATGATGAGTGGATGGTCTCGTTTGTTCCCCTGCAGTTATTCTGGATTATTTACTAGTTGTTTCTGGTTTTTTGTAGTTGTTCCAGGGGGACTGCTTAGCTTCCACTCCTCTCTATGCCGCCATCTTGCCCCCTGTCCGCTCTCCTTTCAGCGCCCACCGCGGTGAGCTGCATTCGAGCCAGGACATTTTCCATCCCGAATCTTTCCAACCCTGGGCCCTATGGTTGAGAAAGTTTCCTTCTTTTTGGAGAAGGGCTCAGAGAAGAAAGCTGTGTTGAGAACCCAGCAACATGGGAGCCCCCGCCCGTCGGGACAGGCCGTGCCTCACGGGGAACGGGGTCTCTCCGTGGGAAGGCGGCGAGGCAGGAAGCAGACAGGCTAGTTTACTTTCTGCTGTGTCTTTCTTTTTGACTTCAAAGAAAAATATTCCATAGCCAACACATGTGCAGTTCAAACAAGCCTGATGCCTTCCCGGAGATCGCGGGTTGTTCAAGAGCGACTGAGAAGCAGCGATTCTGAATTCCACGAGGACGGTGTGGTAGGGGAGGGTTTCCCGACGGAAGACCCCGACTTGGTTCCTCTGCCTTTGCCTCGGCCTTCGAATCGTGCACTGAAGAGGACAGGACGAGGCGTCAGTCACCTCGATTCCAGAAACTCATTTTCCGTTCACATTGCCTTGAAAATAAGGGTTGATCTGGGTTTGTCTCCAAATTGGTAATTTCTGATGCTTTTCTCCCTGTGCCACATCTCAGCGTTGGAGAACGAAGGGGCTTTCACAGACAGAGGCTCAGCATTGGTACATTTGAACACAAAGAACTCTCTTCCCCCGTGTCCTGCAAGCTCACAGAAGGACCGAGCAGGGCAGGCACCTGCCGCTGTCCACAGACCCAGCCTGGGGCCAGCCAGTGCCTCCGCTGCCCGGGGCTGCTGTGCGCCAAGGACAAATCCGGAGGTTCAGCCCACGGCTCACTTCGCTTTACTTGCCCCCCCCCCCCCGCCCCATCCTGTGCATTCTTAGGACCACGTGAAAAAGTGCTAATAAAGACCCTGTCTGCAAGAGGCACCCAGATACCCACTTTGGCTTAACTGTCTGTGTAATTCAAATACTCCATTTTGGTGGAGAAGGCAGGAGAAGGGCTTTTTGTTTTTGTTTTTTCTTTACTAGGTGTTGCTTTTTTAACTGAATTTGCGTAGATTCCATAGATTCCACTTAATCTTGATTTGCTCTTCTTCTCCCTTTCTGATAATGCAGCCTCCTGTTCACAGACAAAATTTTCTTTTGCTTCTCACCACCCCCTATGAAGGCTTGTTCCTGATTTTGCAATTTTTGTAGTTTCCAAATTTCTTGCACCCTCAAGGTCCTCAGTACATGGCTGAAAGGCTGAAATTCATCTGTAGAGACATTTTCAGATGCCTCCTTTGAACGTGTCAGACCCCAAGGCACATTATGCCCCCTGAGCTCTTTTTTTCACAGTTTCAATTTTCGCTGTTTGTTGCATTTTCTTTTTTCCTTTGCAGTGGGACATCAGAGGTCTGGGGTTTGTGTTGCCTCATTTCAAGCCCCGTGTGCTTTGCTCCCCCCGAGGCCCGGATGTCCCGGGTTGGCTCCAGCTCCGGGCCTGCCCCGTGCAAACCCTTCCTCGTGTCATTGTAAGACGCCTCCTGGGAGGTAAACGCATTCCTGTTTCTTCCGTTTCACAGGTGGGGGCTGTGCAGGCTGAGGAAGAAGAGTGTGGAGCACCAGGCTGGGGGGGGGGTGATTCCAGCTCCGTCCCCAGTTCTCGGAGCTCACCCTGTTGAGCCATTCCAGAGTCTCCATCCAGCACCAGGGAAAAGGAAAAGCTGCTAATCATGGGCTGACTGTGTTTCCTGAAGGCAACTGCCCCTTTCCTCCCCCTTGCTCGCCTGAGGTGCTGATTGCAAAGCCCTGGAACCAGCAACCTCTGCTTTGGTCACTCGGAACCGACCGGTGTCGGATGAGGTTGTTCCTTACCCGGTCCTGGGCAGTGGCTGTTTCACCATCCCTGGTCCCCAAGAGAGAAAACGGCCGCTTCTGTAAGCAAGTTCATCATTAACCTCCCCATCGAGCACGACCGTCCACTGCAGGTACTGACAGAAAACGTTAACTGTGACATTAGCGACAGCTCAGCAACAGCTGCAAGAAGCTGCTGGAACTTCCATCAGAATCCAGGGCACTCCCCTGTGACAGTGAGCGCAAGATGAAAATTAAGGGATAATAAGATGGATTTCCCTGTTTCTCACGTCCGCTAAGAGAAAGAAGAGCAAAAAGAGAAAGAGAAGGAGAAGGAAGCTGGGGACTGAAGTCTGTTTTCTAGCACACCCCTCACGTTCTTCCTCCCACCTGAAGCTGCTCGTGTGCACGGCTGTCTGAGGCTGCTGCAAGTCCCCCCGTTTGTGGCTTCCAGGCTGAAGAGGACACTTCTGGAGGAATGTAACTTAGTGTGACTTTAGTCACTTGAGTCTGAAAAT
This sequence comes from Choloepus didactylus, assembly GCF_015220235.1. NCBI lineage: Eukaryota > Metazoa > Chordata > Mammalia > Pilosa > Megalonychidae > Choloepus > Choloepus didactylus. Next base: position 782,439 of record NC_051318.1, read on the forward strand.
CTGCAGTCCCAACAGGAGCTTTCCTCCAAATCCCTGTCCTTTCACCCGTCTGCTTCCAAAGGACCAGCTGGAACCTGGCTTTGTCGGCACAGGCCCTGGATTGGGTTTGCATCTTCAGTCTCTGGCAAGCAGACCCCAGCCCTGGTGCCCATTTGCCATTGTTCACCCCGGACCCAAGGAGACATCCGTGCCATTGCGGCCCCTCCCACGGGAACCGCCAGATGGAGGCAGAGTCCCACAGCCCCCAGGCAGGATGGAGCCGGACCGAGGGGCTTCTCCGGAGGAGCAGCCACCTCTGAGGGCCACGAAAACAGAGTCTTCTCTTCATGATGTTGCAGTCACACAATGAGCTTCAGTTATGAGGTGGTGTGATGAGAATGGAGGTTTAGGAAGGCGGGGTGTGTGTGTGCCTGTGTGTGCCTGTGTGCACCTGTGTTTGTGTGTGCACTTTCGAGTGTCTGTGTGTGCCTGTGCCTGGGTATTTGTGTGAGTCTGTGTGTGTGCCTGTGTATGTGTGTGCATGCAATCCTGTGTGCACCTGTGTTCATGTGTGCCTGCTGTGTGTACCTATGTGTGCACCTGTGTTTGTGTGTGTGCATGTGTGCCTGTGCATATGCACTTGTGTGTGCGTGTGTGTTCCTGTGCCTGTGTGTTTGTGTGAATGTCTGTGTGCCTGTGTATATGTGCACGTGTGTGTGTGCAAGCCTTGTGTGCCTGAGCATGAGCCTGAGTGTGCCTCTGTGTGTGTGTGTGTGAATGCTCATGTTCAAGACCCTTCAAGCACCGAGATGACAACACTTGCCTGCTTGTGACTGACCCATGGCTTATTTACTGACTCACATTTCATCTTAAAAGACAAAATGTGCACATGGGTCACACTAATGTTTTCTGATGTTTATTGCACAAAGATGACTACACCACTCACCCCAGAGATGACATGAATAACACGTGTGCATGCATACATAAATCAACAGCTTGAAATGAGAGAGATATATATATAATATCAGCAACAGCTTGAAACCAGTTAAAAATGAGGCATAAAATTGATTAAACTTCACACACAAAAATATTGCTTCCAAAATACCATTTAAAATACTTACCAATGGTAAAGGAAAACATTGACATTTGTGAGCACCTTCCCCCTTTCCTCGCCGTTTTCTGTCATTTTCTTCCCTCCTTGTGCGGGGCCTTCTCCTCCCAGTGGGGGACCCCGGACGCCACAAGGCAGCGAGCACAGGCCCCCTGCAGCCCCACACCGAGAGGGTCGTGGCAAACCCGCACCCTCGGGTGCCTCGGTCCGGGGACTCGGCCCCTTTGTTAGTGTGCAAGGCACCGTGGCCCACCCAGCCGCTAGAGGACTTTAGGGCCCGAGTGCATCACGTTTCTTCACCTCACAACACCTCTGATTTGGGGGTCACCCTACAGCTGAGGCCGTGTTGTTTTCGATTGGCAGCATCTTTTCTTTCCTAGAGTATATAAAACAGTGGTGTTTCTTACAACCGAGGGTGTTTGTTTAATAAAATACGGTTTGTATTAAAAAGTGTTTTGCAGGCTTGAGGTACCATTCGGAAGTCAGACGCTGCCTTGTTGGTTCAGGATGAACGGTGGGAAATGTCTCCTGGGCCCGACCCGGACAATTGAAGACCCTCGGTGCATCACCCAGCCCCCGGCTGCAGGAAGCAGGAGGAGGAAACGCCCTTCTCCCCGCTCCTGCCTTGGTCGGGTGCCCCAGCCTGAGAGCTCCCCCAGAAGCCCCTCCCCAGCCTCGACCCCTTGCTCTGCGGCCCCCTGCCCTCGCCACCTGAGGCTCTGCCGGGAGCCCTGCCTCGTGCCCACCGCGACCTCCGAGCCCCTCGGATCTGCCCCCTTGGGCTCTGGAGGGTGTCGGCAGTGCGGGCGCATGTCCCTGCGCTACGCCGACCCTCCCACCCCCGAGGCCCGAGCTTCTGCTCACGCTAGCTCCTGCAGCCTGGAAACCCTGCCTTTCATTATAGCCAAACATCTGTCTTTATAGGTCCCTACATCCAGGATGAAAACTTCCCTCTGCTTCTCAGCTCTGACTTTATAATTACCATTGAATAGTCCATTTCTGACGCATCTGTGCTCTGTGTATGTTTTCCATCGTTATATATTTGTTAGTCTTACCTTTCCAAGTAGATGTTAAACCTTTAGACATCTTCTTTAGGGCTCACATTTTCCCTCCTACAAACCCAAAAGTCTAGCAAAATTCTGAGGACACGGCAAGCTCAAAGAATTATACTTTTTATGTTAAAAGTAATCCAGGCCATTCCCCAAATAGGCAGTAATCAGGGGAAGGAAAGTCTGCTCCAGGAAGCAGGGCCTGCAAGGCAAATTAAGGGGGCCAAGAAGACAGGAGACCCGGTTTACTAATGCTGCCGTTGTGCAAAATACCAGAAATGGGTTGCCTTTTATAAAGGGGGTTTATTTGATTACAAATTTACAGTCTGAAGGCCATGAAAATGTCCAAATTAAGGCATCTGCATGAGTATACCTTCACCAAAGGAAGGCCAATGGCATCTGGAAAACCTCTGTTAGCTGGGAAGGCACGTGGCTGGCATCTGCTGATCGTGTTCTAGCTCCTCTCTCAGCTCCTGTGCTTTCTTCAAATGTTGCTCTTGGGGTGTTTTGTCCTCTCTTATCTTCTTGGGGCAAACTCTGCGCTAGCATCTCCAAAGTGTCAGCAAAAGTCTGCTATCAATGGCCATCTCTAAAATGTCTCTCATAGCTGCTCTGAGGTCCTTCTGTTTGTGCGATCTTTTATAGGACTCCAGGGATCAAATCAAGACCCACCCTGAATAATCCACTCAAATGGTTCACCCACAGTTGATTGGGTCACATCTCCATGGAAACAATCAAAGGATTCCAACCTAATCAACACTAATACGTCTGCTCCCACAAGGCTGCATTAAAGAACATGGCATTTTAGGGGACATAACACATCCAAACTGATACAGACACATTTCCAAAATCTCCAGGGCCTTGTCCGTGCTACGGAAACTGCGAAGCAGCTGGAATCCAGCCCTGGCATCGGTGGACCTGGTGTGTGTCACCTGGCGTGTGATCCTGTGGAATCCCCACCGGGATGCGGAGACCAGACTTGCGAGTTCACCTCTGTGGCTGCAGACGGGGCCCCCACCCAGGCCACACCGAGAGGGCCCCGCGCTGGGCTGGACGCTCTGCTGCCACCGTCTCAAAATTCTTAATCTTTGAACAAAGGGCCTGTGTTTTCATTTTGCACTGTGCTCCAAAAATTATACAGCCAGTCCTCGTGGGAAATTTACTCCATTAAATTAAAGGCTGTTTGGTTCTTCCTACACTCGCCTTCTGGCCCCTGATATGGAGACTTACAGTTTCCCCGAAAGAGCTGTGACCACCCGAGAATCAAATCTGGGCATTTCAAGCATGTGTTTCCAGAGTTTCTGTTGTCTCCAGCTCATCAGGATTTTGAAGGTTAAAACAGGATAAAGCATTTCAAAACCTTTATCTTGTAAAATAAAAGACCTTAAGAAAAGTCCACGTACTTCATTATAATTTGGAGAAGAAATCCCCTGAATACACCAAACCTTTTCAAAGATCCATATTATAAAGGGCATAGATGAAGACTTTTTAAAAGTATATCACCAAAGATGGAGACACTATGACAATCTTCCCTGGTTATATTTTTCATCTTCAGCTCACAGCTCCACTTTTTTTGTTTTTATTAAATTCAGTTTTATTGAAATACATTCACACACCATACAATCATCCATGGTATACAATCCACTGTCCACAATATGATAACGTAGTTATGCATTCATCACCACAATCTATCTCTGAACATTTTCCTTACATCAGAAAGAACCAGAACAAGAATAAAATATAAAAGTGAAAAAAGAACACCCAAATCATCCCCCCATCCCACCCCATTGTCCTTTAGTTTTTATCCCCATTTTTCTACTCATCCATACACTAGATAAAGGGGGTGTGATCCACAAGGTCTTCACAATCACACTGTCACCCCTTGTAATCTACATTATTATATAATTGTCTTCAGGAGTCCAGACTGCTGGGTTGGAGTTTGGTAGTTCCAGGTATTTACTTCTAGCTATTCCAATACATTAAAGCCTAAGAGGTGTTATCTATATAGTGCATAAGAATGTCCACCAGAGTGACCTCTCGACTCCATTTGAAATCTCTCAGCCACTGAAACTATTTCGTCCCATTTTGCATCCCCCTTTTGGTCAAGAAGATACTCTCAGTCCCATGATGCTGGGTCCACATTCATCCCCAGGAGTCATATTCTGCGTTGCCAGAGAGATTTACACCCCTGGGAGTCGGGTCCCACGTAGGGGGGAGGGCAGCGAGTTCACCTGTCGAGATGGCTCAGTTAGAGAGAGAGAGGGCCACATCTGAGCAACAAAGAGGTACTCAGGGGGAGACTCTTAGGCACCATTACATACAACTTTAGACTCTCCTTTGTGGTAATGAGCTTCATAAGGGCAAGTCCCATGCTCGAGGGCTCAGCACATTAAACCGCCAGTCCCAATGTTTGTGACAACATCAACACCAGTCCAGGTGAGGATGTCCAACACATCTGCACCTTCCCCCAGATCCTCGGGGCTGGGGAGGGGGAGGCTATAAATATATTTTTTATTATCTGCCCAAATTACTCTGGGATGTGTCACTATTTCACTCCAGCCTATACTAACCTACCATATCTCACTTCCTATTCAAAGTTCCATGCAATTGTGGTGTTTGAACAAATCGACTGTAGAGTTGTACCATTTAGAAAATTTAGATCCTGTACCAAATAGATATCTATTCCCTTGGTCTCATATGGAAGTTGAAGTTTTAAAACACAATCAGTTTCAACCTTTACCCTTTGGCCTGGCTTGCCCTGGTCTTAACCAGACCTGCTTCACTCATATCACTAATTGGAAGTCTGGGCTCCCTTTCAGCTTTTTTTTTTTTTTTTTTTTTGACAGTGGCTGTATGCACTAATACTGACATTCATATCTGCCAAGCTCTAGCTCTGAGTTTCAGGTGTCTCAGAGATATGCATTGTTCCAGAGACCAATCAGGTTATACGCTAGGGGATCTGCATCTCAAAGTTTAGAGATAGGCCTTACAATTCAGGGATAGAGTTAACTGCTGTAAGAGCTTACAGTCTAGGGACTATTACAATTATTGTGTCCACGTTAGGCTATGTTCTAAGATTCAATTCTGAGTTAACACATTGTAGTTAGTCCATATCGGTGAGGCATCACCCCTCTCACCATGTTTTCTCCAAAACTTTTACTCCTATATATATATTTTCCTACAATTTTATAGAGTTATATTCTCATACCATACATTTATCCACAGTGTACAATCAGTTGTTCATGGTATCATCATAAAGTTGTACATTTATCACCACAATCAGCACTTGAACATACTGATTACTACAAGAAAAATTGTTTTTTTTTTTTAGCAATAAGAAAAAAATGATAAAAAGAAAAATAACATGTCATCCAATACAATATACTAGTAAGGACAGCAAATAACACCGCTACCAAGAATCCCATATTCCTCCCCTATATCCCCCTCTCATATACATTTAGCATTGGCATATTGCCTTTGTTACATTTAATGGAGGTATATTACAATGTTACTGTTGACCATAGACTCCAGTTCGCTTTGATTATGTTTTTTCCTGAATACCATCCCCTTTTCAAATTTCTACATGGTTGACATTCATTTGCTTTCCCACATGCAAAACCATTTTTATATTTGTATATTTAGTAACAGTCATTGGCCACTCCAGTTTTTGCCACGTTATACAGCCCCAGTCTTTATCATCTATCTTTACCTCTGGTGTCGTACATTCTCCTATCCCACCTCTTTCAGCTTTACTCAGACATCTTTGTTCAGTGTACTTACAATACCGTGCTACCATCACACAGTATTATGCTATCTATTTTTGGATCTATGCAATCAATCCTAAACATTCTGTAGTCCTTCAGCATCAAATGGCTGATCTCTGCCCTCTTTCTATCTCCTGGTCGCCTGTGTTGTCAGCTTTAACTCCCAGAGTTTGTTCATTAATGTCTGTTCATATTAGTGAGACCATACAGAATCTGTCCTTTTGTTTCTGGCTAACTTCACTCAACATAATGTCCTCAAGGTTCATCCACATTATTACATGATCCATGTCTTTATTCTGTCTTACAACAGCTCCACTTTTTATTTTGTTTTATTGAAAACATATATGGCCCAAACATTTGAATTAGTTTCTCTGCTCAAAGCAGAGTAACAAGGGAATTAACCCCCTTTGAAATTTGTCATCTAGAGTCAAATTTGATCCAGCAGTAGATTCTTAACATGATTCAGTAAAATACATATTCCCAAGCTTAGTATTTCTGTGTGATTTGAGTGAGGATATTGAGGACCAAATGAACAGGTGTATACAGTGTGCTGGATTTGTGGAAACTTCATAAGCATGTAGAGATTTTGCCTGAGAAGATGATTAAATTCTGTCACTTTCCAAGCATATTTCAAAATCTGATGTTCCTGATGCCCTCTCAGGTGTGATGTCCTGTCTGAAAGCTCTGGGACACAAGAAGGTACGATAAGACTCCAGGTGAAGGTCTCCGTTGCTATCTGAGGTAACAAAGATTCAAAAACGGACAAGAAAAATGTAACAGGGTTTAGAAGGAAAATAATAGTGAGATAAAAGTTACTTGCCAAGGGGAGTCAAGAATTACTAAACCTGTTTTAGTGATTCTGTTTTTTCATGGTCCCACAGAAAAGCACGCACAGGGTCAACAGCCCAAGGACATGCTTCATCACTGTTAACATTGAGCCCAAATCACTGTAAACCTTACTGAATTAGGCTGGATCGCTCCATGTGGAGATCTCCAAGTACACATCTTATCTACAAAAACCTAGGCACAGTCTGCCTAGTAACGAGCCTTAAATTAAGTGTTTTCAATGAACTGCATAAACAACACAAAAGGTAAAGGGGTCTGGTGTGGGGAAAAGACTTTAGAATCAGGTTCTTGCTTCCAGTTCTCGAGCAGTTTCGCCTGACTCTTTGGGTGGATCCTCTCTTATTCCTCTCCGGGTCGGCTCACGATTACACTGCTTGGAGCCCTGCTTCCCTCCTAGCCCACATTTCCTACGAAGTCCCTCTGATACTACGTCTCTCTCCAAAACTGCAGAGGTCAGATTTCCCAAGGCCTAGGGTGCACGTCTAAGTCCTACAGCGCATCTTCTCCAGGGCAAAGGCGAGGAGGACACGGCCTCCTTCTGAAACATCTGGCATTTAGCACTCTCTGGAGCGGACGGAATCCCCAGGGAGACACAAGCTGCGGGTGTGCTGTGAGCCCACAGTGAAGAGGAGCTCTTGAAGGTGTCACTCTAGTTAAGGGGTGCCCTGCTGAACAAGGGTGGCCTGCACCCTTCCGACCAGAGGCCTTGGAAAGAGAAGAAAACAGAGGCCAGAAATTGGAGAAGTCCACAGAAACGCAAGGAGTTGATGAAAGCAGAGCCCATGGCCATGCAGCGGGGGGCAGAGATGCAAGCCGAGCAACCCTAAGGACGGCCGGCAGCCAGCCCCGGAACGCTGCGGAACCCGGGAGAACACAAGCCATGCCATGTCTCAGTTTTGGGCTTTCCCTTGCTTCAAAACCATGAGCCAATACATGCCCATTGTGCGGTATCTGTCACAGCGGCCTTGCCAACTAAGACACGGTATCTCCAGCTTCCTCTCCTTTCAGAGTTAGAATTTAATCTACCATCATAGTTCACGACATTCTTTCTCTACTTTCCCTTCTATCTAGTAACCTCTCCAACTGCAATAGCACATCGTCGCAGCCCACGAGGGCTTTGCGGGTCCAGAGGCCAAAGACGACCCCGGGCATGGTCCGATACCTGAGCTCTTACTCAGGGCTCACCGACAGGAGGGAAGTCGCGGAGAGATCACGACGGCTCGCTCAGGCCGGGCGGGCACCGCATTCGCAGGGAAGTCCACCGCGCGTTCAAGCTAGTTGGTCAAGCGGGTTATAAGGGTTTAAGACAAAGACACTCCTAAGGGCACAAGTGCAGGAGAAGGTCATGACGGGGGAGGGAGTCGGTGATCGATGATAACCACAAGAGCGTCGAGAAGGAAGTAAACTATTAACAGCTGAAGGCCGCGTGTGGGGACCCCGGAGGAGGCTTATTCAAGTCTGGGTGTGAGACTCAACGTTTCCATCTCACTCCTTCGTGAGACCACGAGTGTCTCACCTCCTGCTTATTCTCTGTTTCACGTTTCAAAGTTACATTTTAAGATTAATTTCCCTTTTCTCTTTACTGGCTTGCAAAGATGAGAGGTGACCTCATCTGCCCAGGTCACGCAGACTGCTCCGCTCGGGCCGGGGGCTGCCACACTCATCGTCAACCCCGCAGAGGCAGCCGCCCCCACCCTTCCACTTCCTGTGGACGTTCTGGAGGAAGTGGGTCACGGAGGAAAGGAGAGGGAAGGGCGGTGCAAACAGGAATCCTGAAGTTATCCAGAAACAGATCCTTCAAAAAATGTGCTTTATCTTTATATTGTGGTCACTGTGATACATAAAAAAATCCATCAGTTAAAAAAAGTGTGGGACATGTTAGGAGCCATATTGTTGTAAAGCTATATCACCACCCTTTTTAGGCAAGAAGAAAAAATGTTTGGGGACCAACGATTTTGATAAAATTTGTCATCATGAATGAGTGTATTGATGCAACACTTCATTTCGTACCCAGGGGGCCTGTGGCAACGTCCGGGGACATTTGCATTGCCATGCCTAGGGGCACCCTGACATCTAGAGGGGCAGCCAGGGGTGCTGCCCACATCCAACAGGGCCCAGCGGCCCCCACACAGAATGGCCTGCCCCAAAGTCCAGTGGAATTGGGAAAGTGCACCATATCCTATTCATTGGACAACAACGGAGAGGAGGTCTCACGCAGCAGGAGTTCCTCTCCTAACCCCCAGGTGGGCTGCTCCAACTCCAGGGGTGTCACTGGCTCAGGGGTGGTCCCAGGGTGAGAGGGGGGCCACCGCAGGCTGTCTTCAGGCACCGGGTCGCCTCACCCACCCCGACTCCCCGGGGCACGGCCTCCGCCAGCCCCTGCACCAGCCCTGCCCCTGCCCTGAGGAAGCTTGAAAACAGCCTGGCTCAAAGGGTGTGAGGGCCACTGGGGAGCAGGCCCTAGAATACTTCCCGTGCCTCTGAGAATATGACAGAGTCCTCTGCAGCTTTAATTTTGCAAGAAAATCAGTGTTTGAAGCACTTGTGGATGTGCCACTGATGTGTAAGAAATCACCAAAAGAACAGTCTTAACCTTCCCAGTTTTGACTTCCAGCCTCCACTCCCAGTGTTTTGGTTCTTTTCTACCAATTTACTAGGCTCATACTTCTGCTTTTATTTTTCCTTCAATATCATGTGGGCAAAGCACTTTCCTACTGTGAATATTTGCATTTTTGAGCGTGATCTGAAAGGCACCGTGTTCCTCAGACAATCGCAATCCCAGAGCCTTGCAGGTATCCATGGGAGAATTTCATACAGCGATAAACCACCACGCTGAGCAGGAAACCGTACTAGTGACACTCTAGAACATAAAAGAAATCAGCCAGAGAAGTACAATGCGAAGGAAACATTTGACTAAAACAGTTAAAAAAAAAAACAAAATTGAAAACCAAAAAACACCATATTTATTTAGTTTAGAAATAGGTGGAGCCATTTGCATTTTCTCGTGTGTAAATGTGCTTGTTTGCTTGCACAGGCATGAATGTGTGTGTGTGTACACATACACATATGCTCTTCTTGAAACTTTTAACTATCATTGTTGTATTCTTATCATCAACAACAATTTTTAAATGTGTCACAGTTATGAAAATGGGCACCAGATGTGCAGTGAGGGGCTGGAGCTGAGAAATCCGCTCCGGTTGGGGGCTGGCCGCCCGCTGGGAGAGGAGAGGTCCCTTTTCACCCCAAGTGTGTGCTTTCATTCTAAAGTAGTCCCTTTAAAGAATACATTTTTCTCTCACCTAGAACCCAAAGAAGGTAGTAGAAGTAATCAGTTCTTTAATTTTGCTAAATGTCCCACCATCAACAGCATCAAGAAATAAGGTGACTCTGTTCCAAAGAAAAAGAGAAAACGCATCCGATGAAAAAGAAACAGCCATGAGAAGGGGGTGGCGTCCCCGGGACAAAGCCCTAAGGGCAAGGCCACAGTGCGTGGGGTAGGCTTTCTGGAATGGATTCTGGGAGACCTGTGTCTACTTCAGCTCTATGAGGAGGATGGAAGGAAGGAGGCAGTTTCCCCACCTGTGAAACGGAATAAGAAAATAGCTGCAAAAATGCTTTAAAAATACCAAGGAGCCATGCGGGTGGTTGACATTGCACCTGAGCACTGCTGAAGGAAGCTTCACCCAGCCGTGGCACACTCACATTTAGGGACAAGACGTACCAGCACTGAAGCAGGCACACAGCCGCCCCTAAAACCAAGGCACAAGCCCAGGAGCCAGCTCTCCGCCCCTCAGGACCGGCGGGTACCTGGTCCCAGAGCCAAGGGCCACGGGCACTGCCGAGCCCCCCGGAAATGACCGCCATTGCCATTTGCTCCTCTGTGGCCAAATCAAACAGTGACGATGGCAACTCATAGCACTTCTAACGCACAGACGAGAGCTGATATCTACTGACCATATGACAAGTCTCAGGAACCAGGCTAAGTTCTTCCCGTTGACCTTCCCATTTAATGCTCACAGAAGAAACTGAGGCACAGCAACGAACATGACCTGTGGAAGGACACAGAGAACACACTTTGGAGGCAGAATGAGAGCTTCAAAAGGTTATGGAAATACCCACGTTATGCCCTCAGATGTCAGTGTTACATGTGGCAAACGGGATAAGAAAGTGAAGGACAAGGAAAGGACACAGTCTTCGCAGAGACTACATTTGAGGTCTGAAAAATACCAGAGCCAGCGAGGGAAAGCTTGCCAGTGTTTGCAGTGCTCGCTGCCAGCTCCTTCTCACCCTGCGTGCTCTGGCCGAGCCAGACGCAGAATCTCTGGCACTAAGGCACGCCTGCCCTTGGTGGCTCCTGAGAGCGGGCACTTGCTGCTGACACACCTGTCAAGTTCAGGTGTGAGCTGGGCTGAAGGACGAGTCTGCACCACGGGCCCTGCCTGCCTGGAGAGGGAGCAGGGAGCTCTGCCCGGGAGCACCCAGGTGCTCAGCCGCTGGAGGTCGGCGTGTCCCTTGTGGAAACGGGAAGGAAGGGCCTTCTCCAGGTGGGACCACAAGGTAACCAAGTCATCGTGAAGTGAGTGTGAGCAGAGGCGGCTCTGCACGGGCATGGTGCTCCTTAGATGCGGCAGCAAAGGCCTTGACGACCCCAGGTGGGCCAGACTGAAAAACAGGTGACAAGCAGATCAGAAGGGCCCAAGGAGAGAGATGAGCTGAAAGCTGGTCCAAGAACTTTCTGGAAGAGCACAGGTCCAGGTGTCACATTATGTGAGCAGACAGTGAGGTGCAGCATGTGGCACCCACACAAAGCCGCGGACAGAGCCAAGGCAGAGCCACCCATGGCCCATGAGCAGATGTGGGCAGGTGTGGGGTAGCAATGGGGCTGGGCTGGACAGAAAGCAGTAGGTGGCAAGGCATGGGGGTGGGCAAGGGAGAAAGCACTGGCAAGGCCAGAGGGATGAACATCACGTGTCTGAACAGGGGGGTCAAAACACCACAGCAGACTGGGATGGAACACGGAACTTCCTGCCATGAGCATTGATCGGCAGCTCTTCCCGATGGCTGTAGAGCACATCCTCCAACGCCAGCCAGATTTAACAGCCAGGCCCTTTACCTGCTGCTCCGTGTCTGCATGACCCTCTCATGGTGAGCAGGACTGGGGCTGCCCCAGCCTCACTGGCAGTCCTTTGCCCACCCTGTAGGCGCTGTGGACACGCCCTCAACTCCCCAAAGCTGAATGAAGCTTCTCACCGCCCCTCCCTGCGGTGGAGCCCCCAGGCCGCCCCAGCCATCCTGGCAGGTGAGCCAGCCGCCCCGCGGCACCCGGAGCCACGTCTTCGCTGTCCTCAAGAGTCAGAGGCCTGGCGGGGCGGGGCAAGATGGCAGAGTGGTGAGGCGCAGAATTTCATCTCTCTTCTAGAGCAGCTGGTAATTACCCAAGAACTTTATGAAACAGTGTTTTCGGGGTCTCCAGTAACCAGTCACACATCGGAAACAAGTTTGGACCTGGAGGAAAAGCTGAGATTGCAGCAAACATTGTAAGTTCCCCTGACCAGGGGTCTGGCGCCCCTCCCCACCCAGAGCCCACAGACTGTCTTGCTGCCGGCTCCCTGAAAGAAGGAAAAAAAAAACAGAACAACAATCTGCCGAGGACAAGAAGAGGGGCTCAACCCAGACACAACTGCAGAATTAACTAACAAATTAATTAACTAATTTTTGGAGCTGGGGGTGCTAAAGAAGGGCTGGGCTCTGAGAAGGGGGGGGGTGGCACATAAAAGCAGGCACCCATTCCCAGCCTCCAAAAAGCCCTTTTTTTTTCCCCCTACATTTTGTCCCTTGTCCCTTCTCACTGACTCCTTATCTTTTTGCATTTCAATAGCCCCTGGCAGGGGCTGAATTGAAGCTATTGGAGACAATAGTGCATAGTACATCTCTAAATGCTCTAGTCTGACACTGACAAAACTTCCACGCTGGGGAAAGACTTTTAAAAGGGACTCCTTTTTTTTTCTTTGGTTTTTTTTTTTTTTTGCTTGTTTTTCTTTTCTGTTTTTTTAATCTAAAAGTAACATATGTAGTTATTTTCTATTAGAAAGCCCAAGCTGAAGGGCTAGGCTAGGCTTGGAGGCAGACAGAGTACCCAGAACTTCTTCAAATTCCACATTCACTTCTGAAGGTCTCCACCCCCGTCTTTATTTGGGAACTCAGGCTGACCAAGGAATTTAGCTGAAGTTGCCCCAAAGAGGAGAGGGGAGAAGGGAATAGTGCCCCTGAGAGACAACTGGAGTTCTGAGGACTGGGAGAGTGGAGGGAGGTCCAGCTCAACTGGCAGTCCTCCTTCTGGGAACTCAGACCCCAGGGGCTGGAATTCAGACTCTGGCTTCAGTCAGCCACGCCCCTGACAGGATCAGAGTCACCAGGAGAACTAAAGGCTCCACACCTCCTTACACTGGTGGGGGAGCTGCGGGCTGGCCAGCGCCACCTGCTGGACAGGAGAGGAAAAGCACCAATTCTAAAGGCCTCATAGGAGGGTCTCGTTCTCAGGAAAACGCCATACCCTTCCAATGAGACCTGGGCCTCACTAGACTGGGAAAATCTGACTAGGGTTGACCATATCTGAGGATACCCACTCACAAAACAACTACATAGAGTCAGGGCAAGAAACAGAAAAAACAAGAGGTGAAAAATTCTGATCAACTAAATGAAACCTAAGTTAGAGGTCTAGAATAAGTTGAACTGAACAACAGAGGTCAGAGAACAAAGCCAGCCAACAAGAAACCCCTAGGTAAAAGGGAGAAAATGAGCTCCAGAATAAACTAATCAAGAAAATCACATGTCTAGACAACTTAAGATAACAAGCCATACTAGGAAACATGAAAATATGGACCAGCCAAAAGAACAAACTAATAGCTCAACCAAGATACAGGAGTTGAGGCAACTAATGCTAAATCAATTCAATGAACTGAAGGAAGATATATCAAAAGAGCTGAAGAATATAAAGAAGACATTGTATGACCATAAAGAAGAATTATAAACTTCAAAAAAACAAATGGCAGAACTCATGGGAGTGAAGGCCACAATGGAGGAGATGAAAAACACAATGGAGGGACACAACAGTAGATCTGACCAGGCAGAAGAAAGGATCAGTGAACTGGAAGACAAAACATTTAAATTCATACACACAAAAGAACAGATGGTGAAAAAAATGGAAAAATATGAGCAAGGTCTTAGGGAGCTGAGTGATAACATGAAATGCACGAATATATGTGTTATCGGTATCCCAGAAGGAGAAGAGAGGAGGAAAGGAGCAGAAAGAATAATAGAAGAAATAGAAGACTATGTACAGATTTCTCCACAGAAACCGTGGAAGTGAGAAGACAGTGGTATGATATATTTAAGATACTGAAAGAGAAAAACTGCCAACCAAGAATTCTATATCCAGCAAAACTGTCCTTCAAAAATGAAGGCGAGATTAAAATATTTTCAGACAAAAAAACACTGAGAGAGTTTTTGAATAAGAGACCAGCACTACAAGAAATACCAAAGGGAATGCTACAGGCTGATAGGAAACAACAGGAGAGAGAGAGTTGGAGAAGAGTGCAGAAATGAAGATTATAAGGAAAGGTAAAAAGAGAGAGAGGAAAAAATAAAATATGATGTATAAAATCCAAAAGAAAAAATGGTAGAAGAAAGTACTGCCCTTACAGTAATAACACTAAATGTAAATGGATTAAACTCCCCAATAAAAAGACACAGACTTGTAGAATGGATTAAAAAACAGGACCCATCTATATGCTGTCTACAAGAAACTCACTTTAGACACAAGGGCAAAAACAGACAGACAGTGAAAGGTTGGAAAAAGATATTTCACACAAACTACCCAAAAAAAGCAGGCAGCTATATTAATATCAGACAAATTAGACTTCAAAAGTAAAACAATTAAAAGAGACAAATAAGGACACTATATATTAATAAAAGGGTCAATTCATCAAGAAAACATAACAATCATAAATATTTATGCACCAAGCCAGAATGCCCCAAAATTCATGAGGCAAACACTGAGATCACTGAAAGGAGAAGTAGACACCTCTAAAATAATAGTTGGAGATTTCAATAAACTGCTTTCATCAATGAATAGAATATTTAAACAGGGGATCAATAAAGAAATGGAGATGCTGAATTGTACGATAAATGAACTAGACTTGACAGAAATTTATAGAACACTACATCCAACAACAGCAGGATACATTTTTTTCTCAAGTGCTCATGGAACATTCTCTAGGATAGACCACATGTTGGGTCACAAAGCAAGTCTCAACAAATTTAAAATATTGATATTATACAAAACACTTTCTCAGACCATAATGGAATGAAGTTGGAAATAAATAAAAGGCAGAAGGTCATAAAGTTCACAAATATGTGGAGGCTAAACACACCCTCTTAGAAAACCAGTGGGTAAAGGAAGAAATTACAAGAGAAATTAGCAAATACCTCGAGGCAAATGCAATGAAAACACAACATATCAAAACTTATGGGATGCAGCAAAGGCAGACCTGAGAGGGAAATTTGTTGCCCTAAATGCCTATAATAAAAGAGGAGAGAGAGAGAGAGAGGAGCTAAGATGGCAGCACAGAGAGGAGTGGAAGACTGTTAGTCCCCCCTGGAACAATTCATAAAAGACCAAAAACTAGTAAATAACCTGGAATAACTGTGGGGAGACAAACATGACTGTCCACTCATTATCCACCAACCTGAAATGGGAGGAATGCCAGAGATCACAGCATAAAATCTTTAAGTAAAACTGTGGACCTGTGCTGAGAGCCAATAGCTGAGAGCCCCTTCCTCATGGAAGCCTTGTGGTGCTAGAGAGCAGCACTCTCTCAGCCCAGCTCCAACTGGGGTTTTAATGGTAACTGCTCAATACAGATAGCAAATCCTCAACAAGCAGACAGGCTTTTGGTGACAAATGACCTTGGTAGAGTCAGGGGACATATCTGTCTCAGGACGGGGAGCCCAGAGGATCGGGTGCTATCTCTGGCTGACAGATGGAACCTGGGAGCTTTTCTGTCCCTGTGCCGGATTGAGTGTATTGTGTCCCCCAAATGCCATTATCTTTGTAGTCTTGTGTGGGGCAGAAGTTTTGGTGTTGGTTAGATTTGCTTGGAGTGTGCCCCACCCAGCTGTGGGAGATAATTTTGATGAGATGTTCCCATGGAGGCGTGGCCCCACCCATTCGGGTGGGCCTTGATTGGAGGAGCTATATAAATGAGCTGACTCAAAGAGAGAAAAGAGAGTGCAGCTGGGAGTGATGTTTTGAAGAGAAGCAAGCTTGCTAGAAAGGAATGTCCTGGGAGAAAGCCGTTTTGAGGCTGGAGCTTTGGAGCAGACGCCAGCTGCCTTCCTAGCTAACAGAGGTTTTCCGGACACCACTGGCCGTCTTCCAGTGAAGGTACCCGATTGCTGGTGTGTTACCTTGGATGCTTTGTGGCCTTAAGACTGTAACTGTGTAGTGAAATAAACCCCCGTTTTATAAAAGCCTGTCCATCTCTGGTGTTTTGCATTCTGCAGCATTAGCAAACTAGGACAGTCCCTTTCTCTGTGGAGAAAACCTCAGCCATTTTCAGTCTGCAGCACTTTGCAGTAAAGACAGCCTCAGCCATTTTAAAATCAAAACACTTTGATCAGCAGAGTCAGAGAAACAAAGAACTTATTGATATTCAGATGACCTCTCTGGAGGGGGCATAGCTTCCCAAGAGGAAAGGGAGGGGCCCAGCTCTACTGCCTGCCTTTCCAGAACCAGACCCCAAAGCCTGGGGGAGGAGAGCCACAGGCCACACCACTGCCAGGCAGAAAAGCACAGGTGTATCAATCCTCCAAGAAAAACCATCAGGGATACTGGACACTGAATATTTCCTCCTTCTGTGACCTGAGCCTGTTCTTGTCTGGGAAAACCTGATTGGGGTGGCCTGGGAGGTCAGATGCCTAGACAACAGAAAACTACAACCTACACTAAGAAAAACGAAGCTACGGCCCAGTCAAAGGAACAAACACATACTTCAACTGAGATACAGGAACTTGAACAACTAATGCTAAATCAATTCAAAAAGTTTAGAGAATATTTCACAAAAGAGATAGAGTCTGTAAAGAAAACACTGGGCATACATAAGGCAGAAATCGAAAGTTCAAAAAAACAACTAGTAGAATCTATGGAAATGAAAGGCACAACACAAGAGATGAAAGACACAATGGAAACATACAACAGCAGATCTCAAGAAGCAGAAGAAAACACTCAAGAACTGGAGAACAAAACACCTGAAAGCCTACCTGCAAAGAAGCAGATAGAGAAAAAAATGAAAAAATATGAGCAATGTCTCCGGGAATTTAAGGATGAAACAAAGTACAATAATGTACGTATCATTGGTGTCCCAGAAGGAGAAGAGAAGGGAAAAGGGGCAGAGGCAATAATAGAGGAAATAATTAATGAAAATTTCCCATCTCTTATGAAAGACATAAAATTACAGATCCAAGAAGCACAGCATACCCCAAACATAATAGATCTGAATAGGCCTACACCAAGACACTTAATAATCAGATTATCAAATGTCAAAGACAGAGAGAATCCTAAAAGCAGCAAGAGAAAAGTAATCCATCACATACAAAGGAAGCTTAATAAAACTATGTGCGGATCTCTCAGCAGGAACCATGGAGGCAAGAAGGAAGTGGTTGATATATTTAAGATACTGAAAGACAAAAACTGCCAACCCAAAATCCTATATCCAGCAAAGCTGTCCTTCAATTATGAAGGAGAGCTCAAAATATTTTCCAACAAACAGACAACGAGAGACTTTGTGAACAAGACACCCACCCTATAGGAAATACTAAAGAGAGCACTACAGAGTGATAGGAGAAGACAGGAGTGTGTGGTTTGGAACACAATTTTGGGAGATGGTAGCACAGCAATGTGAGTACACTTAACAAAGATTATGAATACGGTTGAGAGAGGAAGGTTGGGAGCATGTGAGACACCAGAAGAAAGGAGGAAAGATAAAGACTGGGACTGTGTAACTCAGTGAAATCTAGAGTGTTCAACAATTGTGATAAAATGTACAAATATGTTCTTTTACGAGGGAGAACAAGCAAATGTCAACCTTGCAAGTTGTTAAAAATGGGGAGGCACTGGGGGAGGGATGCAATCAATGTAAACTAGAGACTGTAACTAACAGAATCATTGTATTATGCTTCCCTTAATGTAACAAAGGCGATATACCAAGGTGAATGCAGATAAGAGGGGGGGAGGGATAGGGGAGGCATGTTAGACACTTGACATTGGTGGTATTGTCTGACTCTTTACTTTGATTTAAGGTTACTTTTCCTTTTGCTACTTCCTAGCTGTCATTTTTTTTCCTCTTTCTTTTGCCTCTCTACCTTCTTTGACTCTCCCTCCTGCCTTGTGGAAGAAATACAGATGCCCTTATATAGATAGTGGTGAAGGTGGTGAACACAAATATGTGACTATACAGAGAACCATCGATTGTTTTCTTAGGATGGAATGTATGGTGTGTGAACAAAACTATCTTAAAAAAAAATGGGTTGAAGACAAAACCTCAAGGGCAATATACCGAGCGAAATAAGCCAGACACATAAGGACAAATATTGCAGGGTCTCACTGATAAGAACTAATTATAATACGTAAATTCATAGACATGAAATATAAGGTACCAAAATATAGGGCGAGGCTTAAGAATGGGAAGCAGTTGCTTAGTATGAGCAGAATGTTCAACTAGGATGAACTTAAATGCTTGGAAATGAACAGAGGTGTCGGTAGCAAGATGTGAGAATAACTAACAGTGCTGAATGGTGCATGAATGAGGTGGAAAGGGGAAGCTCAGAGTCATATATGTCACCAGAAGGAAAGTTGGAGGTCAAAAGATGAGAATGTATAAAACTGAATCCTATGGTGGGCAATGTCCATGATCAACTGTACAAATATTAAAAAACTCTTCCATGAACCAGAACAAATGTATGACAATCCAACTAGAAGTTAATAATAGAGGGGCATATAGGGAAGAAATACATACCTACTGCAAACTATATACTACAGTTAGTAGTATTTCAACATTCTTTCATAAACAATAACAAATGTTCTATACCAACACTATGAGTCAACAATTGAGGGGGGTTGGTTAGGGATATGGGAGGATTCGAGTTTTCTTTTCTTTTTTTTTTTCTTTTTTTTTTTTCATCTTTCACTTTATTTCTTGTCTGAAGTAATGAAAAGTTTCTAAAAATTGAAGAAAAATTAAGTGCAGTGATGGATGCACAGCTGTATGAGGGTACCAGGGGCAACTGATTGTACACTTTGGATCTTTGGATAGTTGCATGGTATCTGCACAATCCCAATAAAAATTAAAAAGAAAAAAAAAGAAAAAAAAGAGAAGAGAGAGCAAAAATTGAAGAATTAACTGTTCACCTGGAGGAATTAGAGAAAGAACAGCAAACTAACCCCAAAGCAAACAGAAGAGAAGAAATAAAGATTTGAGAAGAAATAAATGCAAGTGAGAACAGGAAAACAATAGAGACAATCAACAAAACCAGAAGTTGGTTCTTTGAGAAAATCAATAAAATTGATGGACCACTGCCTAGGCTAAGAAAAAAAAAAAGAGAGAGAGGGGATGCAAATAAATGCAACCTGAAATGGGAAAGGAAACATAACCACTGACCCTGCAGAAATTAAGGAAATAATGAGAAGATAATATGAGAAACTATATGCTAATAAACTAGACAACTTGGACGAAATGGACAACTTCCTAGAAAAGCAAAACAACCAATATTGACTCAAGAAGAATACATGACCTCAACAAATCAATCACAAGTAAAGAAATTGAATCAGTCATCCAAAAACTCCCAAAAAGGAAAAGCTCAGCACCAGATGCCTTCACATGTGAATTCTACCGAGCATTCAAGAAAGATTTAGTACCAATCATGCTCAAACTCTTCAAAAAAATTGAAGAAGAGGGAAAACTACCTAATTCATTCTATGAAGCCAACATCACCCTAATACCAAAATCAGACAAAGATACTACAAAAAAAGAAAATTATAGACCAATCTCTTTAATGAGTATAGATGCAAAATTCCTCAACAACATACTTGCAAATCTAATCCAGCAGTACATTAAAAGAATTATACACCATGATCAGGTGGGACTTATTCCAGGTATGCAAGGCTGGTTCCAGCACAAGAACATCTATTAATGTAATACACCATATTAATGAATCAAAGCAGAAGAACCACATGATCATCTTGATTGATGCAGAAAAGGGTTTTGACAAAATTCAACATTCTTTCCTGATGAAATCATTTCAAAGGATAGGAATAGAAGGGAACTTTTTCAATATGATAAAGGCGATATATGAAAAACCCACAGTTAACATCATACTCAATGGAGAGAGACTGAAAGCTTTCTCTCTAAGATCAGGCACAAGACAGGGATGCTCACTAACACCATTGTTATTCAACATTGGGCTGGAGGTGCTAGCTAGAGCAATTAGGCAAGAAAAAGAAATAAAAGGCATCCAAATTGGAAAGGAAGAAGTAAAACTTTCACTATTTGCAGATGACATGATTCTATATGTAGAAAATCCAGAAAAATCTACAGCAAAGCTACTAGAACTAGTCAATGAATACAGCAAAGTGGCAGGCTACAAGATCAACATGGAAAATCTGTAGTGTTCCTCTATACAAGTAATGTGCAACAAGAGCAGGAAATCAAGAAAAAAAATTCCATTTACAATAGCAACCAAAAGAATCAAGTATTTAGGAATAAACTTAACTAATGATACAAAAGACCTTTACACAGAAAACTATAAGAAACTGCTAAAAGAAACTGAACAAGACCTAAAAAATGGAAGAACATACCATGTTCATGGATTGGAAGACTAAATATAGTTAAAATGGCAATTTTACCTAAACTGATTAATACCTTCAATGCAATACCAATTAAAATCCTAACAACTTACTTTACAGAAATAGAAAAACCAATAACCAAATTTATTTGGAAGGGCAAGGTGTCCCGAATAGCCAAAAACATCTTGAGAAAGAGGAATGAAGTCTGAGGTCTCACACTACCTGACTTTGAAACATATTACAAAGCTACAGTGCTCAAAGCATGGTATTTGCATAAGGACAGATATACCAGCCAATGGAATCAAATTGAGTGTTCAGAAGTAGACCCTCACATCTACAGACAACTGATCTTTGATAAGGCAGTCAAGCCAAAGCAACTGGGACAGAGCAGCCTCTTCAATAAATGGTGTTTGGAGAACTGGATATCCATTTCCAAAAGAATGAAAGAGGATGCCTATCTCACACATTATACAAAAATTAACTCAAAACGGATCAAAGACCTAAACATTAGCATCAAGACCTTAAGACTCTTAGAAGAAAATGTAGGGCAACATCTTAAAGATTTTCTGATAGGAGGTGGTTTCCTTAGACCTCACACCCAACGTGCAAGCAACCAAAAAACAAATAGACAAATGGGACCTCCTCAAAATTAAACACTTTTGTACATCAAAGGACTTTGTCAGAAAAGTAAAAAGGCAACCTACACAATGGGAGATGATATTTGGAAACCACATATCAGATAAGGGATTAATATCCCGAATATATAAAGGGATCCTACAACTCAATAACAGAAAGACAAAACTCCAATTAAAAAATGGGCAAAAGACATGGACAGACACTTTTCTGAAGAGGAAATACAAATGGCTCAAAAACGTATGAAAACATGCTCAACTTCACTGGCTATTAGGAAAATGCAAATCAAAACTACAATGAGACATCATCTTACACCTACCAGAATGGCCATTATCCAAAAAACAGAAAATTACAAGTGCTGGAGAGGATGTGGAGAAAGAGTCTCACTTATTCATTGCTGGTGGGAATGTAGAATGGTGCAACCACTCTGGAAGACAGTGTGGAGTTTCCTCAGGAAGGTAAATATAGATTTGCCATATGATCCAGCTATTCCATTGCTAGGTATACACTCAAAGGAATTGAAATTTAAGACACAAACAGGCATTTGTAAACCGATGTTTATTGCAGCATCATTCATGATTGCCAAGAGATGGAAACAGCCCAAATGTCCATCAATGGATGAGTGGATAAACAAACTGATATATACACATGATGGAATATTATGCAGCTGTAAGACAGAACAAAGACATGGATCATATAATAATGTGGATGAACCTTGAGGACATTATGTTGAGTGAAGTTTGCCAGAAACAAAAGGACAGATACTGTATGGTCTCACTAATATGGACAAACATTAATGAACAAACTCTGAGAGTTAAAAGCTGATAACACAGCTGTATTAGTTAGGGTTCTCCTTGGAAACAGAATCAATGAGAGATGTCTCTTATTATCAAATTGTAAAAGTGACTCACACAACTGCGGGAGTGCACGAGTCCAAATTCTGCAGCCAGCCAACATCATTATACCTCTTAATACTGCAAAACTCCGTGAAAGTGTCGAAAACGCTGTCACCCAGAGCCTCGCTTCGTACTAGAGCACAATTAGGAGAATCAAATGGTGCTATTTTGCGTATTTCCTTTGCCAACTCCTGCCATGGACTCTTAGTACCCTCTTGATTATTGGAAATAGAGTCATTGGTGCCTCTGAATCTAATCAGAGTAGAAAACAAATTGTAAAAGCCCATTTTAAGATTCCGTTTCTCAAGAACCACTCTCGGTACCAAGTTGTATTAGTTAGGGTTCTCCTTGGAAACAGAATCAATGAGAGATGTCTCTTATTATCAAATTGTAAAAGTGACTCACGCAACTGCGGGAGCGCACGAGTCCAAATTCTGCAGAGCCGTCAACAAGCTGTCAACTCCAAGGAAGACGTCCAACGAACTCCTCGGGAAACGAACCGGCAACTTTGACGAACTCCTGAGGAAACGAACTGGCAACTTTGACGAACTCCTCAGGAAATGAACGGACAACTTTGACGAACTCCTCAGGAAATGAACTGGCAACTTTGACGAGCTCCCCAGGAAAAGCTTCACTGAGCAGCTGAAGAAGAATTGAAGGTTCTCTAACCGTCTGGCTTATAAGCCTCCAACTGATTACCCGGACCAAATCCAGCCAATTGCATTCTCTCACTGTGGCAGCACGCCCCTTGATGAGTCATCAGTCAGCTGCAGTCAATTGACTGATGATCTGACAAACCAGCCCGTTGGTTTATTAACCAGCCTCAAATAGCCTCACAGCAATCGTCAGGCCAGTGCCCGCTTGACCAGACAGCTAGGCCACCTAGCCAAGTTGACACATGAACCCAACCATCACAACAGCCTACTAGGAGATAGAAAGAGGGTAGAGATCAGGCATTTGATGCTGAAGGACTACAGAATGTTTAGCAGGATTGATTGTATAGACCCAGAAGTAGGTAGCATAATACTGTGTGATGGTAACACAGTACTGTAAGTTCAACGAACAAAGACGTCTGTGAGTAAAGCTGAAAGAGGTGGGATAGGAGAATGTATGACACCAGAGGTAAAGATAGATGATGAAGACTGGGACTGTATAACTTGGCAAAAACTGGAGTGGCCAATGACTGTTACTGAATGTACAAATATAAAAATGTTTTTGCATGTGGGAGAGCACATGAATGTCAACCATGCAGAGGATTGAAAAAGGGATGGTATTTGGGAAAAAAACATAATCAAAGCATACTGGAGTCTATGGTCAACAGTAACATTGTAATATGCTTCCAGTAAATGTAACAAAGGAAATATACCAATGCTAAGTGTGTATGAGAAGGGGACATAGAGGAGGGATATGGGATTCTTGGTAGTGGTGTTGTTTTCTGTCCTTACTATTGTATTATATTGTATTGTATGGCATGTTATCTTTCTATCATCTCTTTTATTATTTGCTAAAAAAAAATTTTTTTTTGCAGTAATCAATATGTTCAAGTGCTGATTGTGGTGATAAATGTAAAACTTTATGATGATACCATGAATGACTGTACACTGTGGATAAATGTACGGTATGTGAATATAATTCTGTAAAAGTGGAGGAAAAAAATAGATAGGAGTAAAAGTGTTGGACAAAACATGAAGAGAGGGATGTGCCTAACTACTGTTGATAAGCAGGCAGAATGGTGTGGCTTTTCTGAAGGTCAGTGTGGTGTTTCCACAAAAAGCTAAGTACGTGGGGGCCGTGAGGTCCTGCAACCTCATTACGGGGTATGTCATTGGATGATCTGAGAGCAGAGACATGAATGGACATTCGCACACTGGTATTCATGGAGGCAGTATTCATGATTTGCAATGGGTGGAGGTGGCCTAAGGGTACACAGACTGAGGAACAGAATTGTGAACTGTGGTGTGTGCATACAATGGAATACTGAGCAACTATGAGAAGGAGTGAAGCTGTGAGACACACAACGAGGTGAATGGATCCTGTGGACAGCATTTGAGTGAAGTACACCAGAAATAAAGGCAAACACTATAATGCCTCACCAAAATGGACTAACTACGATGTGTAAACTCAGAATTGAATCTCAGAACACAGTCTAAGAGGGGAATGATTATTATAATGGTCCCTAGATTGTAAGCTCTTACAGCAAATCTATTCCTGAATTGTAATGGCTATCTCCAAATTTTGAGATGCTGCTCCTCTGATGTATAACCTGATGGGTCTCTGGGAAAATGGGTATCTCTGTGACACCTGAAACTCAGAGCTAGAGCTCAGCAGGTATGAATGTCATTATTAGTGCATACAGCAACTGTTAAAATAAAAAACAAACAAACAAAAAAAAACTGAAAAAGAGCCCAGACTTCAATCAGTGATATGAATGAAGCAGATCTGGTTAAGCCTAGGGCAAACTGGGCCAAAGGGTAAAGGTCAAAACTGGCTGTGTTTTAAAACTTCAAGTTCCATGTGAGACCAAGGGAAGAGATGTCTATTTGGTGCAGGATCTATATTTTCTAAGCAGTATAACTCTACAGTAGGTTTGTTCAAACACCACAATTACATGGAACTTTGAAAAGGAAGTGAGATAGGGTAGGTTCGTATAGGTTAGAGTGAAATAGTGACACATCCCAATATAATTTGGGCAGAGAATAAAAATATGTTTACAGGGCCTCCCTGAAGAGCTGGGGGAAAGTGTGGAAGTGTTGAAGTTTCTCACCTGGACTGATGCCAATGTTGTCACAAACATTAGGACTGGTGGTTTGGTGTGCCGAGCTCTCTATCATGGGACTTGTCCTTATGAAGTTCATTGCTGCAGAGGAGAGGCTAAACTTGCATATAATTTTGCCCAAGAGTCTCCCCCTGAGTGCCTCTTTGTTGCTCAGATGTGGCCTTCTCTCCCTCTAACTGAGCCACCTTGGCAGGTGAACTCACTGCTCTCCCCTCTACATGGGACTTGGGTGTAAATCTCCCTGGCAACACAGGATATGACTCCCTGGGATGAATGTGGACCTGGCATCATGGTACTGAGAATATCTTCTTGACCAAAAGGGGGATACAAAATGAAATGAAATAGTTCCAGTGGCTGAGAGATTTCAAATGGAGTCGAGAGGTCACTCTGGTGGACATTCTTATGCACTATATAGATATCACCTCTTAGGTTTTAATGTATTGGAATAGCTAGAAGTAAACACCTGAAACTACCAAACTCCAACCCAGTAGTTTGGACTCCTGAAGATGACTGTATAATAATGTAGTTTACAAGGTTGATGGAGTGATTGTGAAAACCTTGTGGATCACACTCCCTTTGTCCAGTGTATGGATGGATGAGTAGAAAAATGGGGACAAAAACTAAATGAAAAATAGGGTGGGATGGGAGGGGATGATTTGGGTGTTCATTTTTACTTTTATTTTTTATTGTTATTCTGATTCTTTCTGATGTAAGAAAAATGTTCAGAAATAGATTGTGGTGATGATGCACAACTATAGGATCATACTGTGAACAGCTGATTGTACACCATGGATGACTGCATGGTATGTGAATACATTTCAACAAAACTGAATTTAATTAAAAAAAAAAAAGAGTCAGAGGCCTGACCGCAGAGGGGAGAAGCCCCCAGCCAGTGCGACACTGTCAGCGAACACGGGACTTGGCCCTCTGCTGCCTCCGCTCACCCCTAGAGGTGCTGAAGTTCGGGTTCCCCCACTTTGTCCACTGTCACAAGCAAAGGGATGCTGGCCCCAGGAAAACTGCAGCCCTGAAGGGTCAGTGATTGGTTTGGCCCCAAGCCCGTCGATAACCAGCTCAGACTCACCCTCCACAGCATGAGTGAGTGGGACATGTGGATGTTTCCAGGCCTCGCAGCTCCAGGAAAGCCTTTTGCCCACCAATTCTCCTCATAAAGCAGCATTCCCATTTTAATGGAAACAGCACATCCTGTCCAAATATTGATGACCCTGGGGCATCAGCCCTGGTTCAGTAGGAGTGGAAGGAGGTGACATAGATGGGAACGAGGTGGAGGGAAAATGCAGTCAGCCCTGCATCCTCACTGGGCTGAGTTGGTGGGAGCCCTAGCAGCTCCCGCGGGAACCTTCTCCAGGTGCAGAGGGCATGACTGTGTCCCCATGCCCAGGCCAACAGTTACTGCAGGGACCCTGGACCTCACCACGGGTGACCCTGCAGCCTGAGACGGTCACTGCAGGACCCTGGATCTTACCTGACCACCTGGGATGGTCACTGCAGGACCCTGGACCTTGCATGGGTGACCCCCCACCTGGGATGGTCACTGCAGAGGACAAAGCGAGGCCAAGGGCTGGAAGTCCCTGCCTGCTGAGCGCATGGAGAAGAGCTCGAACCGGTAGTGCAATTCCTGCGTGGCACCTCTGCTTGGCACTAATCCCTCCTCCAAGGGCCAGTCCTTGGGAGCAAGTGAAGCTCAGCTGGTGTCCTGGTCCACTCTCTGCGAGAGGAGGAGAAGGGGGACAAGGCGAGTAGTGGCACAGGGGCTGACGGGGCAGAAGGGAAGGACGAAGAGAGGCTGAGAATCCACAATCAGCAGCACAACCCTGGGGAAAGTCCAGCTCACAGACCCTAGGCTCACCTCTACCCCTGGGTGACCCAGGACCTGGGTCCCATCCATCTTCTTCCTCGGCCTGGCCCTGGAGCCTTTCTGTGCTTCTCAAAGGATACGCTGGGAAAAGAGATAAACAAACCACTGGCTGATGCTGAGCTCCTGGTCTGACGGCCACTTGCTCTGCTGACAGGGTCACTGGTCAGCAAGGTCAGACCTTGACTATCCGTGTAAGTTATTTGTGGATCCTCTTGGTCTGTCTTTCCCCCACCTCTCTCTTCATATGAAATAGACAAAGGTTAGTGTCATTCCTTTCCACAGAAAGCGGCTGTAACAAAGCAGAAGGAGGATTTTAAATGACAGGTTCACCATAAGTTCTCTCCAGAGTGTCTTGTTTTTATGGCCAAACCGTCAGCAGGTGAAGCGCACGAGGGCTGAGTTCATGAAACCTGCCGGCATCAGGCTCTCGTGTCATCTGGGCATAGTGGTGGTTTCCATAATTCACTGTGCTTTTTGCAAATGTGCTGGCCTCGTGAGCTGTCTTCATTGCACCACAGAAACTGCTTTGGCCCAGTGCTGTACTGTTGCAGGGCTTTCTTTTCTGTCTTCATATTCATGAATTTGTCCTCCTGGAAAATATCAAGGTCAATTTCTGCCATTTATTGCAAAATACAGAGGTTTAACTGAAGGTGATATTGATTATGCATGCACCCAAATATAGATCTGGGTCTTAAATATTTATTTTAAAAAGGCAAATCCTTAGATGAAACACAGACAAAGGTACATGGTAAACAAATAAAACAAATAAAAGAAAAGTGACATGAAATCTGAGATATGTCTCCCTAACCCTCAGCATCATGGTGTGTGAGACGTTAGAATGCAGTGTCCACCATGAGGTTCTCTAAAATGAGGACATGAAAGGCAACTCATCCTAGCTAACAAGCTAAGTTTCAAACAGATAGGGGTTTTATTTAGATCCCGTGTTACTCATCTGGGATGCACTTTTTTATTTTAAAGAAAATATATAGTGAATTTAATTCCAAAACTCATTTTAAATAAAACAAAAAAATCAGAAAAAATGTAAGGTTATGGACAATATCCTAAGCCCCTTTTTATACAGTCAGGTAATAGTACAATAGCTCTGGAGTTTAAGAATTTCCTGGTCACAGCAGGAAGCAAAAGATCAAACACAGGAGGCAAATATGGGGAGATAAACATCAGTGGATGGGATGCACCAATTACCTTGTTTAATTTCACAGATAACCAGAGGGAGGTAATCCCACAGTTAGAAATCAGAGTCAATAAAGCCTACAAGAAGGAGACCAAGCGAGGAGTCGCGGTGGACGAGCACAGGTGCAACAGGCAGAGTGATGTCATCAACACGGTGACAAAAGACATCCTGGAAAAGTCTCCCCTCAGCTTCAACCAATAAAAGGACAACTCTCACAGGCTTGGAACTTTGGAGGAAAACAGACTGAGAAGGACCTCATGAATGCTGAATTGAAGAAAAAAGGAAAAAAATCCAAGCTCAAGGAAGAGATTTCCCTCCCAGATCCACCCGTCCAGACCCCTGCTGCACTCTCGGTCACGCATGGCACGGGAGTTGCACGGAGGCAGCATGGCCAGCCCCTCCTACCATGGATGAAGACCCTGGGGCCACTGACAGCAGCAAGACAGAGCTCCACGCACATCCAGGGACCTGAGTCTGAGAGATCCAAGGTGGAACACAGGTAGCAAGGAGCACTGCATACAAATGGGCCCTGGGGTGCAGGGGACAGAAAAGAGAGTTAAGGGGGCAGAATTGATGGCAAGAGGTCACACACAGTCCATTCTCTGTTGGCTGAGCCTCGTAAATGCAAAACGGACTTTTCTGGACCAACCTTTCTAGATTTACCCCATCTGGGTCCTCAGGGCAGGATACCTAATGGGGAAGAAAACAGAGGCAGGAAAGCCTCACAGAAAAAAAAATGGGAGGGGGGACTGAAGTTCAGTTAGACAGGGTGGGTCCCAGAACTGAAAAGTGTTAAGGAAAAGGGGCACTGAGTGAGGGAGAAAATTTAAACAAATCATAGGAGCTGGGGAGAAGGTTCTGCACAAAAACAAACAGACCATATCAACACTGCTGGAGGAGGAACAGAGGAAAGGACGCTGTCTCCTGGATGGGAAGCAACTGCTTAAAAAGTATAATCTTAAAATTGTACCACTTGTCCAGGGTGAGAATTGGGTGAATAAGACTTGAGAAAATCTGAAGAGTTAAACATGGGCTACTCTAAATGTCCAGAATAAGTTGGACCAAGCATCAAATAGAAGCCTTAACACAAAGTAAATCTACAATAAAATCCTAAATAAGAGAGAAACTGACCTTCAGAGTTAGCTGATCAAAATAATCATACGCCCAGACAGACATCAGCAAAAAAAAGTTACAAGCCATACTAAGAAACAGAAAGATATGGCTGAGTCATGGGAATAAATTATAATTTCAGAGGAGAGAGAATTTGGAAAAACTAATCAAAGTAGTTCAAACAAATCTCAACTGATTCAAGAAGCTGAAGGAGAACATGGATGTTCTAGTTTGCTGAAGCTGCCTGAATGCAAAACACAAGAAACGGATTGGCTTTTATAAAAGAGTGTTTATTTGGTTACACAGTTACAGTCTTAAGGCCATAAAGTGTCCAAGGTAACACATCAGCAATCGGGTACCTTCACTGGAGGATGGCCAGTGGTGTCTGGAAAACCTCTGTTAGCTGGGAAGGCACGTGGCTGGCGTCTGCTCCAAAGTTCTGGTTTCAAAACGCCCTTCTCTCAGGACATCCCTCTCTAGGCTGCAGTTCCTCAAAAATGTCATGCTTAGTTGCACTTGGGGTATTTGTCCTCTCTTAGCTTCTCCAAAGCAAGAGTCTGCTTTCAACAGCCATCTTCAAACTGTCTCTCATCTGCAGCTGCTGTGCTTTCTTCAGTGTTCCTCTTGGCTGTAGCTCCTCTTCAAAATGTCACTCACAGCTGTACTGAGTTCCCACCGTCTGTCAGCTCATTCATATGGCTCCGGTGACTCAACTTAGACCCACCCCGAATGGGTGGAACACCTCCTCCATGGAAATTATCCAGAGTCATCACCCACAGCTGGATGGTGGGAATCTCCAAAGAAACACTCAAAGAATTACAATCTAATCAACACTGATAATGTCTGCCCACACAAGATTACATCAACGATAATAGCATTTGGGGGACTCAATATATTCAAACTGGCACAATGGATAAACAGATAAAGGATACTAAGAAGCCAATGAGTGGGATGCGGCAAAATGGCAGAGCGGTGAGGTGTGGAATCAAGTTACTCCTCTAGGGCAGCTGGTAAATAGGCAGAAAACCACTGCTTCATGGACATCTGTGACTGGTCACACATCGTACACCAATGTGTAACGGGTGGAATGGCTGAGATTGCAGCAAAAATTGTAAGTTTCCCTGGCCGGGGGCTAGTGCCCCTCCCCGCCAGGCATGGCAGACTGTCTTGAAGCTGGCACCCAAAGGGAAAAAGAAACAATCTGTGCTGGGAGCAAGGAGGGAGCTCAACCCAACCCCAAATGCAGAATTAATTAACAAATTCAGACTGCTGAATAAAAGCTCCAAGCACAGATAAACCAAGAGCAGACACAAAAGGAACAGACAGGATCTGGTCCAGCAGAGAGGAGGTGGGGCTAACAAGAGCAAAAAAAACTGAGACTTTTGGAGTCAGAAGTGTTCAGAAAATGAAAAAAGGGCAGGGCTGCAAGAAAAAGGGCACACACAGAGAGCACCAACTCAAGCTCCTGCTTGCAAAACCAGGGAGCTGGGGTCTGGCTCTGAAAAAGGTTTTTTTTTTTTTTTCTTCTTCAGTTCTTTTCTTTCTCTCCAACTTTATTTTTTTACTTTTCAGTAGCCCATCAGAGTTGCCAGAACTCTCAGGCTTCTGCACTGTCCCAAGCAAGAGTGGAATTAAGGTTGTCTGAGAGTAATTAGTCAGGTGAAAGGGACAATCCCCTAAAGGGAGTACCAGCAAATAGTCTACACTGGGACTGACAACACTTGGGGGCTAGGGAAAGGCCTTGAAAAAGGATTCCTTTCTTTTTCTTCCTTTTTTATCTTCCTTTTTTAAATAACTATTTTAGCAGCTCATTACAGAAAGCCTCAGATATTTGCAGTTGGCCACTAGACCCAGGCAAAAGCAGAGATCAGATAGTACTGAGAGACAAAGCAATGAATCTAGTAGGAAAGACAATTCCCCAAAGGGCATAACTTCTGCAAGCAAAGGGGGGCAGGGCACAACTCAAGTGGTGGCCCTCCCTCAGAGAACTCAGACCCTAGGGGCTAGAAAACAAAAACCAGCTTGGGTCAGCCATGTCCCTGGCAGGGACAGAGTCTGTGGAGAATTAAAGGCACCTGTGGCACCTCTTTATACCAGTGGGGAGCTGTGGGCTGAAAAGTGCCTCCTGTGGGACAGGAGAGGAAAAGCACAGAGTCTAGAGGCTTCAAGGGACAGTCTGACATCCTGCAGGGTCTCACTCTTAAGGAAATGTGATATGGAGTACATCCTCTTCCAAAGACCTGGGCCTGTCTGGTCTGGGAAAATCTGATTGGGGTCAATCATATCTTGGGAGACCCTCTTACAAAAAGGTTACGTAGATGCATAGAAAGAACCAGAAAAATAGCTGAAAAACTCTGACCAACTAAACAGAAACTATGTTAGAGGTCTACAATAAATGGAACTGAATGATAAAAGAATGTATGCAGAACAAAGCCAACCAAACACAAAACCCTAGATAAAAGTGAAAATTAGTTCCAGAAGAACTAATCAAGAAAATCAGAGGCTTAGACAGCTAAAAATAATGAACCATGCTAGGAAACATGAAAAGACGGACAAGCCAAAGGAACAAACTAACACTTCAAATGAGACACAGGAATTAAAACTAACTGAAGATGTTGAAACAAATCTAAATCAAATCAACCAGCTGAGAGAAAATGTGGCAAAATAGATGAAGGATACAAAGAAGACAGTGAATGACCACAAAGAATTCATAAGCTTGAAAAAACAAATGGCAGAACTTATGGGATTGAAAGGCACAATAGACGAAATGAAAAACACAATGGAGATATACAACAGTAGATATGAAGAGGCAGAAGAAAGGATCAGTGAACTGGAAGACAGGACATCTGAAATAACAAAAGAACAGATAGGGAAAAGAAAGGAAAAATACAAGCAGGGTCTTAGGGAACTGAATGACAACATGAAGCACATGAATATACATGTTATGGGTGTCCCAGAAGGAGAAGAGAAAGGAAAGGGGGCAGAAACAATAAGGGAGGAAATAATCACTGAAAATTCCCCAAATTTTATGAAAGACATAAAATTACAGATTCAAGAAGTGCAGCTGTGCCAGTTTGGATGTATTATGTCCCCCAAAATGCCAAGTTCTTTGATGCAATCTTGTGGGACCAGACATATTAGTGTTGATTAGGTTGGAATCCTTTGTTTCCATGGGGATGTGAATCAGTCAACTGTGAGTGAAACATTTGATTTGCTAATTTCCATGGAGATATGGACCCTGCCCATAGAGGGTGGCTCTTAATTAAATCACTGTAGTCCTATGTTAGAAGAAGACAGAAGGAGCTCACTGCTGCAGCCTAGAGAGGAATGTCTGGGAGAAAGACCTTTTGAAACTAGAACTCCGGAGCAGACACCAGCCACGTGCCTTCCCAGCTAACAGAGGTTTCCCAGACACCACTGGCCTCTTCAGTGATGGTACCAAATTGTTGATGCCTCACCTTGGACACTTCATAGCCTAAAGACTGTAACTGTGTAACCAAATAAACCCCCTTTATAAAAGCCAATCCATTTCTAGTATTTCGCATCAGCAAACTGGAACAGCAGCATATCCCAAACAGAATAGATCCCTATAGACCTACTCCAAGACATTTACTGATCAGATTTTCCAATTTCAAAGACAAAGAGAGAATTCTGAAAACAGCAAGAAAAAAGCAATCTATCACATACAAGGGAAGCTCAATAAGACTAAAAATGGTAGAAGAAAATACTGCCCTTACAGTATGTTTTAGTTTGCTAATGCTGCCGGAATGCAAAACACCAGAGATGGATTGGCTTTTATAAAAGGGGGATTATTTGGTTATTCAGTTACAGTCTTAAGGCCATCAAGTGTCCAAGGTAAGACATTAACAATCGGGTACCTTCACTGGAGGATGGCCAATGGTGTCCGGAAAAACCTCTGTTAGCTGGGAAGGCACATGGCTGGTGTCGGCTCCAAAATTCTGGTATCAAAATGCCTTTCTCCCAGGACGTTCCTCTCTAGGCTGCAGTTCCTTAAAAATGTCAATTTTAGTTGAACTTGGGTTATTTGTCCTCTCTTAGCTTCTCCAAAGCAAGAATCTGCTTTCAACAGCTGTCTTCAAACTGTCTCTCGTTGCAGCTCCTGTGGTTTCTTCAAAGTGTCCATCTTGGCTGTAGCTCCTCTTCAAAATGTTACTCACAGCTGCACTGAGCTCCTTCTGTTTGTCAGTCCATTTATATGGTTCCACTGACCAAGGCCCACCCTAAATGGGTGGGGCTAAGCCTTCATGGAAATATATTATCAGAGTTATCACCTACAGTTGGGTGGGGCACATTCCCATGCAAACAACCTAATCCAAATGTTCCAACTTAATCCCCACTAATATGTCTGCCCCACAAGATTTCATCAAAGAACATGGCTTTTCCTGGAGGACATAATACATTTAAAACCAGCACACAGTAATAACACTAAATGCTAATGGATTAAACTCCCCAATAAACAAAAACCTGGACTGGCAGCATGGATTTAAAAACAGGACCTATCTATACGCTGTCTACAAGAAACTCACTTTCAACACAAGGACAAAAACAGGCTGAAAGTGAAAGGTTGGAAAAAAAACATTTCATGCAAACAATAACCAGAAAAAAGCAAGAGTTGCTATATTCATATCAGACAAATTGGACTTCAAATGTAAAACAATTAAGAGACAAAGAAGGACACTAAATATTAATAAAAGGGACAATTCATCAAGACATAACAATCATAAGTATTGATGCACCAAGCCAGAGTGCCCCAAAATACATGAGGCAAACACTGAAGGGAGAAGTAGATACCTCTCCAGTAATAGTTGGAGACTTCAATACACAATATGAAAAACAAACACTTCAATCAGAATGACCAGTGCTTCTGTGGAATGAGCACAGCACACCTGGGCACACAGTGCAGGGAAGCTCCAAATCACTCATCAGGAGCACCCACTTCCTCTCTGAGGTGCCCTCAGGCCCCCTGCACTAGACAGTCCTGCTGTCCTGGGTACTGCGAGTTCCCCTGCTGTCCTCCTGCCCTGAGTGGGAGGCGCATGGGAGCACACTCAAACCCAGGAGGCCCCTCACCAGAGCCTCTTGAGAGCTTGCTTCTTCCCTGCTTCTGGTCTCCAAACTTCCAAAGTCGGTGATTCACAAAAATACTTCCTCTACATGTTTTGTTATACATGAAAAATCACACTTTCTTTGGAGTGTATCTTATCCCAAATAATTTTACTCCACGTTCTTCCAGGTTTGGCATTTGACTTGACTTTGGGATGCAGTCAAATCTCTCCAACTTTTTGTTTCTCAGCCTCTCCGCCTGTAAATTGAGATGCTGACACTTGTCCTGAAATTAAAAATTGTTAAGTGATAAATTACACAACAGGCACAAATGCCAAGTGAGAGGCAGGGAGAAAGCATTACAGGTTATATAAGTGACATGGGGCAATTTCTAACAATGCCACCAGTGAGGGTGACCCTCCAGTCTGGGCTTCTCACTTTAAGGGGCACAAATCACCCAGGAAACAGGTTAAAATGCAGTTTCTGACTCAGAAGGTCAGAGGTGGGGGAAGACTGCATTTCTAACAAGTTCCCAAATAACGCTGTCACTCCTGCTCCATGGACTTCATGTTGAGTAGCAAGATTTTAAGTGATTTCAGGTCATACTGTGAATGGGGACGTAGTTTTCACATTTTCTAATTGTGTATTTATTTATCAATGCCACTAAAGCATCAATTAAAATGGCGGTCTTCAAACTTTTTGGTCCCAAAGCCCATTTTACAAACTTAAAAATTATTGAGAAACAAAAAGCTTAAATATGCTTCTTTTCACCATATCTGAAATTAAAATGACAAAAATTTTAAACAAGAATGCATAAACACATATTCCTTCCACTATCCATCGAAACGATGTCATTCCAGATCAGGGAGCCTCTGGAAAGCTCCGTGGTAACTCCTGAGAGAATGAGAAGGAAAAAGCAAATAGTGCCTTCCTATTATGAAAATAGTTCTCGCCCCCAGACTCCCTGAAGGAACCGCTGGTTTAAGCCACTGCACCTTCAGAGTGCACAGCTGCACCGCAAACGCAGCTAAACTGGACAGTGGTCTATGCCGTGGAATCCACTTGCAGATTCTTTGTCAGGAACCCACGATCCACGGTGTCACACGCCAGATGCTCAGGCCCTGAGCACTAAGCAAGCAGGGTCACGGCTGACGTTCTCAGCCCCGGGCCTTTTAAACAATGCCCCACCCGGGACCAGTCAAACCCCATCTCGGGAATTTAGTATTTTTGCAGAGCTCCGCGGGCGCGTCTAACCGGCAGCGGACTGAGGCCGCCGGCGAGGGAAGAAAGTGCGGACGCCCAGGGCTGAGACCTCCCCGCGGGCCCTGCCGCCGGCTCCGCCTCTCCCGGATCCCTCCTGCGAGTTGGGGTGGCGGCGGCTCCGTCCCGACGGGGCGCTGAGAGGATGAAGCGGGGACGTCCCTGCAGCGCCCGGCAGGAGCCTGGAGCGGGCGGGTCTTCCCTGACCCACGACGTCCGCCTTATTTCCGGAGACCGAGCGCAGCAGGACCTCCGCAGAACAAAGCGTCGATCAGGCCACGTTGCGGAGGCTGCACAGCGGGAACGTGCGACCCGGAACCGGAAGGCCGTTGGATGCGGAACCGGAAGGCCGTCGGATCCGGAACCAGAAGGCCGTCGGGCTGTCACCACCTTCCCAGTGCAGTGGGCTTAGCGCAGCTCAGGCTGTGGTTCCACCGGTGATATGGTTGGTTAGTTGTTCGTTTGCTTTGTTTTTCTGCCTTTTTGAATCCTTGATTGAGAAAAGGACCCAAGCTAGTAAACTTGGCTTGACGGAAAGGATTTGGGGCTCCTGTTGGCGGGTCCTGAAAGGGTTTATTGGTCCGCTCTCCTGTAAGCCGGCCTCTCGGCGTAAACAAGCTGGCTGCCGCGAGCAAGTCAACACTGCTTTGGCATCGGATAGAAAATGTGAATCAGAGGGCCCTATTCATAAATAAAATATTTGGACGGGAGATGTGTCTGTAGAGTCAAACAAAGAAGCTGTGTTGGCACCACGTAATACCCTGGAGATACGGGGATTAACTCGGTCAATTGGGTCGGGGTGGAAAAATTCAAGAACTCTCCCAGACTGGCTGTCTACGCTGACTGAAGCATTCAGACAATTAACCAGCCGTGCTTTGTGCTGCGTGGACAAGGTGATGTGCAGAATGTCACAAAATGGCAGAGAAGAGAAACTGGTGATGAGACCAGTGCCAGCCGTGTGCACATGGCCCATCCCCACCCTCCTGCTCCACCACTTGCCTCTTGTCTCCTGCTTTTTCCTCCATGAAAACCGATTCTTCAAGATGTTTTACTTAAAATTTATGTGGCCCGGGTTGGCGCTCTGCCGTCATTCATTGAACCACTGAACAGAAGGAAACGTGCCCTGTTTTGTGTTGCAGATCACACAGAGATAGTCCTGAGAAAGGAAGAAAGCATTATGAAAAATTAATGTTTTCAAATATTGATTGGGGTGATAAAAGCACAACTGTAAGATGACACTGTGAACAACTGATTGAACACATTGGATAATTTTATGGTATGTGACTATATCAATAAAATTGCAAGGAAAAAATCAAAATAATACATGGACAAAAAAAAATTCATGTTAGTGTTCTGTGTCCTTCCAAAGGAGGTCATTTAGAATTGTAGAAAACTGGCAGAGTAAGACAACAAGGAGAATAAATAGAAATGCAAGTTCCATCTATGCCAAAACTAGGTGATATGCAACTCTGGGCTATAATTTATAAGGAAGAATTGACAAAAGCATTGAGGATCAAAACACCATCTGAGAATGCTCACAGCAGCTGGTTTCAGAGGAACAGCAGAGAGAAGACCTTCGGGCCTGTCCCTCAGAGGGTCACAATCAACAGCCCCTGTTGGAGACCAGGACATGGCTCCTCCCAGCAGCTTCTGGCAGCTTCCAGCAGCATGGAGAGTAAGACTACATGAGGGATCGCTGAGGCTGGAAGCAGCCAGTCAGCAGGACCAGGTTGGGGAGAGAACGCTGAGTTCAGTGGGAAGATGAAACACACATGCACACCCCTCAATATTAAGGAGAATTCCTGCCAGCCTGCAATGCACTGACCCCACCTTCCACATAAAACTCTTACAAGTAGCAGCTCCAAGGAGAATACCAAGATACCCAGGCCGGGCAGAACTGAAACAAAAATTCAAAGTAGAATTGAGGCACTTAGGACAGAAAAAAAAAAAAAAAATGCATTCAACAAATGAAAATTTTGACTAAATACACCACCATAAATTTTTAAGTCTTCAAGAAGCAACTGCTTCTCTAAATCAAAAGCATGAAGTAGAAATGCAAAAGCTCAGAGGAGCTCTGGCAGGACAAGAGAAGATGATAAAACATGAGTTGGCATGACTCAGAAAGAAAGTGAGATTGAAAATTAAGATTATCCCCAAAACAAAGGCCAAACCAGAAGCAAACAAAAGAGAATTACAGTAAGGATTACAGAAGATAGACCTTAGAAAAGCTAGAGCTTATGAGGATTGCAGGATATGCATGCTTGTGTGTACATGCCAGAGGAGAGCCAAAAAGGCATAACTGGGTCCCTGAATAAGGGAGAAATATCTTGAAAGTGGAAAATATTTACTGATATATATATGTGTGTAAACCTTGAAGAATTAGAAGAAGATTTGACCCTACAGATTGAAGTGATTTTTATTGCCCCAGGAAAAAAATGACATAGAAGAATCAATGTTGAGAAAACCTAGTAAAGCTACTGGGCTTCAAAGATAAAATATCAACTCAGCTATAGTGGAGAAAAAAAGCTCATGAGCTACTCAGACTTCTTCCTAGGAATATTCTCTGCCAAAGGACAGTCAGAAATGCCTACAGTATCCTCAATGGAAGAACATGACCAAGGAATTGTGTTCTTTTTTAAATATATACATATTTTAAATTATTATTTGTATTTTTTGTTGTTTTTCAAAAACTTCCCCTACCCCCTCCCCTCAATTCCTCCCCCCCCCCCCCCCAGTGGTTGCTAATCTGCTCTCTATCTCTGAGAAATTGCTATTTCTGGTCATCTCCTTTAGGTGATATCATACAGTTTTTGTCCTTATGTGTCTTTTTTATTTCATTGAGCACAATGTTTTTAAGGTTCTTCCAGGATGCAGCATGTCTCATAACTTCATTTTTTCTTATGGACTAATAATATTCCATTATCTGTTCCATATTTTTTTAATCCACTTGTTACTGATGGACACTTGGGTTGTTTCCAGCTTTTGGCCATCACAAAGAACACTGCCTTAAACACTTTGAGCAAGCATCTATCTGTGACCCTGTTTTCCCTCTATCTGGGCTGGTGCCTGGATGAGAGCGTGAAGTCAAATGGAAATTCTATATTTAACTTTTTGAGGAACTGCCATATTATTTTCCACAGTGGCCGCACCATTTTACATTCCCAGCAACAATGCCCGAGAGTTCCGATCACTCTGCCTGCTCCCCAACACAAGCTATCTTTCATTTTTTAATAAAAGCTATCACTGTGGCAATGAAGCGACATCTCATTGTGGTTTTGATTTGCATTTCAATAATGGCTAATGATGTTGAGCATCTTTTCATGTGTTTATTTCCCACTTGTACATCTTTGAAGAAAGGTTTATTCAAATCTTTTGCCCACTTTCTAACTGGTTGTTTGCCTTTTTATTGTTGCACTGTAAAATTCTTTGTATATTCTCAGTATAAAACCTTTATCTGACACATGGTCTGAAACTATTTTCTCCCACTCTGTAGTTTGTCCTCACTTTCTTGGTAATTTCCATCAAAGCACAATTTTTAAAAATTTTGATGAAATTTAATTGAAAATTAAATTAAACTAAATGTATTTTAAATTAAAATTGTTGCCTGTGCTTTTGGTGTCATATCTTAGAACCCACTGCTGAATCCCAGGTCGTGATGATTTGCCCTATGTTGTCTTCTAAGAGTTCTATATTTTCAGTCCAAGAATTTCATTCTTCGATAAATGGCCCCAACTCGAGTTTACCCAGTTTGGGCTCTGAAAGTTCCACATCCCAGGAAACTCCTCTGTTCTAGGAAAATCTTCTTTTCACGTGTCCACATGACTTATTACAGTGCCATGTGCTAGCCCACAATGAAAACCTCAATTCTCCAACATGTAGAAACAATACAGATAACATTCTCTGATTACATGAAATAAATCTAGAAGTTACATAAAATAAAAGAATAGAAAAATCTCTAGTGCCTGTCCATTTAAAAATCTTCCTCTTAAATGACTCTTGTGGCAAAGGGAAAATCAAAATATGAATTGCAAAATACTTAGAAACAGGAACATAAAAACAACACTTGAGAACGCATTGGTTACATGTAAAGTAGTGCTCAGGAGAAAAGACATGTAATCTTAAAATGTATAACCAAAAATGGGAATATTGAGAACAATCATTCAATATCCCTCAAGAAAATGCATGCAAAAATATTTAATAAAATATTAGCAAATAGAATGCTGTAATATATAAAGAGAATAATATGTCAAAATGAAGTAGGATTAGTCCCAGGATAGAGAGATTAATTTAATATTTAAAAATCAACATAATTCACATATTAACAGAATAAGAAAAAAAAAACCATATGATCATTTAAAAAAAATGCAGAAAAAGCATTTTAAAAAATTCAACATCCATTCAAGATTGAGCAAACAAATGAACAAAACACCTCTCAGCAAACCAGGACCTTAGAAGTAACGTCTTTAGACCCACAGTCGGATAAAGATCATCTACCTTCCGTCAATGTCATTTCTATTGGGAAAACTTTTAAACATTTTCCCCCCAAGATTGAGAACAGGGCAAGGATGCCCGTTTCACTTCCACTCGGCCTTGTACTGGGGTCCTAACTTTTGCCACACAACAAAGACATAAATACCAGGAAAGAAGTGAAACTCACTGTATTTTCAAATAGCATGAGAGTGAGTGTAGAAAGTGCCCAAAATCTATAAAACTACTAAAACCGATATGGTTAAGAATTATTTTACACGAAAATAAAGTAAAATTCCATTTCCAACAATACTTTAAAAACACAAAAACTTAAGAATAAACCGAACAAAAACCATGCAACCCCTCTATACTGAAAACCACCAAAAATATTACCGAGATGAATTAAATGCGACCTAAGTAAGTGCAGAGATTTGCCGCACTTCCGCGTGGACAGGCTCGGGCCCCGGCGCCGCGCCCTTGCCCCGCGTTTGGGGAGGTCCCCACCGCCGTCGCCTCCCGGGGGACAGTCCACCCAGGGAGAGCGCTGTTGGGGTGTCGCGCAGAGGCTCCGCCCCCATCTCCACCCGGCCTGCGGGCGCTGGGGGTGCAGGGTCCGTGGTTCCGGGGTTCGGGCCGTCGGTGTGTGGATCGCCTTCGGCTCTCCCGCCGTGCGCCCCGCGGGACCCTGGCCCGACGCTAAGCGGGTAGCGACGGCCCGGGAGCCAATGAACAGTGCGCGGGGGCGCTCGGGCCAGGGTCGCGGGTCACCGCCGCTCCTTTCCCGGAGCCGGGTGTGGTCGGGAGCCCGAGGCAGGAGGGACGCTGAAGCGTCTGGGTCCCAGGCTGGACGGGGGTCCCGAGTACCCCGTCCGCTGGGCGCTTTCTGGTTCCCAGGACCCGGGGCTCCACGGGGACGTCGGGGCTCAGGGCACCCGAGGGCGCGCGACCGCCCTCTCCGCCTTCCCAAGGCCCAGGCGCTCAGCGGGGCTGCCCCGGGACCAGGATGCGTTGGCTGCTCGGCCACACTCCCGGGGGGCGCGAATCCCCGTGGCCCCCTCCCGGGGTGGGACCCGGACGGAGGCGTCCGGCAGCCCGCGACCGCATCCCCGACGCCGGAGGAGGCCCCAGGGACTTCCGTGAGAGCCGCGGGGCCCGGGACGCGGGGATATGCGGGGACAGGCCGCGGTCAAGCCCAGGGCTCTGCGGGCAGCGCTGGCCCCGCTCCCCATCCCGCGGGATGGGACGGGCAGAGCCGCTGGAGCAGAGGCCGCGCACGGAAAAGGCGCTGAGTCCAGGGCCGTCTTGCCCCTACCTGTGGGGCGGGTGGCCGCTGTGGGGCAGCGTGGGAGGAGGTGGGTGCACCCGCAGAGGTCGCGGGGACGGGGGCGCGTGTCCCCAGCACCGTGGCCTGCCAGGCAGCGGGAAGGCAGTGAACTCCTGCAGTGCACGCCCTGGCTCCCGGGGGACAGGGGGACCAGCCCACGGGCGCAGCACCTCGCAACCAGCCCGTGGGTCCCGACACCTCCCGACAACACCCCCCCCCCCACCTCCCTGGCCCCCGGTCCCCGTGTCTCCCGGAAAGATGGTGAATTGACGGGCCGTGCCGTATCCAGAAGCGCCACAAAGGTTTGTTCTCCGCCCAAACTGGAGGTGCCCTGGGCGTCTGGCTTCGGGTCCCAGCGGGTGGCCAGGGCGCTTTCTCCTCCGCCCCCCACCCCCAACCCCGCCCCCAGGCCATTTTCAATTCAGGCAAGGCTGGGCAGACAGGCTCCTCAGCTCGGCAAGGACAGGCCGGCGATCTAAAGGCCCCGCCACCCCCCAAACCAGGACTGCGAGGGGTCCGGAGCCGACCGTCCCCGTCGAGCCTGTGGCTTCCCTTCTCTTTACCTTTCCCCAGTTCTCTTCTGGAAAGCCCATCTCTGGTGACCTCCCGGACCCCTTGCTCAGCTGTCTTGCAGGGCTCAGGATTTGTGGGGTTCACAGGCGGTACCCAGCTCCTTGGTCAGCTACCGTGGCCACCCTCCCAGGAGGGGCCCCAGGCAGGCTGTGTCTCCAGGGGAAGGCCTGGCTGCGGAGGAGAACGGGGCCAGTTTCTAGTAAAATCATGTCTTAGCGCGAACTGGGGACCTGGAGAGGGGCTCCTTGGAACATGCACGCTGCACCCCCCGGCTGCCACAGCGACCCCCGCTTCCCCCCGAGCTCCACGGCATGGATGGAATGCGGGGGAGGCCACCGGCTGAGACATGTCGTCTGAGTCCCCGAAGGACCCAGTCACACACGGCTGTGGCCTTCACCCCAACTGACGGGGTGTCAAGCACAGGGTGGGGGGGATGTCAGGAGCCAGGCGCAGAGTCCCCCACCCAGCCTGAGTGGTCAGAGGGGCAGTGGCGCCCTCCCCAAGAAGCCACTGGTGGAGACCCCCCCCGGCTCCTGTCAGCACCTGCTCTGTGTCCTGTGTCACCCGCTCTGTAAAATCTCGCACTTCTGGGTTCACCTCCAGGCCCCCATCTTTGGTTCCGACAGTCTCCTGGACAAGGAACGGCGTCTCGCTAACCTCAAGGCCAGTCCAGGGCAAGAGCAGATACAGGCCCCCCACAGACCTGCTCGCGCTCGGTTCCAGGCCTCCACAATAGAGCAACTATGGCCATTAGAGGGTCACATGAGTTCTTTGGTTTCCCAGCGCATATAAAAGTTATCTTTACACTATACTGTGGTCTGTTAAGTGTGCAACAGCATTATGTCTAACAACGGTGTATGCACCTTAAATAACACGTGACACAGCCGCGAATGAGCACATGCTGTTGGGAGAAGGTGCTGCTGGACTGGCTCCAAGCTGGGCTGTCCCATTTCTAAAACACGCAAATCCTGCAACACTCGGTGGGTGCACCACGCATGAGGAAGGTGCCCTGAGGGCCCACCCCCAGCCTGTTTCTCAGCCGGAGCCAGCCCGCCAACAACCTGGCATTCATGGGGTATTTTCCAAGTCCCACTGATCTCCCCAGAGGACAAGACAGCAGCCTGGGACCCCCAGCTGCAGGCGGGGAGGGGAGGGCAACCCCCAATTTAGCCCACAAAGCCGGGGTCTTGTGTTGACCAAGACGCTCCTGTACAAAAGGAACGCAAGAAAGACAAAAAGAGTGGCCAAGAATATCAGCCCGCACCGTGCTTCCGGTGCCCCCTGCTTGCTGCGCCAAGCTCGGCTACCCGGGCGTGGGAACACAGCTCGGCCACTGCAGCGTCCCAGTGGCGGGCCCGCTCAAGGGCAGGGCACCGCGGGAGAGCAGCGGCCGTGCGTGCTGCCCAGAGTGGGGGTCATGCAGCCCGGGACGCGGACTGCCCCACTCAGCCCCGCCCCGACGGCTGCTGGACGCGGGCTCCAGGGTGTGGTCAGGCCGCCACCAGTGGCCCTGCTGCATAGTAGATACATTGTAACGTCTCCCAGCGGGTCCACGACGTCCCCAGCAATGTCAATCCGGAAAATCCACACCAAAAATTAAAAATAAAGAACAACTATAATCATTGCAGCATTATTTGTAACAACAAAATCAAAATATCCAATAATTAAAGGCTGGATCTATAAATTAGACTAAATACATACTGTGGAATACCATGTGGTCATTAAAATTGGGGGCGGCTGTCTACACAGCCGAAATGTCCTGCCACAGGTAATGAGCACAAACAGGAAGGAGCAGAGCAGCCACTAGGCGGCTGTCATCACTTTTAAACATTCCGGGCACAGGCTACCTCCCGAGGCTGCAAAGCAACTGAGGACAGGGGTCACCTCTGGAGAGAGCCTGGTTACTGGGGTCTTGGGGTGAGGGGGAGACCTGATCTTCAGGGTGTACCCTCTTGTACCTTTTGAATTTTTTACAGGGTACATGTTGTTACCACATCCTAAAGAATGATTAACT
The DNA here is from genome assembly GCF_015220235.1 of Choloepus didactylus. NCBI lineage: Eukaryota > Metazoa > Chordata > Mammalia > Pilosa > Megalonychidae > Choloepus > Choloepus didactylus. The sequence goes on from NC_051318.1 coordinate 826,276, forward strand.
TTAAAGCCAAACTACAGATGCGGATATTTCAGCCCCTACGACATGCATTAACTGCCAAGTTTGTGGAAAGACAAAGGGGAATAGGGAAGTTTTAGAGAAAAGGAAAGAAAGTGGCAGAGGAACAAGATATACAATAAATGGATCTTTAGGGCTTGCTTTTCTTCTGGTCACCATTTTTCACAATCTATGGGATGAAGCATCATTTAAAAGTAAGAACATTTAGGAGGAGAACGTAGACAATAATAGTAGCCAATGCCTAATCCGTGCTTTCCGTTTGCCAGACACTATTTTAAGAGCCAGCGCAGGTTTACCCATTTCAGCCTCTCAGCCCCAGCTGCAGTGAGCACTGGCATTGTCTGTATTTTTCCAACGAGGAATCCGATGTCTTCGCTTGGTTCACTTGGAACATTTCCCTCGAATGAGAGGACAAGCAAATGCCCGGCCTGTTTCTGAAGCTGGGCCACGGCAGAACCTCCCAGATGTCATCACCTCCTAGGCCTGGGATGGTTCCAGAAGGACAGGACAGTCCAGGTACAGGAGATGTTCCCTCCATACCTCTGTCCTAAGTGCCTGAAATTCCACAAGGAAGCACTGCTGTCTGCTGTCAACTCCACTTTCTAAACAAAAATAATATGAAAAATATATAAATGCATATGTATACGCACAGCTCCCTCTGAGCTTGAGCTTCCTCACCTGCACAAAGGGGCTGCCACTTCTCATCCCATAAAGCCATGGTGAGAACTAAATACGCAGGCTTGCACACACATCACAGGATACTGAATCCAGTTCATGTTTAATAATCCAGCAACCCTGTCTTCCATCCCTCTTCCCTGCTTCCTTCCATCCCTCCTTCCATCCCCTCCTCGTCCTTCCGTCCACCCCTGCCTGCACAGGTGGCATGGAGTTGGGGCAGCTTCCTGCAAGCTCAGGGCGGGGGAGCCCCTCTCCTGTAGCACAGCTCTGGAGCCTGCTTTGGGGGTAACTCATTTACTCCTCTCGCTTCAGCTCCTGCAGCTCGTTCTGCTCTGTCCACTGCCCGCCTCCAGGGGCCACTCGTCTTCCGAGCTTAGGATTTCAGCGGACGCTGTGTTTCCTGCTGTCAGGGCAGGGGACGCCCTGGGCCGGGAGGCTGCCCCTCCAAATTCTCTTGGACAGCACCATATTCATATCCTGGGTTGTCCCCAGAGCTGAGCGAAGTGGAAACTCCTCCATCTTCGGCACTGGATTTGGGAGTGGTCTTTCCGCCTTACTCCCTAACCTGGAGGATTTCACTGAAGGGTAAGATGAGAGCTAGAAAAGCTGAATGCTGTACGAGATGCATCTGGAATCTCTTCTGATGATTGCGAATATTTAAAACATTGACTGACTCAGAAGTTAAAGGGCTGTAGAAATACCTGGATTCTCTGATGCCTTTTGTTTCTAATGGAGGAGAATAAGTGGACGCCTTTAATAATCTGAAAGTCCCAGAACAGAGATGAGCCCATTTGCCTCCTGGGAAGGTGCATTTGCCAGCAGAGACCCAAAGTGCAATATGTACTGAATTTCTCACGTTCCTACAGCAGGAGTCCCAGCGCGGTAGTCTGCCTTCCGCCCCCAGGGTCTCTGTGTCCTCCTATACCCGGGTAGAGCCCGGAACTCCGGTGTTCCCTAGAACCCGGGGACCCCCCACTTTGCGGAAAGGCTGGCGCAGGGCTCAAGTGTGTCCCCTCGAGGGCGCCTCCGCCGGGTGGGGCCGGCTGGAACCTGGACGTGCAGAGCGCCCCGCTGGCCCTGCCCTGGCCCCGGGCGGGAGCCTCCTGCATTTGGCCACAGCCAGGCGAGGGTCTGACCCTGCGGTGAGCGCCAGGCCCTGCCCCAACTCAGCAGCTCGCCCGGCTCCACACCCTCCTCAGCGCAGGGTCATTCGGGCCCCCAGCCCGGACCAGCGTGAGTCCAAATCTCAGTGTCTCCAGCTCCGTCCCTCAGACCCGGCGCGGCCTCCAGCACCCACCCTTGGTGAGGAAGCCCCTCCGCAGCCCACTCAGCCTGGCGGCCGTCCAGCGGCTCCCTCCCCCATCTCGGAAGTTCATGCGGCGCCTCGCTGCTCCCTGCCTCCCGGCCTTGCTAAAGGCCAGGACAAGTGTCCTTAGCTCCGAAGCGAGGGAAGGGGGTGAAGATCTCCCCACCGGCGTCTGGATGGGCCTCTCCACTGATCCCACCGGGCTCCGCCGTGAGCTCCGGGACCTCCAGGTCTTACAGGTCCTGGAGCAGGTGGCGTGTTCTGGGAGTTCTGCTTGGAAGGACCTTGGAAAGGGGACAGGGTTGCATCCCCTCCAGGTGGTGGCGACCCCCACTCTCCACTGGAGACCCCAATTCCTCCTCGCCTCGGACTCTCCCAGATTCCAATGCCCCTTGTCCACCCCAAACCTGGTCCCACATCCAGGTCACTCCCTGCAGGTGTGATCCGGTGCCTGCTCGCTGGTCTGGCCAGACTGAGGCCCACAGGCACCTCCCTGGGGTCCCCCGAATGTAACCCCAGGCTCTCCATGCAGGTGATGGAGCTCTCCCGTCCCAGCCCCTCGTCACCCAGAGAGGCCGGACGCAGCCGACGCCGAGCCACCCACGCCCCTCCCAGCACAGCTCCGTCCTGGGGCCATCCCAGTCTCGTGTGCACCTTGTCCGGGCCAGGACCTCAGGGTTCCCTTTGATTAGAAGACCCCACGAGTCGGGAAGGTAGAGCCTCGGACTTGGGTCTGAGCATCGTGGGCAGTCACGTGTGGTGCTCAGGGGTCCGGGGATCAGCTGAGACAGACGTGGGGCTGTTTGCAGGCGTGGGGGCAAGAGGCCAAACTGGAGGCTGTGCTGGTGGCACTGAGTACCTGTCGCTGAGCTGTCCGCAGTGGTCTGTGGTCCCCGGAGGCCTCCAGAGGGGCTCCTCGTCTTCCACCACAGTCCTGCGGTCACACTGCTGATGGCAGCACTGCTTTAGTAAGAAAAGCCACAGCTCCCGACTCCCGGAATTTAACAGGTGACCCAGAGGAGGGTAAAACAATTTTAAAATAAGGTTTTGTATTCATTTACGACATTAGGAATGGAAGAAAAAAGGAAACAAAACATAAAAGCAAATTCTCAGTCGCCCAGGCACTGAAAACGCCGGCATCGGTGCTGCGAGGGTCACCAGCTCTCCAGGCCCGAGGGCCACCACCCGGGTGGGGTCAGCTGCGGAGAGCTCGTCACACACCTCCGCCTCCACCTGTAGGAGTGAAGGTCACTACTAAAACCAGGAGGTGAGATCAGCGTGGAGTCTTACAGATCCCTTCCTTTAATGAAGTGATGCTGGGGCCACCGGCGCGCGTCCTGCGCGTCCCCCTTGCTGGACGTTCCCGGGGGAAGCCCGCACCTGCCCCGTGGGTAGGACGGTCGCGCAGCGGGCAGCCCTGCGACCGTCCCCGCGCACGGAACCGGCAGGAGCCCCTGGGTCCCCCGCGCAGCTCGTTCCCGACCCCCGCCTCCAGCCGCAGGCCCAGGGGCTCCACCACGGCGTCTGCACACGGGCGGCCCCTCCACCGGCCCCTCGTGTGGCCCCGAGTCCGTGTCCCAAACCAGAGCCGCCTAGAGCGCGGCGCCCCGGGCGTCCCCGGTGCCCAGCGTGGGGGGAGGCCGGGCCTGCGGCGCTCCCACTCGGCTCCGCTGAGCCTGTGTCTCCCTCAGCCGGTGCCGGCGGCTTGTTCCCGACCGTGAAGTCTGTAGGTCTTCCCCTGCTTACTGCGAAAATCAAAGAGCAACCCCACCCCGGGCCAGCTGGGGAAGAGCAAGTTCACGTCTCTAAGAACCCGAAGGGAAGGGCCAGAGGAGAGAAAGAGGAGGAGAATTAAACCTTAGAGTGGGAAAGGCTTGACTTCCTGTTCACTTTTCAAAACACTTGCCAAAACCATTGCCCCCTAAAAACCTGCGTGGACGTTTGCCACTCGGAGAGTTAAGCCGGGCTCCAGGGGCGGCAAGGCTGGGCCGCCGGGGCTCGGCTGAAGGGAGGTAACTGCTGTGTGCGGAGCCCGCGCTGCGGGGACACTGCGGCTACGCAAACCAGGACAGAGGGCACGGGCTGGGCTCGGACGCCAACACAAGGGGAAAAGGCACATCCACGCGCTCCACGCTTGAAAGCCGGCACTGTGCGAGCTGCGAGTCAAATGGGGACATTCAGTCCCCGCCAACTGCATCTAAAATATTAAATACGCACATTCCAGCCTTTTCACTTCTCATGAAAAAAAAATCCTCCCCATTAGCCACCACTTTTTTCCTAAGGCCATGGTCACTTTGTATTTTCAGGAGAACAAGTCCAGTATTTTAAAACCTCTCTTCTCTGTCAACTGAATTTTCACTCTCCAGTGATTTGGGATGAATGCTGCCCCAGCCCTCGGAAAGCACCTGCCCCCACGCCCTCATCCTCTCCCCACCTGCAGCTCCTCCACCTCTGTCTGTTCTCGGCTTTGGCCGCAGACCACGGTGCACAGGGAGCACTCATAAGAGAGGGGAGGAGGGTTGTGAGGAGGCGTAGATGCCACACAGGGCCCGTGGGGGAAAGAGCCCACAGGGCAGTGCAGCGCACAGAGCAGGGCCCTTCCCTGAGCTCTCAGCAGCTCCCGGACATCCTCTGCCGACTTGAGGCCATTTTCCCGCATGAGACGGAGGCTGCTCGTGCGCGGAGAGCCCCGTGTTCCCTACACAGACTTTGTGCTCTGACCTTTATCTGCCCTTTTGTGTCCTCTTTCCTATGAATAAACACAAGGGGACTTTGCTGGCTTGCCAGTCACACAAGAAAAGTAAATCGTGCCCCGTCGATCACAGTATTCCACCTCCAAATATCCTGGCCCTCCCTAAGAGCATGCACTGAACTGTGCCCAAAGCCGCGTCTTCCTACACCGCCTGGAAGCGCAATGCCTCAGGAAACCACGGGTCTCACTGCCGTGTTAGTGGAAGGTCAGAGACACCCGACCAGAAACAGCAATTTTCACGTGTTTATTAAAATCTGTGAGTTATTTCCCCCTGACACGGCCTCTGAATAGAGTGGAAATTCCCACAGGGACGGGCCAGCCCCTGGGACACAAGTGCTGGAAGGTGACGTCTGAGCTGCAGGGCTCTCCGCTGCCCCTTCCTCACCACCAGCCATCACACTGCTTTATATCTTCACAACAAACCCCTGAGCTTTAAAATTTAATTTCCTTAGATACTGGGAGTTGCACTGTCCTGACACCCCGTGACATTTCTTCTCTCTTTTTGAAGTCCCATAACTGGGAGGCCAGTTTGAAACCAACGCATTTGTGAAAAGTTCACAACGGGCTGCCTGTTCCATCTGCAAAGTGTCCCCGGAGGTCACTTGGCCGCTCGCAGTTACTCCACGATCCAACACGGGTTAAAGGCTACTCGTTGCTCGGCCACAAGGAAGTCTGTGGTTTCCCACAGTGGGTACCCAGTCAGTGTCTATGAGTTGGTTTAATCCAGCAGAATGGCTCCGTGGCCCCCGGTAGCCAGATGCTCGAACGCTCCTGCAGTGTTTGTTCCTGATTACTGCTCTCAGCAGGGGACTGAGGCTGGCCAGGGACTGAGGCCAGTGGTCTGAAGTGGTCTCTGGCCCTGGGTCCCTTCCCTGTGGTGTTGGGGACACAGCCTCCTGGGTGGCTCCAGGCCCGGGCCCTGGGGAGGCCGTTGCTCAGGGAGGGTCTGTTCTGGGCTCTCGGACAGCTCCGGTGGCTCAGGCTGAGGTGCCTGCCCTGCTCTCAGCAGGACACTGGCGCTGTTTGTCCCTGTCCCGGAGCCCCAGGATCTCAGAGCCCGGCTGGCACCCCCAGACCGGGCGAGAAAGAGCAAGCAGGCTGAGCGATGGAAAGCATTGCAGAAGCAGCCTCCAACATCTTCTGACACTGACTGCAAACACTGCAGTAACTGAACCCAATTCTGTCTCTGACTTCTGGAGCTGGGCAGAACCCAGGCTCAGGGCGTCCTCCACGGGGCTGCCCTCAGGCACCAGCCACAAGGTCAGAGACCCAGGCCACCCCACTTCTGACCAACTGGCTACAATTCCAGGGTTCCCACAACACCCTCAGGTTTGATGATTCGCTGGAAGAACTCACAGAACTCCCTGAAAGCGCTACACTTAGAATTGTAGCTTTATTTTAGTAAAAGTGTACTGTGCTGGTTTGAAACTTATGGACCCCAGAAGAGCCGTGATCTTTCAATCTGATCTTGTGGGTGGGACCTTTCAGTGTTTCCATGGAGATGTGACCCACCCAAACGTGGGAGAGACCTTTGATTAGATCATTTCCATGGAGATGTGGCCCACCTATTCAGGGTGGGTCTTCATTAGTTCACTGGAGTCCTTTAAGAGAGATCACAGAGAGAAGGAGCTCAAAAAAGTGGAGAGAGACATTTTGGAGACATGCTAAGATATGTAATCCAGAGTTTGATCCTGGGAGAAGCTAAGAGCCATCACAGACCCAGATGCTTGGAGACGCTTGGTGATGCAATCTTAAAGATGTTTGGAGATGCTGAGCTAAGAGATGAAGCCCAGAGTTTTCCCTGGAGAAGCTAAGAGAGGACCCCCAGATGCTTAGAGAGAAACACCCTGGGATAACAAGCAAGGACACACAGGAGCTGAGAGAGAGAAGCTAAGAGAGACAGAAGGCTGGAGACATTTTCGAGAAAGCCATTTTGAAACCAGAACCCAGGAGCAGAGGACCAGCAGATGACAGCCACTTGCCTTCCCATCTGACAGAGGTGTTCCGGACGCCATCAGCCTTTCTTCAGTGAAGGTATCCTCTTGTTGGTGCCTTAGTTTGGACACCTTTAAGGCCTTAGAACTGTAACTTTGTAGCCTAATAAACCCCCTTTATAAAAGCCAATCCACTTCTGGTATTTTGCATGATGGCAGCTTTAGCAAACCAGAAAAGATACACATAAGGAGCGGCCCAAAGAAGAGATGCAGAGGGCGAGGCAGGAGGGTCCCCAAGGTGGGCTCTGTCCTCTCCACGTGGCGTTGGCGTCCCCTCCGGCGCGGAGATCTCGTCATCAGCCATGGCAGCTCCCCGGCTTCAGTCCCGTGTGTGGGTCTCCTTAGAAGGCGGGATTGACAGAATCAGCGCCCCGGGGGTTGAGCCCAAGCTGAGCCCCACCCTGGAGGCCGGCAGGTGGGCAGAGACGACGTGGCCCCAGCCCCTCCCCCGGCCACCTGGCTGGGCTCTTGGGGGAGGCAGCTGCAGGTGAGGCCCCTCCCTCCTCTCATTAGCATATGATTAGCATATGAACCATCAGGTGTGGTCCTGGGACCATCACAGGAAATTCCAAAGGTGTGGAAGGGGCAGGGGCAAGACCAGCCCCATTTTCATTCCACGGCAGGGGTAAGAAGAAAACGCAGTCTAAGGGGGTGAGGGGTGACTGGGCCCAGGGAATGGGCAGTCTCGTGAAGCTAAGAGGGGCAGCACCCCTCGTTCCTGCCTCTGGATCAACTGCTTCACAGGCCCCAGGGGTCCAGGAGGGACTTAGTAAGCCGCATAATTGCCGAGACTTCCTGAGCACCTACTGTGTACTCTGTCCAGTTTTGAGGCCTTTACATCAATTCCTTTTATTCTTCTACCAACTCTCCAAGGTGGATTTGAATACTATTTCTATTTTACTGATGAAGCAACCGGAGCACAGAGATTTTAAATAAACTTCCCAGGGTTACACAGCGTGACTTAACATTCTCTGCAAAATTCTTTGAAAAGCGTCCCTTCTGCAGGGGGTCTGGTTCTCCCCCTTGGTTTGAGCCAGACTTAGAGACTCGGTTCTCACGAAAGGGATGTGGCAGAGATGAAGGGTGCCGCCCCCTGCCCAGTCCCTCTCGGCCCCTCGGGGCAGCAGTCGCCGGCTGGACCCAGGCAGCCCCGGGGGGGCCCACGTGGGCGGAACCGGACCCACCAGCACCCGCTCCCCGGGGCCGACAGAACCCACGGTTACTGCCTTCCTATCCACCAGCACAAGACTTTTTTTCTTTCTTCCTGGAAAGCAACTAAAGGTAGGAAGCCTGAATTAAAAGTAAAAAGTAGAAAATTCACATAGAAACCAATGAAGAATTGATACTAAAGATAAGCAATTAAATCTGCTAAATCAAATGAGATTAATGAGAAAATTAAACAAAGCGAGAGGATTTGACAAACCTTCCCGGTAGCCACGTAGCCTCCAGGCCCTGTCACCTGAGTCCCCAACGCCCACCAGACAAGCCCCTGGGAGATTTGCGGCAGACACTGGACACTGGGCACTGGCCGCGCCAGCTCCCGGCCTCACCCTGACTCGTTCAGAAAACGCGCGCGTCACATCGCCGCACGTGCCCCTCTGCTCGAGGCGTCTTCCCAGGGGTGCAGTGACCATCTCCCCGCAAACGTCATCAAGCCGGGGGATGTGTGGCCAGGGAACGTTTTTTTGACACACCTGATGGTTTTGATTAGGTCTATATTGGGAATGAGAACTCTTGGGGCGAATTGTGTACAGGTGTCTGTTGATTTATTCTTTGAATAAAATTGGTCAGAATAAGTTTCCCTAAACTAACAACTGCACACAACACACGGCTGTGCTGTTCGTCTTGCCCCACTTTCGGCTGGCACTCCCCCAAACAAAGGCAGATGTCAGAAGGAAAGTGCTGGCTCCACTGTCTCTTTTGGGGTCCTTCTTCAGCTTTTCAAATATGGTCATATTTTCCGAACCTTAACTGATTCAGAATTTTCCCTAGAAAACACCTTCCAGAGGTTTCCCTCTAAAGATTGTTTTAGAACTTGTCCACTTTCACTGTAGGCTGGCTCCTGGACGTGTTGCGCTGAGGCTGTATTTAAACTTGACTCTGTGTTGGAAAACGGCAATGTGGCCGGGGTGTTGTCAGGCAGCCAAGCGGGGCCAGCCCAGCTCAACGACGAGCCGGGGACAAAGCCGGGCCTGGAACCCCATGTCCTCGTTCCTGGTCTGGAGCTCTCCCGTTACACCACAGATTGAGCGGGTAGAGACAATCCAGGTTTCCGCAGTGTTACTACAAGGGAAACAGGAACAGCCGGCATCTGCCGAGTGCTTGCTCTGCGTCCTGCCCTGTCCTACGTTCTTTGTGCATCTTCACTTATTAGAGACATCACAAGGTCACCACCCCACCTGCGCCATGACGACACCGAGCACCTTGGCCAGCAGGTGACGGTACGGCTGGGACCGCCAGGCACCACCCCCCACCCGACACCTCTCAGCAGAAGGAGACCTGCCCGGGCCGGGAAAGCCAGCTGAGGGCTGGGCCCGACCGCGCGTGAAGACGGCACGTCCTCCTTTTACATAATCGCTAGTAATGAATCGCAATCTCGCTCCTTCTGAATTTTCTGAATACTATCATATTGTTTTTGCAACAATGTGAAAATATAAACTTTGCAATATTTTTGCACCTTTGTAAACTATATAGATGTAAAAATATTTAAGAGACTGCCCAAGCCATTGATAAAAGTGAAATAATTATAAAAAACATTTACAAAGGAGCTCATATATATATATAAAATCTACAGAAGTGAAAAGAAATTTAATATCCAAAACCACAGATGAAATAGAGGACTTTTAAGCATAAGTTGCAACAAATACTAAATATCGTTCTCAAATATATTCCAAACCTCATTTGACATGTATCTTATATTCTGTTCTATACACTACAAACAATTGGCCTAGCAATTATAATAAACGACTTTCCACTGGCAAACACAAGCCTTTGAAATGCACATTACATTCTGAGCGCTTTAAAATGATACGGAAACTGGGAAATAATCGATGACCGGACGACTGGACGGTCACCACCGAGGCTTCCTCCCGCGGATCCCCCCGGGCACTGTGGCTTCCCCGCCGCCTTCCAGGAACTCGGCCAGCTCCCCGCGGCCTCGATGCTCCCACAGTGACAGAGTCTCGGGACTGATCTGGCCAGTATTTGGACACCATGGAGCTTTAAAAAGGAAGAAAGGAATCCAAAGCATCAGTGGGTGCAGCCTTTCGGTGTCCATGAGCTCCAGGTCGGGGCGCACGGCCGGATGGACGCCACAGCCACGGCACTTCTGGGCAGGGAGGCGCCGGTCATTAGTGGACACTCTAGGTCGCAGGAAAGAATTAACCCGTTTCCACGGAGCCGCTGGCCTTGAAGGATCTGGCCGAGGAGGTCACCTCTGGAAAACCGAGAGAAGACAGCAGCCTGGAGCATGCACCTCAGGCCCTTCGAGCAGACGTCTTGCAATGTCCAGTTCGGGGTTTGCGCTTTGTCCTGCTTTCTCTCTCCTTCCAAGCAATCGAAGCAGAGGCAGAAACAAGCAGCTTCCAGCGACTGGGCATCACGGCGGCCCGGCCTGCTCGGCTGCCTGTCGGAAGCCTCCAGAAGGGACGCTCCAGCATGCACGGCGCCCGCTGGCCTGGGACGCTCCTTCCCATCCCATGGTCGCTGGGGAAGGACTTTGTGCTGTGCCACCCTGGGCCCAGACCTCTTCCTGAGAATCGAGGTGCGCCCCTGCCCCAATCGCGCTTTGGGGAGCCAGCCCCTCCAGGGGCCGGTTTGCGGCTTTTCCTTCTGGCCTCATGGCTCCTGATTCTCGTCTGAAGATGGCCACAGAGGCCTGCCTTGTGGGGTGGATGGAGGGGGGAGAAAGCCAGCACAGTGCCTGGAGACCCCGGGGGGGGGGGGCAGCGAGACGGCGCAGACCCTCTGCCTGTAGCTGGAGCATCTGCTCACTGGGAACAGCCCTTCCGCCCCATGGAGGGAAGAGGACATTTTTCTGCTTTCTAAATAGACCACATCAAACACCTGGTTACTCGACCATCCCTAAGAGACAAAGAACTGAGCTCTCGGCCAGGAAGGGTCCCTGGGCCACAGCCCGATGGCAGATGACGCAGCTGCAGCCGCAGGGACGTCGGTCCGAGGCGCTGACCGGGAACCCGCTGAGTCTGTGCGGCCGACATCCAGGGGTCCGTGCAGAGAGCCAGCCCGTCCTGAGAAGCAACGGGGAGCCGAGGAACAAAGGGGGGCTCTGGGAGGCAGCATCATGCTGTCTGTTTAAAATCGAACTAAATGCTGAGCTCAGTGCCTGGTGCGCGACAGGGTTCAGGCCATGTTTACCGATGAAATCCGTGAAGAATTAGAACATAAAGCAGATGCAGTTGTTCTCGAGGGTCCCGGGTGGAGACGCTGCCAGTGAATTCGTAGAGGAAATCAGGAAAAGTTTTACAAAGCTTTGCTAGATTTTGGTAAGCTGAAACGGGGCATGGGAAGACATTTCAGGAAACAGCTGAGTAAGGTAGTTTCCTAGCTGCTGAAACCCAGTGCCACGAAGCGGGCAGCTCAAAGCAACCGCAAGCTATTCTCTCCCAGTTCTGGGGACTGAAATCGGGGCATAGCGGGGCCTGCACCCTGTGGAGCTCCTGGGGCATCTGCACGATGCCTTTCCCTGGCCCTGGTGGTGGCCGGCCATCCGTGGCACCCTCGGCCCCAGCTGTCCCCCGGCCCTCTCCCGTGTCCAGTCTCCCCTTCTTACAAGGACACCACCGGCCACACTGGATTTAGGACACCACCATAACCGAGGGGGCCTCATCTTAAGGAATTGCATCTTCAAAGGCCCTATTTCCAAGCAAGGCCACCCCATGGGACAGACCCCGCTGGAACAGCCCCCCCTGGCGACAGGCAAAGGTGAGCAGGTTGCGGGAGGAGCAGGCAGTGGCTGGGTCTGCGGAGCCTCGCTGGGAGGGCCTGGAGGGCAGCTGGGGGCCGTCGCTGGAACCCAGGAGCTGTGTTAGACCAGGCAGGTGGGGGCTTCACTTCTGCTCCGTCCCCCCCAGCCCCTCCCTGCCTTGTTCTCTTTCTCTGCTGTACTCAATGCAGCACCGGGGGGCTGGTGGGCCTGGAAACATGCCGGGCAGGTAAGCGAGAGGCTGTGGTGGGCGGGCACGGCACGGAGAAGGCCTGGGGCTGTTCTCAACGAGAATGATGATAATGACAGAAACTTGAGGTCACTGTTCTGGGGGTGCTAAAACCAGCCAGTGGGTGGGCCAACCACAGGTTAGTAGAGCAAGGGCGAGAGGGCTGGACTCACTGCCCCATAGGGAAGGCAGGCCCCAGGTGAGGCCCTGGCTGTCCTGCCCTGCAGCGAGCTCCAGGCCCAGGCCCAGGAGCTGGATGCACACGCAGCAGCAGGGCCTATGGGGAGATGGGGCAGCTCCCGGACTGGACCCCCTCGGGGCCCCTGGGGCAAACACAGCCGGCTGGACTTGTCCACTGTTCTGACAGCGTAGAAAGCAGTGCTCAGACAGCCGAGCAGGCCAGTGCGTTCCGTTCCTGCAGAAACGGTCGGAAAGGCTGCTGTCCTGCCGCCTGCCCTGCCCACTCGCGCGCAAGCCAAGCACAGAGCCATGGCCCGTAGTTGGTGGGACCGGACTCCTGCCCACTGGCCTTGAAAGGCGCAAGTGTCATGGGTGGCCCAAGCACCAGGCACCACACCTGCATCCACATGGATCCAAACGGCCTTAGGGTGCAAGGAGCTGCGATTGTGAGCCTGAGAGAGGGCAGGTTTTTATTGTTTGTTTTATGAAAGTGAACACTAAGAAGATGATGAGCATCTTATCAAGTGAGGACTTCAGCAACAGAAGGGGCCAGCCCGTCTTCTGAAGAGCCGCTTGGCAACAGAGTGGTCCCTGTGCCTGCGGTGACTGAACTGGGTGGAGAGTGGCGCCCATGGCCTCCAGCTCCTCCGTCACTGACAGGCCTTCTGCCATCAGTTCTTGAACCCTTTCTCTGAGAGCCACGGGTTAGGGAACTGGGTTCCGCGTTCTGGCAGACATGAGGCCACCTCGAGAGCTCTGATAGCCGCTTCTCCTTCCCTGTCGCTGTTGGGGTGCCCTGGACCACAGGGGTGCAGGCCCCGTTTGGGAGCTGGACGTCCGTGGCACGGAGCCAGCCGGGCCGAGCTCTCACTGGAGTCGGCAGTGCTCTGGGCTGTGGAACCCTAATTCAGCCTCTGCCTCCACACAGGCCGGCGAGGAGGAAGGGCCAGGCCCCCGGGCACGGAGCGCTGGCGGGGCGCCCGGGTGGGTGGTGGGGTGCCTGCCCAGGTCCTGGGAGAGCAGCTCCGGGAGGGCCACCTGGAAGGAGCGGGCAAGGCAGGCGACAGGGTCCAACTATATCGGCCTCATCACTAAACCTCATCGCGCTCTAAGTGTGAAGGGGACAGACGAGTGCTCAGCTGCGAGAAAGGGCAACAGCGGACCGGAGGTGGAGGGCGCTCTGCGCCCGCGGGGCGCGCGGAGCTGGGTGGGCGCTGCGAGCCCCCGGCCGTGGCTGTGGCGGCTCCACGCAAAAACCCTTTGCGCGAGGCCCTGCCCGCCCCTCGGCGTGTCCCTCCTCCCCACGGGGGGCGCCCACCAGCAGCCAGGGCGTGGCCGCCTCGGTTCCACGGGCCTCCCAGCGCGCAGGCCTCCCAGCCGGCGCCCTCGCTCCTGGGGGCTCTGGGGAGCGGCAGCGACTCCCAGGGCCGACCCGCGCGTCCTCAGCCGCCACCGCGCACCGAGATGCGGGCCGGGCGAGCCGGGCCTTCCCCGCGGTAGAAAGCAGGGAGGCGCTGGCACCCGGCGCCCAGTGTCCCTGCTGAGACCGCCGCGCCCTCGCGCCCCGCAGTCCAGAGCCGTCGGCGCAGCGGCGCGATGGACGGAGGAGGGTCTGGGCGCGCAGCCCGGGCGTCCCCTTTGCAGCAGGAAGAGGAAGGCGACAGGCGGCAGGCCCGCGCGCATCTGCTCCGGGAGGGGTTAAATGCTCTCCTGACCCTCCGAGGGCACCGAAGTGGGTGGCTTTTAGTTAGCAGCAATTCAGGCTGGCGAATCGCCAAGTTCCCCATCTGCCTCTTCCAGGGGAGCCTGGGGAGGCGGCGCCGATTCAAGTTCCCATGGAGGGACTTAGGAAGGCTGGGCCCCAGCCTCAGCTCCATCACACACAGAGCCTAGGTTCAGGACAAGTCAGAGTAAGATTTCCCACTGCTTTGTTTTGGGGGGCGGGGGTGGGGAGTGGGGGTGGGTGGGACAGGGTGGGATGGGGAAACGGCAGAACTAGACACCAGCTCATCTTGAAGAAATTTTGGAGTTGCTTGGCTGCGGGCCAGGGGTGGCTGGGTGTCCGCAGTCCCCCAAGGGGCTCCCCCGCCATGCCCAGTGTCCTCACGTGCCAGGACACCCCAGAGCCTGTTCACGGAGGCCCACGACATGTTACGAAATGGGAACTGGCAAGGCTTTCTTTCCAAGCTGCCAGGCGGGAGGGGCGGGAATGGAGACCCAGGGGAGGCGACAGCGGTGACTCAGAGGCCTGGAGAGCTGCCCTGGGCAGAGCCCCCACTGTGCCACCTGGCCTTGGAGCCCACGCAGTGCTGGCACCTGGCCTGACTGCTCAGGTGTGCCAGTTACATCACGCTCAGCAACGAGCTGCACACAGCACAGAAGCTGCCTGCTCCTTCCCAACCACCAGACTTGGATGAAAACTCTGAGGCTGCTGGATGTAAATCAAACTCCACGTTTTACCCTAAATTTATACTCCGTATTATGCACAGTTTTACAGCAGAATATCCACCAAACAAGAAAATCATTTCCTTGGTTCATTCAAGAAACATCTAGTTATAAAAGGATTCATATTTTAACTATCTCAAAAAACTGGAATCTGGAAGTCAGCGTGACATACTTGCTTATACTCATGTTAGAGAATGAAATCAGATTATCTCTAATATATTAGATACCAAGATCCTGTTGACATTAAAACCAGTCAGAGCCACCAGAAGCCCAGCTCCCCAGTGCAGCGTTGAGAGGGAAGGGTAAGAAACAGTTCAATTATTCACAGGCGGAGGCAACTGGAGCGGCCGGTGTCTCCTTGTCCATGATCGGATAAGTGCACAGTTTATTTTTACAACTTTTGGATTAGGAGGCACATAGGGAGAAGTCAAAGGGGCAGAGGAAAATCCACCACCATTATCAATTATTCTTTTTAAGAAACTAACTTTATCACCTCTCTCTCGGTAAAAAATTTCAAGAGCAAAAATGCCAATACCATATTCCTAAGTAACAAAAGATTCAAAGAAGAAATAATAATGGATAGCATTTAAATATCTACAAATAAACTCAAAACACACAGAACAATACAGAGAAAACTGAAAAGATATAAAGACAAATCCACAATCATATTAAAGTTTTTAACAAATGTTCTAGTTTGCTAAAGCTGCCGGAATGCAAAACACCAGAAATGGACTGGCTTTTATAAAGGGGGTTTATTTGGTTACACAGTTACAGTCTTAAGGCCATAAAATGTCCAAGGTAAGTCATCAACAATCGGGTACCTTCACTGGAGGATGGCCAATGGTGTTCGGAAAACCTCTGTCATCTGGGAAGGCACATGGCTGGTGTCTGCTCCAAGTTCTGGTTTCAAAATGGCTTTCTCCCAGGACATTTCAATTCTAGGCTGCAGCTCCTCAAAAATGTCACTCTTAGTTGCTCCTGCGGTGTTTGTCCTCTCTTAGATTCTCTGGAACAAGAGTCTGCTTTCAAAGGCTGTCTTCAAATTGTCTCTCATCTGCATATCTTCTCTCAGCTTCTGTGCATTCTTCAAAGTGTCCCTCTTGGCTGTAGCAAGCTTGCTCCTTCTGTCTGAGCTTATATAGTGCTCCAGTGAACTAATCAAGGCCCATGCAGAATGGGCAAGGCCACACCTCCATGGAAATTATCCAATCAGAGTCATCAGCCACGGTTGGGTGGGGCACGTCTCCATGGAAACACTCAAAGAATTACAATCTAATCAACACTGATCATCTGCCCACACAAGATTACATCAAAGATAATGGCATTTGGGGGACATAATATATTCAAACTGGCATACTCAGTAACTGACACAAGCAGATAAAAACTTAGAAAAGCTATAGATGATCTCAACAAGGTGAATGATTACCTACCTAACATGCTGAACATTGCATCCAGTAACTACAGAAAACACATTATTTTCAAGTGTAAAGGAAAAATTTATCAAAAAAAGATCACATGCTAGGCCATAAATCAAGTATGAACAAACACAAAAGGATTGATATACACAGTATATTTCCTGACTGCAGTGGAATAGCTTGATAGCAATAACAAAAAGATAACCAGAAAATCATATGTTTAGTAGTTCACCTCTGACAATCCATGGGTCAAAGAAGAAATCACGATGGAAATTAGAAAGCACTTTGAACTGAATGATAATGAAAATATATAAAACTTATGGATACAGCTAAAGCTGTGCTTATATGGAAAGACAGATGAACATATTGAATAAATACATTTAAGTGAATATATTCAAAAAGAAGAGAGGCTGAAAATAAATGATAATAAACTTCTACTTCAAAAGTTGGAAAAAGAAGCACAAATTAAACCCCCAGAAAGTAGGAGGAAAGAAATAACAAAGAGAGAGCAAATATCAATGAAATAGAAAACAAACATATAATAAAAAAATAAACTATCTCCAAAATAGGTTCTTGAAACAGCTAATAAAATTCATAATGCTCAGCAAGACTAAAGAAGGAAAAACGGAAAAAAAAAAAACATATATTATCCATACCTGTTTCCAGATATTGAAAACACAAGAGAATATTAAGGAGAACAATGCTGTGCCAATAAATTAGAAAATTTAGATGAAATGGACAAAGGCCTTCAAAAATAGAATGTATCAAAACTGGCACAAGAAGAAATAGAGCATCTGACTAGTCCTATATCTATTAAAGGAATTGGACCTACAATTTAAATCCTTCCCAGGTCTTGTTAGTTTTGCTCAGAATTCTTCCAAATGTTTAAGGAAGAAAGAACATCAATCTTCCACAAACTCTTCCAGACACAGAAAGAGGAGGAACATGTCCCCATCTGTCTCATGGGGCCCGTAGAGCCCTGTGACCAAAACCTGATGAGGACAATACAAGAAAGTTACATGGTAACCTGTCTCATGAACATAGACACAAAAATTCTAAATGATATATTAACAAATCTAAATGAGAGGGATATAAAAAAGATAATACATCAGAACCAGTGCATTTATTCCAGGAATGCAAGGTTGTATTGACATTTGAAATTCTCCACATTAAGCAAATAATGGAGGGAAAACTTTAGATAGATATAGAAAAAAACATTTGACACAATTCTGTACTCATTCATGATTTGAAATAATCATACTAAACCAGGAGCAGAAGGGAAATTTCTTAATTTGACATATGACATCAAAACATGTCTAGTGAAAGATCAAAAGCTTCTCCTCCTTCCACACATTTGGGAGAACATAAGCTGGCTCCTCAATGTTGCAATAAAGCAAGAAGAAGATATAATCTGTCACTAATCACAGATTATGTAACCACTGATTTAGAAAATACAAAAGAATCTACAGATAAATGTTAGAATTAATAAGTAAATTTAGCAATGTCACTCATCAAAGTACAAAAACATACAAAACTTGCTAACAAGAGACCTGCCCTACTTGAGATACTAAAGGGAACCCTCCTGACAGAAAAACAAAGAAAGGAGAGAGATGGAGAAAGGTTCAGTACTAAAACGATTCAGAATGAATACATTAAAGGACATCAAGAGAGAGAGGGAAAAAATATATCACACAAACATAAACCAAAGGATAAGATGGCTGTTCAAGAAATACCTTCACATTAATAATGTCGAATGCAAATGGATTAAACTCCCCAATCAAAAGATATAAATTGGCAGAATGGATCAAAAAAAAAATGAACCATTAATATGTTGCACACAAGAGACTCATCTTAGACACAGGGACACAAAGAAATTGAAAGTGAAAGGATGGAAAAAAATATTTCATGCAAGCTACAGCCAAAAGAAAGCAGGAGTAGCAATATTAATCTCAGATAAAATAGACTTTAAATGCAAGGATGTTATGAGAGACGAAGAAGCCCACTACACACTAACAAAAGGGGCAATTCAACAAGAAGAAATAACAATCATAAATGTTTATGCACCCAATCAAGGTGTCACAATATACATAAGAGAAACACTGGCAAAACTAAAGGAAGCAATTGATGTTTCTACAATGTGCCGGTTTCGATGTATTATGTCCCCCAAATGCCATTATCTTTGATGTAATCTTGTCTGGGCAGACCTATCAGTGTTAATTAGATTGGAATTCTTTGAGTGTTTCCATGGAATGTGCCCCACCCAACTGTGGGTGATAACTGATGAGATATTTCCATGGAGGCGTGGCCCCACACAGGGTGGGCCTTGATCAGTGGAGCCATATAAATGGGCTGACAAACAGAAGGAACTCAGTGCAGCTGCAGCTGTGAGGGACATTTTGAAGAGGAGCTGCAGCCAAGAGGGACACTTTGAAGAAAGCACAGGAGCTGCAGATGAGAGACAGTTTGAAGACGGCCATTGAAAGCAGACTCTTGCTCTGGAGAAGCTGAGAGAGGACAAATATCCCAAGTGCAACTAAGAGTGACATTTTTGAGGAACTGCAGCCTAGAGAGGAACGTCCTGGGAGAAAGCCATTTTGAAACCAGAACTTGGAGCAGATGCCAGCCACGTGCCTTCCCAGCTAACAGAGGTTTTCCAGACACCATTGGCCATCCTCCAGTGAAGGTACCCGATTGCTGATGTGTTACCTTGAACACCTTATGGCTTTAAGACTTTAACTGTATAACCAAATAAACCCCTTTTTATAAAAGTCAATCCATCTCTGGTATTTTGCATTCTGGCAGCATTAGAAAACTAAAACACACAATAATTGTGGGAGACTTCAACACATCACTGTCTCCTATAGATAGATCAACCAGACAGAAGACCAATAAGGAAATTGAAAACCTAAAGAATCTGATAAATGAATTGGATTTAACAGACATGTATAGAATATTACATCCCAAATCACCAGGATACACATTCTTCTCTAGTGCTCACGGAACTTTCTCCAGAATAGATCATATGCTGGGACACAAAACAAGCCTCAATAAACTTAAAAAAACTAAAAATATTCAAAGCACATTCTCTGACCACAATGGAATGCAATTAGAAGTCAATAACCATCAGCAACTTAGAAAATTCACAAATACCTGGAGGTTTTAAACAACACGCTCCTAAACAATCAGTGGGTTAAAGAAGAAATAGCAAGAGAAATTGCTAAATATATAGAGACGAATGAAAATGAGAACACAACATACCAAAACCTATGGGATGCAGCAAAAGTGGCAATGACAGGGAAATTTATAGCACTAAATGCATACATTAAAAAAGGAAGAAAGAGCCCAAATCAAAGAACTAATGGATCAACTGAAGAAGCTAGAAAATGAACAGCAAACCAATCCTAAACCAAGTAGAAGAAAGAAATAAGGATTAAAGCAGAAATAAATGACAGAGAACAACAACAACAAAAAAAAAACAATAGGATAAATAACACCAAAAGTTGGTTCTTTGAGAAGATCAACAAGATTGACAAGGCCCTAGCTAGACTGACAAAATCAAAGAGGGAAGATCCATATAAACAAAATAATGAATGAGAAAGGTGACATTACTGAGGATCCCGAAGAAATTAAAAAAATTATAAGAGGATACTATGAACAACTGTATGCCAACAAACTGGATAATGTAGAGGAAATGGACAATTTCCTGGAAACATATGAACAACCTAGACTGACCAGAGAAGACACAGAAGACCTCAACACCAATCACAATCAAAGAGACCCAATCTCAGTCATCAAAAAGCTTCCCACAAATAAATGCCCAGGGCTAGATGGCTTCACAAGGGAATTCTACCAAACTTTCCAAAAAGAACTGACACCAATCTTACTTAAACTCTTTAAAACATCGAAGAAAATGGAACACTACCTATTTTATGAAGCTAACATCAATGTAATACCGAAACCAGGCAAAGATGCTACAAAAAAGGAAAACTACAGGCCTATCTCCCTAATGAATATAGATACAAAAATTCTCAACAAAATACTTGCAAATCGAATCCAAAGACACATTTAAAAAATCGTACACCATAACCAAGGGGGGGTTCATTCCAGGCATGCAAGGATGGTTCAACATAAGAAAATCAATCGATGTATTACAACACATTAACAAATCAAAAGAGAGAAATCAAATGATCATCTCAATAGATGCTGAAAAAGCATTTGACAAAATCCAACATCCCTTTTTGATAAAAACACTTCAAAAGGTAGGAATTGAAGGAAACTTCCTCAATATGATAAAGAGCATATATGAAAAACCCACAGCCAGCATAGTACTCAATGGTGAGAGACTGAAAGCCTTCCCCCTAAGATCAGGAACAAGACAAGGATGCCCACTGTCACCACTGTTATTCAACATTGTGCTGGAAGTGCTAGCCAGGGCAATCCGGCAAGACAAAGAAATAAAAGGCATCCACGTTGGAAAGGAAGAAGTAAAACTGTCATTGTTTGCAGATGATATGATCTTATATCTGGAAAACCCTGAGAAATCAACGATACAGCTACTAGAGCTAATAAATTTAGCAAAGTACAGGATACAAGATTAATGCACATAAGTCAGTAATGTTTCTATATGCTAGAAATGAACAAACTGAAGAGACACTCAAGAAAAAGGTACCATTTTCAGTAGCAACTAAAAAAATCAAGTTCCTAGGAATAAACTTAACGAAAGATGTACAAGACCTATACAAAGAAAACTACATAACTCTACTAAAAGAAATAGAAGGGGACCTTAAAAGATGGAAAAATATTCCATGTTCATGGATAGGAAGGCTAAATGTCATTAAGATGTCAATTCTACCCAAACTCATCTATAGATTTAATGCAATCCCAATCAAAATTCCAACAACCTACTTTGCAGACTTGGAAAACCTAGTAATCAAATCTATTTGGAAAGGGAAGATGCCTCAAATTGCTAAAGACACTCTATAAAAGAAAAACGAAGTGGGAGGACGTGCACTCCCTGACTTTGAAGCTTATTATAAAGCCACAGTAGTCAAAACAGCATGGTTGTAGCACAAAAATAGACATATTGATCAATGGACTCGAATTGAGAATTCGGAGATAGACCCCCACATATATGGCTGACTGATCTTTGATAAGGCCCCCAAAGTCACT
Source organism: Choloepus didactylus (assembly GCF_015220235.1). NCBI lineage: Eukaryota > Metazoa > Chordata > Mammalia > Pilosa > Megalonychidae > Choloepus > Choloepus didactylus. Next base: position 847,404 of record NC_051318.1, read on the forward strand.
GAACTGGGACATAATACTCTTTTCAACAAATGAGGCTGGGAGAGTTGGGTATCCATATCCAAAAGAATGAAAGAGGACCCCTACCTCACACCATACCCAAAAATTACCTCAAAATGGATCAAAGATCTCAATATAAAAGACAGTACCATAAAACTCCTAGAAGATAACATAGGGAAACATCTTCAAGACCTTGTATTAGGCGGCCACTTCCTAGACTTTACACCCAAAGCACAAGCAACAAAAGAAAAAATAGATAAATGGGAATTCCTCAAGCTTAGAAGTTTCTATACCTCAAAGGAATTTGTCAAAAAGGTAAAGAGGCAGCCAACTCAATGGGGAAAATATTTCTGGAAACCATGTATCTGACAAAAGGCTGACATCTTGCATATATAACAAAATCCTACAACTCAATGACAATAGTACAGACAGCCCAATTATAAAATGGGCAAAAGATATGAAAAGACAGTTCTCTGAAGAGGAAATACATATGGCTAAGAAACACATGAAAAAATGTTCAGCTTCACTAGCTGTTAGAGAGGTGCAAATTAAGACCACAATGAGATACCATCTCACACCAATTAGAATGGCTACCATTAAACAAACGGGAAACTACAAATGCTGGAGAGGATGTGGAGAAATTGGAACTCTTATTCATTGTTGGTGGGAATGTATAATGGTTCAGCCATTCTGGAATTCAGTCTGGCGGTTCCTTAGAAAACTAGATATAGAGTTACCCTTCGATCCAGCGATTGCACTTCTTAGTATATACCCAGAAGATCTGAAAGCAGTGACACGAACAGATACCTGTATGCCAATGTTCACAGCAACATTATTCACAATTGCTAAGAGATGGAAACAACCCAGATGTCCTTCAACAGATGAGTGGATAAACGAAATGTGGTATATACACATGATGGAATACTACGCGGCAGTAAGAAGGAACAATGTCATGAAACATATGACAACATGGATAAACCATGAAGATATAATGCTGAGCAAAATAAGCCAGGTACAAAAAGAGAAATATTATATGCTACCACTAATGTGAACATTGAAAAATGTAAAACAAATGGTTTACAACGTAGAATGTAGGGGAACTAGTGATAGAGAACAATTAAGGAAGAGGGAACAATAATCCAATAAGAACAGATAAGCTATCGTGGGTAAATTTAACATTCTGAGAATGCCCAGCAATGACTATAGTCTGTTAATTTCTGATGGGTATAGTAGGAACAAGTTCACAGAAATGTGGGTATATTAGGTTACTTTCTTGGGGTAGAGTAGAAACATGTTGGAAGTAAAGTAGTTATTTTAGGTTAGTTGTCTTTTTCTTACTCCCTTGTTATGGTCTGTTTGAAATGTTTTTTTATTGTATGTTTTTTTAATTTTTTAATTTTTTTCAATTTTTTATATAGTCGATTTAAAAAAAAAAAGAATTAAAAAAAAACGAAAAAAATACGCAGAGCCCCCTTGAGGAGCTGGTGGAGAATGCAGGGGTATTGGCCTGCCCAACCCTGATGGTTGCTAATGTCCTCACAGACATAGGGGACTGGTGGTTTGATGGGTTGAGCCCTCTACCACAGGACTTGCCCTTGGGAAGACTGTTGCTGCAAAGGAGAGGCTAGGCCTCCCTATAATTGTGCCTAAGATCCTCCTCCTGAATGCCTCTTTGTTGCTCACATGTGGCCCTCTCTCTAGCTAAGCCAACTTGGCATGTGAAATCCCTGCCCTCCCCCCTACATGGGATCAGACACCCAGGGGAGTGAATGTTCCTGGCAAAGTGGAATATGACTCCTGGGGAGGAATGTAGACCTGGCATTGTGGGATGGAGAACATCTTCTTGACCAAAAAGGGGATGTGAAAGAAAATGAAATAAGCTACAGTGGCAGAGAGATTCCAAAAGGAGTCAAGAGGTCACTCTGATGGGCACTCTTACGCACAATATAGACAACCCTTTTTAGGTTCTAGTGAATTGGAGTAGCTAGCAGTAAATACCTAAAGCAATCAAACTGCAGCCCAGGACCCATGAATCTTGAAGATGATTGTATAAAAATGTAGCTTATGAGGGGTGACAATGTGATTGGGAAAGCCATATGGACCACACTCCCCTTCGTGTAGTTTATGGATGGATGAGTAGAGAAATGGGGGAAAGAAAACAAACAAAGGCACCCATGTTCTTTTTTACTTTAATTGTTCTTTTTCACATTAATTATTATTCTTGTTATTTTTGTGTGTGTGGTAATGAAGGTGCCAGGGATTGATTTTGGTGGTGAATGTACAACTATGTGGTGGTACTGTGAACAATCGAATGTACACTTTGTTTTGTTGGACTGCATGGTATGTGAATATATCTCAATAAAATGAAAAAAACGGAAAAAAAAAGTTCATGCCGTCTGCAAACAGTGATGTTTTACTTCCTCCTTTCCAATTTGGATGCCTTTTATTTCCTTTTCTTGCCTAATTCCTCTGGCAAGTATTTCCAGTAGAATGTTGAATAGCAGTGTTGAAAGGGTGTTGAAAAGACCCTTTCTTTTTCCTGAATTCAGGGAGAAGGCATTCAATCTTTTGCTAATGAGTATGTTGGCTGTGGGTATTACATATACGCCCTTTATCATGTTAAGAAGTTACCTTCTATGCCATTTTGGATGTATTATGTCCCCCAAAATGCTGTACTCTTTAATGCAATCTTGTGGGGGGGGGCAACATATTAGTGTTGATTGAGTTGGAACCTTTGGATTAGGTTGTTTCCACCCAAGTGTGGGTAAAGATTTGATTAGATTATTTCCATGGAGGTGTGGCCCTGCCCATTCAGCATGGGTCTTGATTAGTTTACTGGAGCCCTATAAAAGCTCACAAACAGAAGGTCCTCAGAGCAGTTGCAGCTTAAGACAGAAATTATGTAGAATGCTATTTTGAAATGCAACCTAGGAGCAAGCAGACACCAGCTGCGTGCCTTCCCAGCTAACAGGTTTTCCAGATGCCATCAGCCATCCTTCAGCAAAGGTACCCTATCGCCGATGCCTTAATTTGGACATTTTCATGGTCTTAAGACTGTAACTTTGTAACCAAATAAACCCCCTTTATAAAAGCCAATCCAATTCTGGTATTTTGCCTTCTGGCAGTATTAGTAAACCAAACACCTTCTATTTCTATTTTTCTGAGTTTTTTTTTTTTTTTTTTTTTTTTTTAATCATGAATGTTACGCGATCTTTTAAACCCTGGTACTTTTTACATGGTTTCACATCTGGGAGGCACTTAGTAAATGTAACTAAGAATAAGAGTAATGAAAATAATAGCTAAGATCTATTGAATTTTAACTTTAGCACAGGCCTTCTGTTAAGCAAAATTTTATCCTTTTTCAAAATTATGAAGACAAGTTCACGTAGCATATGCATAAATTATAAAGAGCTTTAAAAAATGAAATGAACATGTGTATACCAACAACCTAATGCAAGAACATTAGCAGTATCTTCAGTGCACCCTGATTTCCCTCCTGAGGGACAATCTTAAATTCTGTGTAAATTATTGGTTACATATCCCTTATAGCTCTACCACATATACATGTATCCATAATAATGTATAATTCTGCCTTACTCTTTATAAAAACTTTCTATAAATGGAATCATAATACATTATTGTGACTTTCTTTTATTGCTTATCATTGATTTTGAAAACCATTTATTTTTTCACTGCTGTATTCAACTATGTGAATATATCTCAAAACATCTGAGCTACTATTAATCAGGACAGACAAGTTATGCTGAGGAAATAACCCTTAAGGGGAGGCTTGAGAGACCAACATTGAGTTTCCAAGGTAAAGTCCTAGGAATATCAACTTTTGGGAATCATGTATGGTAAAAAGATCTAGGGGAGGAAGTAAAAAGGAGTTTTGCCAGCGAAGCAGAAGGAAAACCAGTAGGATGCCACGGAAGCCTGGAGAGAACAGTATTTCCAACAGTAGAGTGTGGAGTGGTATTTTATATTTCAAGTAAAATAAGGATAGAGAATAATTCAGTGGATCTGACAACATACAAGGTTGGTGGGGATGCCATCAAGATGAGCTTTGTGCAGTGGTGAGAGGGTGAGGCCATACTGGGACACCGAGAGAGAATGGGAGGCCACGCAGTAAAGACAGCATGTGTGAGCAACAGTGAAAGGGAGCAGAGAAACGGAGCTCTTAGGAACTGGGAGGTGAAGCATTCCTGAAATATTGTCAACATTAAAACACTGTGTATGCTGTTGAGAATAATGCAGAGAGGGCAGCGTTTTAAAAATTTTTTTAAGCTTTTTATTTTGAAATACTTTCAATCTTACAGGACATTATAAAATAACACAAACCCCCCATACAGAGAATTCCAACATGACCTAATATCCTCAGATATCCCATCCCACCGCCAGTGTTAACATTTTCTCACATCTGCCGTATCATTCTATCTATCCATCTGTCTACTATTTATCAATTCATTTTCTGAACACTTGGTGTAGGTTGTACACATCATGCTCTCTGAACACGTAACACTGCCATGTATATTTCCCAAGATCAAGATATTCACTTATGTATACACATTAAATTCAGTGATCAAGTTCAAGAACTTTTAACATTGATATAAAGCTTAGTGTACTTTTTTTTTTTTTTTTAACATGTCCCAATAATATCCTTTGGAACTTTCCCTTTGTCAGATCCCATCCAGGATCATGCATTTTTAACTGTCACTGTCTCTTTGGTTGCTCATTCTCTCCCACACACCTCAACTGTGGGAACATACATAAAAAAACATCAACTTTAATGAGTACCCTCACCACCCTCCACTACTAGAACTTTTCCTGCAACCCAAACAGAAACTCTACACCTACTATGTATTAACTCCCAGTTCCCCCTGCCCCAGCCCCTGGCAACTTGTACTCCAATTTCTGTGAACATGCATATTCTGATATTTTCTTTGTAGATACCATGGGGCTTAAATTTAACTTGCTAAATCTCTAACAATCTGGTCTGCTTTGACACCAACATAATTTAGTCTACACAAACTATGTCCCTATCCCCTCCATCCCCCACCTTTATGTAGTTCTTGTCACAAATGACATATTTATACATTATGAATCCCAAACCACTGACTTATTATATTTTATGCATTTGCCCTTTAGGTCCTATAGGAAGAAATAGGTGGAGTTACAAACCCAAAATACAACAGTAGTGACATCTAAATTTACCCATCACAATCTTTACCAGAAATCTTTATTTTTTCATGATCTGTTGTGTATTTTCCTCTCCTTTCAACATGCAGAACTCTCTTGAGCATTTCTTGTAGGGCGGGTCTCATGGTGATGAAGTCCCTCAGCTTTTGTTTATACGGAAATGTCTTCATTTCTTCCTTATTTTTGAAAGGTCATGTGCTGGTTTGAATCTGTTATGTACCCCATAAAAAGCCATTTCTTTTAATGCAGTCATGTGGGGGCAGGCATATTGTGGGTTGGATCTTTTGATTAGGTTGTTTCCATGGAGATGTGACCCACCCAATTGAGCGTGGGCCTTTTGATTCCATTACTTCCATGGTGGTGTGACCCTGCCCATTCCAGGTGGGTCTTAGTTTACTGGCTTCCTCTGTGAAAGGATAAAAGGCAGAGGCATTCTGAAGAGAGCTGAAAGGCAACACAGACCCAGACATTTGGAGATGCTAAGATATGCAGCCCCGAGTTTGCCCTGGAGGAGCTAAGGAGGACCTCCAGATGCTCAAAGAGAAGTGCCCTGGGAGAACAAGCAAGGATGCACAGGAGCTGAGAGAGAAAAGCTAAGAGAGAAACCTAGAAACATTTTGGAGAAAGCCATTTTGAATCCAGAACCCAGGAGCAAAGGACCAGCAGATGCCAGCCATGTGCCTTCCCAGCTGACAGAGGTGTTCTGGATGTCATCAGCCTTTTTTCAGTGAAGGTATCCTCTTGTTGATACCTTAGTTTGGACACTTTTATGGCCTTAGAACTGTAAATTCGTAACCTACTAAACCCCCTTTATAAAGCCAATCCATTTCTGGTATTTGGCACAATGGCAGCATTAGCAAACCAGAACAGACAGTTTTGCCAGATATAGAATTCTTGGTTGGCAGTTTTTTGCTTTCAGCACTTTGTCATTCCACTGCTTTCTTGCCTCTCTGTAGCTTCCAAAGAGAAATCAACACTTTATCTTATTGAAGTCCCCTGTACATAATACATTGTTTCTCCCTTGCAGCTTTCAGAATTCTCGATCTTTGGCATTCAACGATCTGATTATAATATGCCATGGTGTGGGTCTATTTGGGATTTCCCTGTTTGGAGATCATTGAGCATCCTGAATGTGTAAATTCATGTCATCTGTATTCTCTCTGCCCCTTTCTCTCTCTCTTTTCCTTCTGCGACTCCAACAGTGAGGACACTGGTACACCTGATGGTGTCCCACAGGTTCCTCAGGCTCTGTTCTTTATTCTTTCTTCCTTCTGCTCCTCAGACTGTATGATTTCCATTGTCTTCAAGTTCACTGATTCTTTCTTCTGCCAGCTCCAAACTGCTGGCTGTTGAACCCTTCTGGGGAACTTTAAATTTCTGTTCCTGTGCTCTTCAGCTCCATGTTGTTCCTTTTCATAATTTCCAACTACTGATATTTTTTCTGTTCATGTATCATTTTCCTCATTTCCTTTAATTCTTGGTCGCTCTCTGAGCATAATTAGGGCAATGTAAAAAATATACATTTATCTTTTTCTGCAATGCACCAGGTCTGGTCCTCATGGATGGTTTCTAATGCTTTTTTGTCTTTGGTCTGGGCCGTCATTTCGTTTTTTCTGTTTTCTCGTCTTTTCTTGAAATGTGGACTCTCTGTTACTTTAACACGTTGTTGCTGGAATTTAGACTCTGAGACATCTGTTCCTTAAGTTTGTATCCAGCTAGTATTACAACACAGCTTTCCTTGAATGCCAGGAGCTAACAAAAAAAGAAAGAAAAAAAGAAAACACCTTTCCCAGCCTTTGCAGATTAACCTGTGTGTGCTCTCCTTCAGGGTTTGTTCACACAATGTTTCTAGAGGGTAGCTCCAGGCCCAGCCTAGGGGCCTCCCTGGTCCTTTCTGCACACGCTTTGTATCTTGGGCATGTGTGTGGCCCCACAAATTCCCCCATTTACATGGATATGAATGTCCCCTTCTCCAAAGGAAAGTTTCCTCACCATCCTGGCCTTGCACTGTGTCCTCAAGCCTGCAACCCCTTGCCCCAGGCAGCATGACTTGACCACTAACAGAGTGTCCTGTAGGAGAGCTTGATGAGCCACCTTCCACACACAGGACAGGTCCTGGGATGGGAGCCTCAGGCACCAGCAGGCAGACTGGGCCCTACACACATACTCCCAGTGTGTGCACAAGGCTCCCTCCAGAACCACGGGGTGTGTGGGTGGCTCTGCACTGAGCTGGTGAGGGGTGAGAGAGGAGCCAGCCAGGGCACCAGGAGAGCCACCGCTTTTAAGTGGCCTTTTTCTTGAATCCGTGCTCGCCCTGTTACTGCAGTCCCATAACTGCTTCCTGGAACACTGAGAAAGATGTTTCTGCCAGTTCTTGCTGGTTGCCCAAAGCCCTGAAACACCTCACTCCACCCTCCTGATTGGTGTGGGAGGGCAGAGGTTGTTGATTTAGTAAGATGAAGTAACTCGGAGAAAAGTCTCCGAGGAGGTGAGAGCCCAGGATCCTGAGCACAAAGGCAGGGGACGGCCAGCACAGGAGGAACTCTGTCAACAATGCAAGAGGAGAAGGGGCACAGGAGATGGGTGTGATATTTTAGGACAGGAAAATGAGGATGAGTCTGGAAGCTTCTATTTTTCAATGAATTATGACAGTCACTCCTAGTGAGGGGCAGCAGAAAGGGCAAAGCTAAGTTTCACAAAGAAAGACTGACCACTCAGGTAAAGACTGTGATTATGGATGTAAGGTAAAGCCCATCAGCCCACGTGTGTGATTTTTCCCAATGAACTTCTACCTGCTCAAGTACAGGCACGGCAAAAGAAAAGGGAAAGTTCCACCAGAGGAGAGCACTGCCCGGCAAATACCTTTTCTCTCAGAAGGCCTTTCACAGGGGCTCACGTGCGCTATCTAAGGTTATACTTATGCCAAGTCACAAGAGCTCAAAATGCCAACTATGAGGTACGGCCCATATCTAAGTGCCATGCTGATGTCTTACCACGTACAAATTCCTTTTGGCTTGATCCTCACGATCGTGCTGTCAGCACGTTCTGCCGGTCGTCTGTCTACTGGCCACCTCAGTTTGGCCCTGGCTTGTTCTTCCTTCGATATTAGCACATTTTCTAAAAACCTCTCAGTGAGATATACAAAAGTATTGCAATGATCACTGCACAGAAAACTGTTTAACATTTTATTTGAGAAAACCAGGTAAAAAGCAAAATTCATTTTTTCAAGAAAATAAAGTCATTCACTAATGGTAAGGTGTCAATCTTTTCTTGCAATACAATAAATTATGTAAATTTAAGCTACTGATTTATGTCACTTAATATTCCGTCTTTTATATATCACACATACTCACTGAAGGGTAAAAACTAAAAATACAAATTTATACCAACACAGATGAGATATAGTCATTCTTATTCCAAAATAACTACACTAGTATAAGCAAGTATGAACTGCAGACAGATAAATGGCCATGTTCTAGAAATGCTAATTTATGTCATATAGTAGACAATTTACTACAAATACTAATTTTATGTTGCTATTTTTCAAAGTATTTAAAATCCGTCCATTTTTTACCTTGTGCCTCAATTTTCTCATTTATAGTTTAGGGGCTTATTATCTCTTTTGAGAGGCTAACCAAAAATGAAGACGTGCTGTCCCAGCAACCCTAACAGGAAGGAGCTTCTCAAGCGCACTGAGGCCGATGCTGACAAACAGGTGGTTGTGGCTCTCGGGGCAGTTCTAACGTCAGGCCGCACTGCCTGCCAGGACCGCCCCTCCAGCAGTGCCTCCCGCTTGCGCAGGACACTGGACTTGGGGTCTGTGTTGTGTGGCAACTGCGTATCTTCAACCACGGAAGGACGGACACACAGTACAGGACGCACACCCTGGGAGGCCCGGAGCCTAGTCCAGGGAGAACCGGAGTAGAGTCTCTACTCAGGTAACCTCTCTCTCTTTCACTCTTGGCTGAGGGTGTATTTAAAACTGCATAAAAACACGAGTAGTTAATATATGTTCTGTGTGCTAAAGTAAAACAGGGAGATTCATAGTCTGTACTTCGAAAGCACAATCTGCCACTTTCATCTTTTCTCACAACCCTTTTAGGGGCAGAGACATAGGCCAGGTTAAGAAAAGTGACTACATGTGCCTACTCATGCTAACAACTAGCAAGAAAGCAAAGGAACTGGGTAAAGAGACATTTTATCGGGTCACATCCTGAATGCCACTAATTAGTAAGTTTAGACAAGTCTTCTATGTGCCATAAATTTAGAACTAGTCTAGTAAAATAACCCTCCTCTCCTGACCACCTTTTCCCATGCACACGTCTCCAGAGCAGAGGGAATGGCGGAGCTCCGGGGCGGACAGCGGAGCAGAGATATCCCGACCCCAAGGCCGCACAGCGTGGACTGGGCTCAGCACACGTCATCCATGCACATGTTACTGCGACCAAAAGTTGCAAAAAGCAAAAAGTACTGGAACCTACCATCTTAGGACAAAGAGAGTCCTAACTATCAAATTTTAAAGTAAAGACTAACAGCCTAAAACACAAGAAACCCTCCAGTGTGTCAGGGGCAACGTGCTGCGCCAACAACTGGTCGGACCCTCAGGAGAGCAGCGCCCGCACCTGCTGCGGCGACCGATGCAGGATGCTCTCCGGGTCCCGGTACTCGCCGACGGGATCTGTCACGGCCGCATACACCTCGCTGTAGGCTCTGCAGACCAGTTCTGTGGACTGCTTCACGATCTGCTCCCTGGTGGCAACAAGCGTATGAGCACATGGTCAGAAAAGGCTCACAGATAACATAAGAAATGTTAACACCTGAATCAATATATTTCATTCCCTTAACTATCACACATACCATTTAAAAATCACTGCACAACTATGAAAGTACCTTGTGTCTTGGCTTTGCGATAAAAATATTTTTATACTTACTAACTTATTTGTTAAATTCTTCTTCCTCAGTATGCCTTCCGCTCGTGGTCATGCCCCTAGGCCACAGCATCTGCTAACCTAGAAACAGATGCTGTGACCCACCATCAAGGTTCTCATTTTGCAAAAGCAACTGATCATTCATTAACCTTAAAGAAAGATGCTTACAAATATTCTAATTTATCAACAAATCTCTCCCCAAAACTTACAATAAACTGTCCTTTCACTGACAGCTCCTTCACTAACAAGACTATCTCCAAATCCCCCTTCATCTCTTTATTTATATCATCAGGATAAAATCACGGGACACTTGCCTACAACAAATCATGGCACTCTCACAAATATACATTCCTACAAAAGCACATGAAAGATAACAGAAATAGACTTGTGACAGTTTTAAAGATTATCCAGCTGGTAAAAGTGCTGGGCCCCCTGCACCTGCACCAGCTCCCCGCGTCACCCCCAGCCGCTCAAACCACTCATGTACTACTGGACCTAGCCAAGAGACATGAAAACTGTTTTTCCACTTCTTGCACCAAGTACACTGGCAGCCTGCCTCTCAAGCCCACCCACAAGCCCACCTTCCCCTTCACGGCACCTGCTCAGGCCCCTGTGACCCACCCAGCTGGCCTTCCAGATGCCACTGCAACCATCACAGGCATGGCAGGTTTCTCTCCCTTATGTGGGATCTCAAAGACCTTCAGGGGCTTCCTTTGGTTCCAGAGGCATCAACCCTCCTCAGTCCATCATTCAAAAGCAGTAAAAAAAAACAAATGCGTCCTATTTCACTACCCCAGCGCGACTCCCTACAGTTCTCTCCATTGTGCTCACACTGCCCACAGGTCCCCTGGCCACTCGCCTCTGTTCCTTTGGAATGACTCTCACATCCATCTTTAAGTATCCTTAGGTCTCAGCAGAAATGGTCTCTCAACTTCAAAATACCACTCTCATCAGTAGACAGAGCATCCAGACAGAGCATCAACAAGGAAGGAGAGAACTTGAACCAGAGAAATGAACCAGACCTCACAGGCACTGACAGAACACCGCAGGTTAGATCAAAACTGGCTACTATCCCACAGCGCAATGAGAACCACAACCTCCACAGATACAACCTACAAGTTACCAAGCAACTACACAGAGTTTGGGACCTTTAATCAATAGTAAACAGAGATCAAATGAAAAAGCATTCCCCTAAATATAGTACAACTGCACTTCAGCATGACACTAGAAGACGTGTTCTCCCATACACCTCTGGCCGTATTCTCAAGTTTTGGAAAAATTTCCTTAATAGCTCTTAAACTTAGAAAACAGCTTTCCTAGTTTATTACACATCAAAATATTAAAAATATTAAAAATAACATGTAGAAAACCATATAGAAAAATTGAAGGGGAGAAAAACCAGCTTGTTACATCATTTTACAAAACGCGACATTTTTCAGTTACTCGTGCTTCAGGATCCCATACACTGGGAAATGCAACTTGTCTGGTCAAAAATGCCACAGAGCTCTTCCACTCCATTAATTTAAAAAATCTTAATAAAGATGAATGCACAACTAAATGGGGATGACGTCCTTATTTTAAAATATGTTCACAGAAATAACTGTATTTTAATACATATTTAAAGTAGTGCACTGTGATAAGAAATGAACCTCTTACTTCCAGAGAACCACTGAGCTTGTCACTAATCAGTGCTTTAGGATTCTGGTTGCCATAACAACATGACACAACTTTTATCATTACCATAAACCCAGCATCTCTAAAAACAGCCATTTCAGCATTCAGGTTCTGTGGTCACTAAAACAGCTTTATTACAGCACCACAGCTAAGAGAGCAATCGAATGTGCCACAGGAGAAAAAAGGTGTTAAAAGGTGAAGCCTGAAAAACTAGAAAGATGATAATACACTTACAAATAACACACTGGCTGAGCAATTCTCCTTTGTCTTCCCTTCATCACAACAGAAACATCAGAAACGCCACCATGGGCGAGGCCAGTGGGCTTCTGCTTCCCTGGAGCACCCTGGCTGAGACAGGAGATCTTGCCGGCCGCTGGGGAGGGCTACTTCAATTACGGATTCCAGAATGGGGAAAGAGCCACAGGACTAGGTCCTGGGGACCCACTAGGAGACAGACCGAGCCCAAACTCCACTCCCACCTGAGCTCCAAACGCTTTTACTCTGCCTGAGAGCCCACAATGGCATTCTTGGGGTCTCTTAAAATTCATGTTGGCTCAGAGGCAGGTCCGGTAAGGCCCCAAAGCCTGCCCCAAATTTCTGCAGAGCACAGCCACCCTGGTGGAGGGTCCCTTTGGGGCTGGGAGGAAGATAACAGCACACATTTTTGGCAGCATAGCAGGGTCCTTCCCAAGGGAAGGTCCTCCATTCACGGCCCTGGGGTCTGTTAACTGGCTCAGGTCTGGCATCCGACGTAGAGACTGTGGCTCTCTTCAGACTCTATTCACTAGACCCAGAAGTGAGGATTAGGAGGCTGCCCGTTGACGCCTCTTCTAGGTCCCCCAGGATCCACCAGCCAATGCCATAGGCATCTGTGGGCCAGACTGAGCCAGACCCAGCTCGTCTGTTGATTCAGTGCTGCCCCTTGTCCTTTCCTTTCCTAAACCCACTGCATTGGCTTGAACCCCCAAGATGAGTGTACAGCAGCAAGTGTGAATTTCTTAAACTTCAAAGAAAATGTTTCTAATGTTTCATCATGAGGTATGATATTTGCTATAATTTCTTTCTAGTTCTAATGCACACTTGCTGCTGCACACTCATCTTGGAGTGCCCAGAACCTGAAACGCTGAAATGCTGAAATGGCTATTTTTAGAAATGCTGGGTTTATGGTAATGATAAAAGTTGTGTCATGCTGTTATGGCAACCAGAATCCTAAAGAACTGATTAATGACATGCTCAGTGATATGAAATCCCCAGAAGCAGCAAGTACACAGTGACACAAGGTAGAATAGTTTACCAGGGTTAAGCGGAGAGTGGGAGGGGAGCTTCTGCTATAAAGGGCACTAATTCGTGATCTCTTCATGTATTTATTTGCCATTTGGATTTCCTCTGTGAACTGTCCGAACATACAGTGCCAACTTTTCTATTATTTCTTATTGATTTGTAGGATCTTTTTATACATTAAGGATAATATATTAAGGATAATTTGATATATATTTTTCAAGTCTTCTTCCACCTCTTTGTTTAAATTTTAATTTTGTTTAACTTGTGTTTTTCTGTACAAAAATTTAACATGTTATGTAGTAAAATATGTCAATTTTTTTTCCTTTATGGCAATTGGGTTTCTTGCTATCCTTTTAAAACTCATAAAAAATTTCCCCCAATACAAAATGAAAAGAATAATGGTATGTTTTATATTCAGTGAGGCTCCAACTGAACATTTAAATATTAAATATTGAGAGATATGGTTAAATTAAAAAAAAAACAAAACTGCAAGTTTGGTTATTAAATAATTTAAGAAACACACCCAAACTATTGGAGCCATTATATAACAGCATTTCTCTTATGATTAGGTCCTTATATTTCTGATTTTGAGAAATAACACCTTTACAGATATATTTTAGGAAAACAGAATATAAAAAGTCAGGAAAAAAAACTAAACTCATTACTCTAACCCCTCGGCAGATGGAGCACCTTCCTGGCTTCTCCCACGGAGGGGCAGCAGTCCATCCCGCTTGCTGCCAATTCTAACTGAAACCAAATTCTTCAACACGCTGGACCAAACACTGCCAGCCTGCGCTGCCTGTCACTCTAGACCTGTCCTACGGATCAAAAGAACACAGCCTCTTTTTAAATCTTTGAGGAGTTTCCCTCAAGTTTGACAGTTCTTTCTTCCCTGCACTACTGTGACATAAATTTTTGGTCACATGTCTAACTTTTCAGCAGACTATGTGCTCCTAACAACACAATAATTGTCTTTTAAACCTTAACTCCCAGTGTGTGGTACATAGAATGCACTTCATACAAAGCTGGTGAAACCAGGAAGAGAAAAATAACTTATAAAAAATGTTGCCTAATTTCCTACCTTAAGACAATGTTAATACGTCAATTTTTTTTTACATCAAGGAGGTCACATGATTTCTTGGTTTCTTCTAATAATAATATTCTAATATTTAATATATGGTCCTTTGTCTCAAATATACCCCTAATAACTATATGACATTGAATAATTTTATAATTTATCTATGGAAAATATTTAGTTCCAAAGTCCATAAAATGTTTTATCTGCATTGCACAATGGATATCTTGATCTTCTTTCTTCCACGACATATCATGCCTAATTCTGACAGTAAGAGTTAGGTACTATGGCTCCACAGCTCAAATTCTATTAGGCGTAATTTAGAGCAATACTGTGTTAAGTGGAGAGTTTGCCCTACACAGAGGCAAGGGTGCAGTCAGATTTCGGCAGCATCTACACTGTGACTCGGGCAGGAAGAAGAGGCTGGCAGAGAGTGTGCATTTAGGAGCCCCTTCGGACGGGGGTACTGCATTCCTTGAGGGTGCTGAAGCAGAAGAAAGCTCTTCAGTGGCAAATCTAGTCTTGAAAATAATTTTTCCCCAGGAAATTTACTTGGTATTTAAAAATATGTGAACTTTTACCAACTATTTGGAACTGAAAATACTTACTTCACTGTGGCACTTAGAAGGAAGTTTAGCTGTGGCAGTAATAAGTTGTCTGGGGCTGACAGGTAACGATCAAACTGAACCTAAATGGAACAGAGAAACGCAAAACAAAGTACTTTCACTTGGTGACAAACATCGCCAACACTACCATCTCTTTTAAAGGTTATGTCTTAGGGGGAAACACAACATATTCTAAATAACTAGTTTTTTGTGTTTAAATGACTTTTCCTTGGATAGCCTAAGTAAAAAGCTCTGAAAACTGTCACCTTTTTAATACAGTCATTAGTAGCAATACCTACTTTTAAAACCCCAAATCCAAACCATTCATTTAAAACTGCCTCAGAGCTTCTGAGTAAAGTCGCAAGGTTTCGAGTGCACCTGACTTTCCTGCGCCTGCTGCACTCATCCACTCATCCGCTCACTCGCTCACCAGCAAGTACGTACCAAGCACCCACCATGGGAGGCACTGGCTTAGGCCATGGGAGTGTAATGGGGAGCAAAAGAACTACAGAGCTAGCTGCGTAGAGCTCATGGCCTGCGGAGAGCTGTATTAAACAAATAAAAATATAAATAAATACGCAATTACAAATGGTGTTAACTGCTCTGGAGGAAGAAACCAAGGCAGTGTGAAAGCACCCACAGGCGCCACAACCGGACTGTGGGTTCAGCCAAGGCCTCGCTGAGGAAAGGCAGCTGAGGGGAGTGAGCAGAGCAGCACGACTGACGGAGGGACGTGGTTTCACGGTCCAAGCGCTGAGGTGGGAAGAGAACAATCAGAGAGGCCTGCAAGCTTTTATAAAGATTTTAGGTTTTACCATAAAAGCATTAGGAAACCTCTGAAGTTAAGTAGGTGAAGATGACTTAAGAAGTTAAACCTGGCTACAGAAAGGATGGAACGTAGGCGTAGTCAAGCAGAGGTGCAAGGAGGCCAAACGAGGGCACAACTGCAGCCTTGGACCATGGAGGCAGGAACAGCGGACACAAGTGGGCAAATGTGGGAAAGTCAGAAAGTAAGATCGTCATGACATGGTAACAGAGAGGATAAAGGGACTGACTTCCAGGTACTGGGTCCGTGTAAATCAATTCATGGCATCATTAGAATACATTCCTCATTATTTAATTTTGTAGGACAAGTCACTTCAATTTTTTTAACATGCTGTCTAACTCAAACTGGCCTTTGACCTAATTACTCTATACTAGAAAGCTTTATTTTATTTTCTCATTTGTTTTTGTTTTGTTTTTTTGCTTTTCTCTTGCTCAAGGGAAGGTGCTACTTCAATGGACTGTGATGGCACAAATCAGAGGGGAGAAAAAGGGAGCAGACACACATTTACTGAGCCTAGCCGTACTAGGTAAGCAAGAGAAAGCACAAATAAAGGGAAGGAAAAGTCAAAATGATTAATGACAGAACAGGAACAGACAGGGTTTAGAAGTCAAAACAGAACAGGAAGAGGAAAGAAAAGAGAAGAGACAGGAGGAAGACAATGAAAAGGAATAGAGGGGTGTATGCATTTGTTTTTAGATTTTTATTGATGCTTCATGTACCAATTTTAAGTGCACAACTTGGTAAGTCCTGACAAACGTAGACAGCCACGCAACCACGACCTTTAGAGGGTGCCTTGATCCCCTGCTGTCCCCGGCAGGCGCTGACCTCCTGTGGGCCCTACTGCTCGGGATTTCCTGGAGCACACGCAGGCAATCACATGGTCTAGAGCACTTTTGTGTCCAGCTCCACGAGGCAAAAAATCACACGAATCAGGGGTCCCTCTTATTTCTGAGAACGAGTCTGGTGCACGATGCACTCACTAGTGAAGGGCGTTTGGATTTTTTTACTGTTTGGCTCATGCTGGCACACACATTCTTGCACCGGCCCTGAGGTGGCCATGTGTCCCCATCGTGGGGCTTACACACTGTGAGGGGATTACTGCGGTGAATGGTGAACACAGAACCTTATAGGAACAGCTGTTCTGGGGGTGGCAGGAGGGACGGGAGAACCACACCTCTTCTCCCACGGGGACGCCCACGGGCTGCGTCCTGCCGGCTGACACCTGCTGCCCACTGGTGCCAGGAGCCACTGGACTTGGGCTCACAAATCTTGGGAAAGGAAACATAAGGAGGTAATCTCAGGCCCTCAGTTTCACAGACCGTTTCTTACTGTGGATTGCTGGTCTTCTGAAGTGAGTTGAGCAGGCTACAACATAAAAGCAGCACAGTTTACAGAAAGACTAAGGGCTTTGGAGTTGGAAGAATTGGATTTAAATTCCAGTCCTCTTAAATACTACCTCTGAAGCACTGGACCAGTTTCTTTGTTCTGCTTTTCTCCTGAACAGGTTTATGGAGATATAATTCACAAACCATAAAGTCCACACAATTAAAGTATACAATTCAAGCATTTTTGTTACATTCAGACTTGTGCAATCACCACCACAATTTAATGTTAGAACATTTCCTCACCCAAGAAAGGAACCTTGCAACCATTAGCAGTCACTCCATGGCAAAGCCTCCTGTCTCTATGGATTTGCCCAGGCCGGACAGTTCACATACATGGGATCATATGATCCGTGCATCCTCTGTGGCCGGCTTCCTTCACTGAGCCTGTTTTCGAGGGTCGTCCCTGTTGCAGCATGTGGCTTCCAAATCTTTCTCCCCTTCTGTAGGTTGACTTTTACGTTCTTGATAAGGTCCTTTGATGCACAGAAGTTTTTAATTTTGAAGCAGTGCCATTATCTATTTTTCTTCTGTTGCTTCTGAAGATGTTTCCCTACATTTTCTTCTATGAGTTTAATAGTTTTGTCTTTTTATTAGATCTTTGGTCCATTCTGAGTTAATTTTTATATATAGTGTGAAAATAAAAGGTCCACCTTTTATTCTTTCAAATATGGACCTCCAGTTTTCCCAGCACCAGCTGAAGAGACTGTTCTTTCCGGATTGAGGGGATGTGGCACCTTTGTCAAAAATAAACTGGCCATACCTGTGAGGGTTTATTTCTGGACTCTCAATTCAATTCCACTGGTTTATATGTCTGTGCATGCACAAGTACCTTTCTGTTTTGATTAATATGGCTGTGTAACAGATTTTAAAGTAGGAAAATGGAGTCCTCCAATTTTGTTATTCTTTTCCAGATGGTTTTGGCTAATTGGGGTCCTTAGCCTTCCATATGAATTTGATGGTTGGCTTTTCCATTTCTGCAAAGGCAGCTGTTGGAATTTTGATTGAGATTGCATTTCATCTATAAACCACTTTTGGTAAAACTGACATCTTAACAACATTTAGTCCTCCAATCTATGAATACAGAATTTATTGTACCATTTTGAGTTCCCTTTCATTTCTTTCTGTGTACATTTGTCATAAATTTTCCTTGTGGTTACCATGGGACTTAAATTTAATATCCTAAATCTGTAGCAATCACATTTGATTTGATACCAGCTTAACTTCAATAGTGCACTGAGCTTCTTCTATCAATTCTAAGGTGCGTTTTCTTGATTTGGGGCCCACCCTGCTCAACCAGTTTCAGAGCTCAACCATTTTTGCTAGTTGTTCAAAGATCTGTGGGGGACGGACCCAGGGGTGTCCTGCAGCACCGTCTTGGTCAGCTGGAATCTCACTGTCTTTTACTTTGCATTTCCTTATCGACTAAGGAAAGATGTTTGAGCATCTTTTCACGTGCTTACTGACCACTTTATCTTCTTTGGAGAAACATCAACTCAAATCCTTTCCCCATTTTTTAATTGGGTTGTCTTCTTATACTGAGTTGTAAGAGTTTGTAATATATTCTGGATTCAAGTCCCTTATCAGATAAATGACATGCGAATATTTTCTCCCATTCCGTGGACTGTCTTTTCTGGGCTAGTTTTTAAACCTCTCAGGTTTTTCATTATAAAGCAGGAAAAGTACCCTCAAACTCATCAGGAGAGAATTAAATGGTTAGTGATAAAACCTGCCTGAAACTACCTGGCACAGGGCAGATGACTAACGAATGCTGCTTCCATCCCCCTCTCTCCCGTCTGGCATTTACTAATGGAAACAATATTCCGAGTGAACTGGATACCGGCTGCTTTATCAGACTGACCAGGGTTCAGAGCTCTTCAACAATGCCAACCCTGAAACTCCAGAACGTTTGCTGGTTGAACGGTGTCCAGAATTGCTTCATGCTGGAAGGGGGACTGAAGGTCATTCTCCCAGCTCTGTGAGATGACAGACAGAAAAGCTCTGCCAACAGCCACCCTAGGGAGGCGTGTGCCAGCCACGCCCCGTGGCAAGAGGTCAGCACAGCAGGTAAGGCCCTGTGGTAGGGTGGGGCTGCTGGGAGATGAAAGAGTGGCACAGGACACACAGAGGATGCCCCATACACGCTAGCACCTGCTGGAAACGGGGGCCAATGCAGAAAGGGGTCCTCCCTTGAAAAGAAGGTAATAAACTGAAGGTTCCCTGGGTCGCACACTCAGAGAGTAACTGTTGTTTTAAGACCATCGCAGGAAGAAGCCACGAACCTAAAACCAGAGATCACAGCAGTAAGTCTGTAATAATATGTAACCTGACTTGTTCATGTTTGTTACTCTTGTCTGTCCACGAGGGTAGAACTCTGAAAAGGAAGAAAGCTTCTGAACTTGTCTTTGGGAGCTTGAGCAAGGAAGAGACTGAGGTGAGAACGCTTCCCAATTCCTAAGTTTTAGAGGAAGGGAATAGAGTGGTTGGTGTAAATTTTAAAACGGAACAGAATAAAAGGTCTTTTAACGAAGAAAGAGTAAAAATAATATTGGAACTTAACTGAAAGGCCCAAGTGGTGCCAACAGTATTTTTCATATTCTTTAAACATCAAAAATTGATAGATGCACCATTAGTAGAAAAAGACGTAAATGAGCAATAAAATAAGCCTGCTCCTACAACATCCTCAAGGTATGCTAATAAAGGCCTGTTTCATGACCAAGAGCACACCCGCCTCCGGTGTGGACGCGCTGCCCAGCCATGCAGCTCCAACAGGCTCCGAAGATGCCCAGCTGCGGGTACACTATGAGTTCACAGAGCACCAATAAACTGTGATTTTAAACTTTTCCTGTTGAATAACTGAATGTGCTTATGGGCAGCGGCAGGAGGGACTCTGCATCTACTAAAAGTGTTTTTATGCAAGTCTATGTCTTAATGTGTAAGCATCTTCCAACCTTGGTTTCATTTCTGAAAAGTGATTTAGGTGAAGGAAGGTAGTCAGTTTACAAGGTGACAGGAGCTCTGTGGGGACACGCCAGCTCCCAGGAGTGGGTGCATGACAGGAGAACAACACAAGGGGAAAGGACGAGACCTCCAAGGAACGGGGCAATTCCTGGAGCACACCCCGTGGTCCTACCTCCTTAGAAACAGGGACGCACAGCTCCTCAGTCATCATTATGGGGCCTATGAAAACTCCACACGAGATAAAAGTTATCACCCAGGACAAAGTAATAGCAATGCTCCCCAGCAAACCTAAATTGAAAGTTTATTTACTTACCATGGCAGCCTTCAGGGCCGCAGAATCCAGGTTTGGCAAATGTGCTAAAGGGCCCTAAAAAAGAGCAAGAGGCAACATTACAAGAGGGTATATACATTTCTGTTCAATTAAGTGGAATGAACCATTAGTGGACTTCCCCAATTTGGAAATCCATTTAGTTTATTTCCAAACAATTCAAGCGTCGATTTAATGCCACAAGAGAAAGGGCCTTTACATGCTCAGTAATACTTGCTGGAGGAAGGAAGAGGCAAAGACTGTTCACCACGGAAACACCACGACACTTCAGTTTGACTCGTGAGCAAGATAAAGGTGGCAGCTGAGTAAGATGCCAGCGAGACGTGGAGTCCTGCAGAGTTTCACTTTGCTAACTTTAGAAAGGCAGAACAGGTTCCCACTGGTAGAAATTTGCTTACTACCACTGCAAAAGGAAAAAAATCAGAACTATCAGTTTTTGAGAGCATCAGTCAAGAGGTCCTGGGTTATAAGACACACGTGGCCAACTTCTCCGTGTCATTCAAGAGATCGCTGCTTTTCAAAGAGGAAAGCTGACTCAGCTTTCAAAGGCTCCCACCACTCCCTTCTCTGTCTACTGGAGTTCTGCATTTTACCAAGATGCTAGGCTGGCCCTGGAAGTCATTACCTTTCCCAAGTAACAGACCACAATTCACTAAATTAAAAGGGGATGAATACTTTTACCCATCAGATTAAATGGCAGCAATTTAGGACACCAGTATGAATATCCTTCGCATATTTTATAATGCTAATTTTTGGATATTTTCTTTTTTTTTTTATTAAGATTAATTCACACTCCATGCAATCATACAAAGTATACAATTGTCCACATTACCATCATATAGTTGTTAATTCATCACCCAGATCTATTTTTTGAACATTTTCCTTGTACCAGAAAAAGTGAAAATAAGAATAAAAAAGTAAGAGTAAAAAAAGAACACCCAAATTGTCCCCCACCTCCCGCCCTATTTTTCCTTTAGTTTTTTGCCCCCATTTTTCTACTCATCCATCCATACACTGGATAAAGGGAGTGCGATCCACAAGGTTTTCACAAACACACTGTCACCCCTTGTAAGCTACATTGTTATACAATCATCTTCAAGAGTCAGGCTACTGGGTTATAGTTTGATAGTTTCAGGTATTTACTACTAGCTATTCCAATACACTAAAACCTAAAAAGGGTTACCTATATAGTACATAAGAATGTCCACCACAGTGATCTCTCAACTCCATTTGAAACCGTTCAGCCACTGAAATTTTATTTTCATTTCATTCCCCTTTCGGTCAAGAAGATGTTGGTCTCCATCTCCCAAGGCCGGGTCCAGATCCTCCCCAGGAGACATATTCCGCCTTGCCAGGGTGATTTACACCCCTGGGTGTCAGATCCCACCTAGGGGGGAGGGCAGTGACTTCACTAGCCAAGCTGGCTTAGCTAGAGAGAGAGGCCACATCTGAGCAATGAAGAGGGATTCAGGGGGACACTCTTAGGCACAATTATAAGCAGGCCTAGCCTCTCCTGTGCAATAACAGGCTTCTTAAGGGCAAGTCCCATGATATGGGGCTCAGTACATCAAACCGCCAGTCCTCAATGTTTGTGAGAACATCAGCAACCATTCCCCAGCTCCTCAGGGGGGCTCTGCATATTTTTTTTCATTGTTGTTTTTTTCTCTATTAACTTTATCAAAAAATTTAAAAAAAGACAATAAAAAAACATTTCAAATAAAACCAAAACAAAGGAATAAGAAAAACAGACAACCTAAGATAACTATATTTTTGTGAACTTGTTCCTACCATACCCACCAGAAATACCAAACCAGTCATTACTGAGCATTCCCAGAATGTTAAATTTACCCATGATAACTTATCGTTCCCCCTTCACTAATTGCTATCTATCTCTAGGTCCCCTACATTCTACATTATAAACCATTTATTTTACATTTTTCAGGTTCAAATTAGTGGTAACATAATATTGCTCCTTTTGTGCCTGGCTTATTCCGCTCAGCATTATGTCTTCAACGTTCATCCACGTTGTGATGTTTCACAACCTTGTTCCTTCTTACTGCCACATACTATTCCATCCTGTGTATATACCACATTTTATTTATTCACTCAACTGTTGAAGGACATTTGGGTTGTTTCCATCTCTTGCCAATTGTGAAGATTGCTGCTATGAACATTGGTGTGCAGGTATCTGTTCGTGTCACTGCTTTCAGATTTTCTGGGTGTATACTGAGAAGTACCATTGCTGGATCGAAGGGTAACCCTATATCTACTTTTCTAAGGAATGCCAGACTGTTTTCCAGAGTGGCTGAACCATTATACAGTTCCACCAACAATGAATAAGAGTTCCAATTTCTCCACATCCTCTCTAGCATTTGTAGTTTCCTGTTTATTTAATGGCAGCCATTCTAACCGGTGTGAGATGGTATCTCACTGTGGTCTTAATTTGCATCTCCCTAACAGCTAGAAAAGCTGAACATTTTTTTCATGTGTTTTTTTGTCCATTTATATTTCCTCTTCAGAGAACTGTCCTTTCATATCTTTTGCCAATTTTATAATTCGGCTGCCTGTAGTATTGTCGTTGAGTTGTAGAATTTCTTTATATCTGCAAGGAATCAGTCTTTTGTCAGATACATAGTTTCCAAAAATTTCTTCCCATTGAGTTGGCTGCCTCTTCACCTTTTTGACAATTCCTTTAAGGTACAGAAATCTAAGTTTGAGGAGTTCCCATTTATCTAATTTTTCTTTTGTTGCTTGTGCTTTGGGTGTAATGTCTAGGAAGTGACCACCTAATACAAGGTCTTGAAGATGTTTCCCTACATTATCTTCTAGGAGTTTTATGGTACTGTCTTATGTTGAGGTCTTTAACCCATTTTGAGTTAATTTTTGTGTAGGGAGTGAGGTGGGGGTCCTCTTTCATTCTTTTGGATATGGATATCCAGCTCTCCCAGCCCCATTTGTTGAACAGACTGTTAGGTCCCAGTTCAGTGGTTTTGGGGGCCTTATCAAAGATCAGTCGGCCATAGATCTGGGGGTCTATCTCCGAATTCTCAACTCTATTCCATTGATCAACATGTCTATCTTTGTGCCAGTACCATGCTGTTCTGACAACTGTGGCTTTATAATAAGCTTCAAAGTCAGGGAGTGTAAGTCCTCCCGCTTCATTTTTCTTTTTTAGAATGATTTTAGCAATTCAAGGCATCGTCCCTTTCCAAATAAATTTGATAACTAGCTTTTCCAAGTCTGCAAAGTAGGTTGTTGGAATTTTGATTGGGATTGCACTGAATTTGTAGATGAGTTTGCATAGAATTGACATCTTAATGACATTTAGCCTTCATATTCATGAACATGGAATATTTTTCCATCTATTTAGGTCGCTTTATATTTCTTTTAGTAAAGTTATGTAGTTTTCTTTTATACGTCTTTTACATCTTTGGTTAAGTTTATTCCTAGGTACTTGATTTTTGTAGTTGCTATTGAAAATGGTATCTTTTTCTTGAGTGTCTCTTCAGTTCGGTCATTTCTAGTACATAGGAACATTACTAACTTATGTGCCGTAATCTTGTATCCCACTACTTTGCTAAATTTGTTTATTAGCTCTAGTAGCTGTATCATTGATCTCTCAGGGCTTTCCAGATATAAAATCATATCATGTACAAATAATGACAGTTTTACTTCTTCCTTTCCAATTTGGATGCCTTTTATTTCTTTGTCTTGCCAGACTACCCTGGCTAGCACTTCCAGCACAGTGTTGAATAAAAGTGGTGACAGCGGGCATCCTTGTCTTGTTCCTGATCTTAGAGGGAAGGCTTTCAGTCTCTCACCATTGAGTACTATGTAGGCTGTGGGTTTTTCATATATGCTCTTTATCATACTGAGGAAGTTTCCTTCAACTCCTACCTTTTGAAGTGTTTTTATCAAGGAGGGAGGTTGGATTTTGTCAAACGCTTTTTCAGCGTCTATTGAGATGATCATTTGATTTTTCTCTTTTGATTTGTTAATGTGTTGTATTACATGGATTGATTTTCTTATGTTGAACCATCCTTGCATGCCTGGAATGAACCCCACCTGGTCATGGTGTATGATTTTTCTAATGTATCTTTGGATTCGATTTGCAAGTATTTTGTTGAGAATTTTTGTATCTATATTAGTTAGGGAGATAGGCCTGTAGTTTTCCTTTTTTGTAGCATCTTTACATGTTTTTGGTATTAGAGTGATGTTCGCTTCATAAAATGTGTTAGGTAGTGTTCCATTTTCTTCAATGTTTTGAAAGAGTTTAAGTAAGATTGGTGTCAGTTCTTTTTGGAAAGTTTGGTAGAATTCCCCTGTGAAGCCATCTGGCCCTGGGCATTTAGTTTTTTGATGACTGACTGGATCTCTTTGGCTGTGATTGGTTGGTCGAGGTCTTCTATGTCTTCTCTGGTCAGTCTAGGCTGTTCGTATGTTTGAGGAAACTGTCCATTTCCTCTATATTATCCAGTTCGTTGGCATACAGTTGTTCATAGTATCCTCTTATAACTTTTTAAATTTCTTCAGAATCCGCAGTAACGTTGCCTCTCTTGTTCATTATTTTGTTTATTTGGGTCTTCTCTCTTTTTGAAATTTTTTCAGTCTAGCTAGGGGCTTGTCAATCTTGTTGATCTCAAAGAATCAACTTTTGGTGTTATTTATTCTCTTTATTGTGTGTTTGTTCTCTGTGTCATTTACTTCTGCTTTAATCCTTGTTGTTTCTTTTCTTTTACTTGGTCTAGGATTAGTTTGCTGCTCATTTTCTAGCTTCTTCAGTTGCTCCATTAGTTCATTGATTTTAGCTCTTTCTTCCTTTTTAATGTATGCATTTAGAGCTATAAATTTCCCCCTCATTACTGCTTTTGATGCATCCCATAGGTTTTGATGTGCTGTGTTCTCATTTTCATTCGTGTCTAAATATTTAGCAATTTCTCTTGCTATTTCTTCTTTAACCCACTGATTGTTTAGGAGTGTGTTGTTTAACCTCCAGGTATTTTTTAATTTTCTAAGTCTCTGATGGTTATTGGCTTCTAATTGTATTCCATTGTGATCAGAGAATGTGCTTTGAATAATTTCCATTTTTTTAAATTTATTGAGGCTTGTTTTATGTTCCAGCATATCATCTATTCTGGAGAAAGTTCCGTGAGCACTAGAGAAGAATGTGTATCCTGGTGATTTGGGATGTAATGTTCTATACATGTCTGTTAATTCAAGTTCATTTATCAGATTGTTTCGGTTTTCAGTTTCCTTACTGGTCTTCTGTCTGGTTGATCTATCTATACAAGAGAGTGATGTATTGAAGTCTCCCACAATTATTGTAGAAACATCAATTGCTTCCTTTAGTTTTGCCAATGTCTGTCTCATGTATTTTGGGGCATTGATTGGGTGCATAAACACTTGTGATTGTTTTTTCTTCTTGTTGAATTGTTCCTTTTATTAGTATGTAGTGGCCTTCTTTGTCTCTCTTAACATCCTTGCATTTAAAGTCTATTTTATCTGAGATTAATATTGCTATTTCTGCTTTCTTTTGGCTGTAACTTGCATGAAATATTTTTTCCATCCTTTCACTTTCAATTTCTTTGTGTCCCTGTGTCTAAGATGAGTCTCTTGTATGCAACATATTGATGGTTCATATTTTTTAATCCATTCTGCCCATCTGTATCTTTTAATTGGGGAGTTTAATCCATTTACATTCCGTGTTATTACTGTGAAGGCATTTCTTGAATCAGCCATCTTATCCTTTGGTTTATGTTTGTCAGATATATTTTTCTTCTCTTTTAATGTCCTTTAACATACCCTTACTGAATCTCTTTAGTTCCGAACCTTTTTCCATACGTCTCTCTTCCTTCTTTGTTTCACTGTCAGTAGGGCTCCCTTTAGTATATCAAGTAGGGCAGGTCTCTTGTTAGCAAATTCTCTCAGCATTTGTTTGTCTGTGAAAAATTAAACCTCTCCCTCACATTTGAAGGAGAGCTTTGCTGGATAAAGACTTCTTGGTTGGAGATTTTTCTCTCTCAGAATTTTAAATATGTCATGCCACTGCCTTCTTGCCTCCATGGTGGCTGCTGAGTAGTCACTACTTAGTCTTATGTTGTTTCCTTTGCATGTGGTGAATTGCTTTTCTTTTGCTGCTTTCAGAACTTGCTCCTTTGGTTCAGCATTTGACAATATGATCAGAATATGTCTCGCAGTGGGTTTATTTGGATTTATTCTGTTTGGAGTTCACTGGGCATCTAAGATTTACGTACTTAAGTTGCTTAGAAAGTTTGGGAAAAATTTCTTTGAATACCCTTCCTAGACCCTTACCCTTCTCTTCGCCTTCTGGAATACCAATGATTATTATATTTGTGCACTTTATGTTGTCCATCATATCCCTGAGACCCATTTCGATTTTTTCCCCATTCTTTCTTTTGTTTTTTCACTTTCCATTCTGTCCTCTTCGAGCTTGCTGATTCGCTGCTCAGCTTCCTCTAATCTATTACTGTGAGTATCCAGAATCTTTTAAATTTGATTGACAGTTTTTTATTTCCAAAAGATTGTCTATTTTTTTTTACTCTTGCAAATTCTTCTTTATGCTCTTCTAGGGTCTTCTTCATGTCCTTTATATCTTGTGCCATGATCTCGTTGTTTGTCCTTAGTTCTTTAACTGCTACAAGTACTGTGTCTCCTCTTATCTTTTGATTTGGGTGTTTGGGTTATCTATATCTTCTGGTTTCTTCATCTGCTTTAAAATTTTTCTGTTGTTTTTGGCCTCTTGGCATTTGCTTATCTTGCTAGGGTTGTTTTAGGATATGTAGGCTTATCTGAACAACTATCTCTAATTTGTCAGATTTACAGCTTGGTGGAGTGCACTTTCTCTGAGTCACCAGCAGGTGGCGCCCAGGAGCCATCTATTCCCCTCAAGCCAGTTCTCCCCAACTTTGTCTTTGTGGTGAGTGGGGGTCCGTATCTTGTTGGGGTCCAATCAATGCATCAAATTTCCATGTATAGTTGGTGCTGCCTACCCTGAATGTGGTTAGGAAGAGAGAGTGGCTTTCACAATCAAAACTTGCAGGTGTTCCTGAAGACTTAAAGCTGTTGCAGGAGTCCAAACCTTCAGTTCAGTCTTGCCACAGTTTGTCTCTGCCGTGGACCCTCATGTCCGTGGCATTGGTGTAGGGCCCCTGGGACTTCTGTACAGGTCCCTCTTCCAAGCCGTGCCTTCCTAGGGCCTCCGCTGAGGGAAGACTGTGCTACGTCACAGGTGCGCGCAGACCCCAAGGGAAGCTCTGGGCCGCAGCACTGTGCAAGGGTGTTCCCAACCCGCTGAGAAGATGGCCATGTGGGGCATGGTAATTTCCCCCTTTTGTGGACCTCCACCTTCCTAGCCCCGGGACAATGAGCTGCAGGTGTGTGAAAGGCTATCGTCCACGCCAGATACTAAAGCGTGCCCACAGGTTGTGGGAAGCACTTCCTGCCATGCTGCCCTGCGTGGCTCTCACTGCCGGATCCGCGGCCACTTTTGGGTTTTTAAACTAATCCGTCTCCAAGCACCAACCCCTGGCTTCTCCCAACCACGGCGTGGCTGCCACTTCTCCAGCAGGCACACTCACTTGTTTCAGAACACAGACCCTTGGTTTCACCAAGTACACAGTCCCTGTGGATTTAGCAGACCTTGTCCAGCTGGTGCATGGCTGGAAATGGTATTCTGGAGCACTTTCTCTTTTATTTAGTGTTTTTCATGAAGACCTTTTTTGCCCTGTCTCTCCTAATCCGCTGTCTTCCTAGCCCGCTGGATATTTTCATTCCTTTTAACCAAAGCCACCCGCAGTAAGGAGAGCTGATAATTCTGGGCACAGTACCATAAGTCAGGCAGTCATCCATGAACTGTACATGTGTCACCCCCCCTTGGTCTTCCGAGCAACCCATGACACAGACGCTACCAGTTCCACCAGCCCAACGACGAGGACAAGGCGACAAAGTCACTTTCCCAGCATCACATAGCTATTAGCAGCGGAACTGGGGTTACAGTGCCAAGTCTGGCTCCAGAATCCACATGCTAAGCCAGTTCATTTACTGAGGGACATCCATGTGCTTACCTGTTCAGGTTTATGCTGCTGCACGGTGTTATAGATGTAACTCAAGCCTGCTCTAGTTAAAACGTAGGATGCTTGCTCATTTATAAGTGTGTCCAAATGTGCTTCAATCTAAAACAGAACACAATAGAAAGAAAAAAATTCCAAAGAGGAAAAGGACTGATGAGAGTAGGGATAGACTACCCTGGATTTGTCCCTTTGTGTGACACAGACTGTGGCAAAAGGACTGCTTCTGTTCAAAGGCTGCTTCTTCTCCCAAGGACAAAGTCCTCCCAACAGGGAGAGGAAGTCCGCTTTAAAAGATGATTACCAAGAGGATTCCAGCACTAGACACTAGACACCAGCCACCCGCCCCCCCTCAAAAAAGAGTTGCTTTCATCTCTTAAAAGCTGGTAATAAGCAAAACAACAAAATAAAACCCACTAGCAACAGCAACAATATTAAACACAATCCTTAGAAAGAATCTGGGGGCAACGAGGGCCTGATTCGTCCCTTCCCTGACTGAATGAACAGCACAGGCCACAGGGACACACCTGGAAGGAACCTCACTGGGCTGGGGAGAAAGCAGGCCTGTGACACCCAGGGCTGAGGCCCAGAAGAGCACAGCCAAAAGCTGCAGGGCAGGCACTGCCCCCAGAGACCTGGCTAGCAGGTAGGAATGGCACAGGCTCACCTGCGCAGGGCAACCTTTGGGAAGCCTCCTAAGCTAAGGGGGCAACGCTGCAGATGGGGTCGCCCCTGGGGGCCTGAAGCACCCCCTGGTGGGAGGATGCTCGCTCCTCCCCTGCGTTTATCAGCACAGCCTGGAGCCGCCTCCTACCCTCACACCGTGGGGCAAGCGTGCTCGCCAGCAGACCTCACCCTGCATGCTGCAGTACCTGTCACCATGTGAATGCTGCTAGGACCTGAGCAGCTCCAGGGGTGCACCCCACCCCTCCCATAAAGAAAATTACAGCTTATTTAAAAGATGTCTTTGTAACCTAAGAGGAAACCAATCCGTATAACCAAAACAAGAATCTTCTAAGGCAACACTATTGGAAAACACACAGTACTTTAGTATATTTTCAAGGGAATGCCCAAGGAAGCACAGTGACAGCCTACAGAAAATTTTCTGAAAATCAAAAAAAACAAGATCTGCAGACGTGAACATTTACTGAAGTGAGAAAGAGAAGGGTTATTGCGAGAGACCATTACCAAATTAACGGTCTGAAGGAAAAACAGAAAAAAAGTAAAAAGAGGAAACATCACTGAAGTGTACTTAAAGTGAGGAGAGTTAGAAATAAATTAAGGACAGATCCAGGAGCTGTAATGGGCTCAGGACAGGAGCTTCAAAATACAGCGTCCATGTGCGTCTCCGTGTCAGGGCGGTCAGCAGGAGGATCACAAGCAGGCTGGACCAGGGCGCGTCCTCTCAGGACGGCCCTGCGAGGTGAGTGTCGGCGGAGGCTGGAGAGAGGGGCCCCGGGTGCCTGAGGGCAGAGCAACTGGGAAAAATGTGGACACACATGGAAAGTCCAGCTGACAAATCCAGCTGGGGCTGGGGAACAAGCAAGGAAATCAAGAACCTGAAGAAATAACATATATACAAAGAACTCTGTATCTGGCAGAAAACAGTCACAGAACATTTCAGAAAAGGAGATAATTGGTGACAAAACAAATTGATAAGCACATGACATATATGAACATCTTGGGAAGAGATCTGGACAAATGGCAGCAAGTTTAGGACTGAATTAGTGATAAATACAGCAAAACTCAAGAAAATGAAAAGAAAATTATTAGCTCCTTGGAAAACAAAAAAGTTATGCAAGAAAAAAATTAACCCCACTTTAGCTTCATGGCTCAGCCCTCAAGAGTGTTGCCATAGTCGTAATAATTTAAACTAGTATCAGTGTAATTAAAAATTACATTGGGAGGATGGAAAGGTCTAAACATACACATTTCTGGGGAGTGAGGAGTGAGCGGGAAGGTGGGAGAGGAGGTAGACAAAACGAAATCTTCATCATCCGCAGTGAAAATTCAATAGATCAGACTCAAAGTAAAAAACATACATACAGAACAATACAAACAAGCATGTAAAGTTACAGACTTAAACACCAAAAAAGGTAATTAAAAAGTTTAAAGATGTTGTCCTTCAGAAGGAGAAATGCTGGAAGGGGCTAGTGTACTGTTTTTCACTACTATGGAATAATTTAACTTTAATACAGGTAACTGATACATTTCTTTTAAAAGAAGGAAAGAGAAAATTGAAAATATCATCAATTTAGATGTATCAAAATTCATTCCTCAGAAAAACCCAAAACTTAACAAATTCTTACTATACACAAGCCAAATTGTTTATATACTTGTGATAACAGGCACATGCAAAAGTTGCTGCTGTTTTTTTTTTCAACTTTTTATCTACCATTTAGTCATTATTTCAAAATGGAACCCACGTATCTGGTAGATTTTACAAATGCCTTTGTTTTAGCCTTCTTACAAACCCTACATGATACCACTTGGCTTAAAGGACTGGAGTGATTGGTATAACCAAGTGCAATGTTTTGCCTAACACTAATTTACACGTAGATAAAAATATGTCTGTCCCCTGTAACACCTTCTGTACTAGCTCCACAGCTTGAGAAATACAGCATATTATTCACAGTTTGGAAACTGAAAGCTGTATACAGATTCCTCAGAAAAGCTTCATTCTACCATCACATCCAGCATCTTAGCCACTACATACCCTAGCTTTTCCAAAGATGAAAACCAAAACATTGAATAGGTAGGTGGGTACAAGAGCTAGCTGGTGGTGGACAGACAGACTGAAATGCAAACTTATGTGTGTGCGGGTATATACAGTGTTCCACCAGAATATATCAAGGGATTCACACAGATAAAGTGAAAATTAGGTTCAGGCCTGTAGCTGAAAACTATCATAGGAAAGGAAAAGATTCCATCAAGTAAGTAATCATTTTATAGCAACATTTACCTGGAACTGCAGCATTTCCAGACGTCTGTCGGTGAATTCAAACAGAGCCAATGTTGTCTTCATCATATACAGCGAGTTGACCATGAAAGTGGCCATGTCAGCAGAACCTAAGTTGCTGGCTGAGACAGTGCACATCTGGAGGAGAGGGTCCAGGGCACAGGATAAAACCTACAAGGGACAACAAAACTAAATTCACTCTTCACATCCCAATCGGTTCACACTCCTGGGCTAACGACACTTCAGAATTGATGCCAAACTAATTAGAAGGGAGCCAACTTAAAGAAGCACACAGGAAAAAGATTCAATGGTGTAAGAACCATAATAGTTTAAAAAGTAGGCAACTCTGAATACTTTTTAAATTAAAGAGAACTGGCTTAATATTCGAAGGAAAAATTAACAATAAGAAAGGGATTGTTGAAACGTGTTACAAAGCGTCAGGAGAAATTGAACAGAACGTGCAACAGTGTGGCAAAATGCAATCACTAGAAATGAATTTTCGACATACCTGCACAAAATCAGCTTGGCGAGCATCTAGTGGCACGACTGAGGAATCGTGAGACGCCAGAACCTCACGCAATAGTGTGAGCGTCTGGCTTAAGGCAGAACTTGGCCCAAGATCAGGCGGAGGGAGTTCAACCTAAAATACAGATTATCGCCTACGTCTGTTTTTCCACCAAATGTTAACGTACAAAATAAATGTCAGTTCATAGTAAAATAATATGAATAAAACATGCATTGGCTCATAAATTAAAAATCTGTAATTTCTCAAAAAGCTTAATTTGAATCCCACTAATCAGCAAAGAGTGACACAAAAGGTTCTTGCCAGATTATCTCAGAATTAATATACCACTCTGCACTCTCAAACGCAAAAGTGTATAAGAAAAGGTTGCCTTCATATGAACTGCAGAATTGTGTTTGGACATGTAATTAAAACGGCTGACCTGTTTTCAGCCCAAGTCATAAGACAACAGCGCACACAGCCCAGTGCTTCCCTGACGGTTGTGTGATTAAGACCTGCCAGCTACATCAGGCCACGTTAGAGCTTCCGGCTGTGTGCGTCTAGGCTCTGGTGCCCGGGCAATGCCCCCGAGATGCTTCCCGGACTGTCACTCCAAGAAGCACCCACACAGACAACCCAACATCACCATGGAGACCTTGGGCTCTGGGGTTCAGCAGAGTGAGTTCAAATCCTCGACACGCCATTTCCCAGCTGTGTGACCTCAGGAACGTCACTCAACTGCTGTGAGCGTCAGGGGGCTCCTAAGGATTAGCTGGGATTGTTGCAGCTACTGGACCCACAGCAGGCATTCTACTGCACTAGGAGAGGAGCCTGCCAACTTTTAAAGTATACTTTTCAGAGTACTTATGTTAATTGGTAGATTTTGTAAATGACACAAAATTTGGCACTTAGGTAGGTAAAAAGGTGTAAGAAGTTAAAAGTACCAGCTTTTATATTAAGAATTTTTGTGTATAAAAGCTAATGTTGGGGGGATATTGTCTTAACAAATGGTGCAGGGGCAAATGGACATCCAAATGCACAAGAATTAAACTGGGCCTCTATGTCACACCATATAAAAAATTAACTCAAACAAATCAAAGGCCTAAATGTAAGAGCTAAAAGTATTAAACTCTTAGATGAAAACATAGGAGAAAATTTCATAATCTTGCATTTGGTAGTGATTTTTTATATATGACACCAGAAGCACAGGCAACAAAACAAAAAAATAGAGAAAATGGACTTCATCAAAATTAAAACCTTCTGTGCATTAAAGGAGCTTACCAAGAAAGTAAAAAGACAATCTACAGAATGGGAGAAAATATTTGGAAATCAACTATCTGAAAAGGACTTCATATCCAGAACATACAAAGAACTCCTACAACTCAACAACAAAAAGACAAACAACCCAATATAAAAATGAGCAAAGGACTTGAACAGACTTTTATCCAGAAAAGATATGAAGTCCTGATACATGAAGCGGCACAGATGAGCCTTGAGACATCATGCTCGGTGAAGGAAGCCAGACCCCGAGGGTACTATCCGATTCCCGGCAAGTCCACAGGGACTGAAAGGAGTCAGTGGCTGCAGGGACTAGGGGATGGAGGGGTGACTGCTTAACGGGAACGGGGCTTCCTTCAGTGATGATGAAAATGTTCTGGAACTAGACAGTGGTGATGACTGCACAACATTTGAATGTAATAAAAGCCCCTGAAATCAATAGTTTAAAATGGTTAAAATGGTAAATTTAGGTAATGTGAATTTTACTTCAAAATTAAAAAAAAAAAAAGGTAACGCAAAAGTGGACTCAACAGGAATAGCAGAGTAAGGACCTCTGAAAATTCACTCCTCCATAAAAGCAGAAAGAACTGGCGTAATGACCAAAACAAACTTTTTCAGAACTCCGCAACAATCCAGGGAGCGTTTCTTCTAGAGAAGTGGCTGACCTCAGTCAAGACGACAGGCTTCATGTGGGTACCTCGCCCGAGCCCCCTGCCCTCTCTCCACCAGCGCCTCCTGACACCATCTCATCATCTGGCCGGCCTGGCAGCGCCCGGGAACGAATGCCACAGGGACCCTGCTGGGCCGGGCTGAGCCCTGGGCATTGTGTCAGCCGTGTGCACTCCCAGGGCCAGGCACGTCCCCAGGAGACACCTGAGAGGGCTCAGTGCTCGCCCCAGGCTGACTCGAGGCTCTGGAGAGCAGAACATAAGAGCCAAGGCGGCCTCGCACCCTGCCTGCCTGTGTGCCGAAGGTGTGAGCATCCCAACATGCAACATGGCCCCTCGGCAAGGCTGGGAGACACTGGTTCCACACATTTCAGGAAATCTCTGCGCAGATGTCAGACGGCCATCAGGCTAACCAAACAGAGACTCCAGCAGCAACAAGCAACAAACATACAGACTTTACAAAGCAAGGTCAAGAAAGTCGGCAAACAAAAACAACCAACAGCAACAACTAAACCTGTGGAAGAATCTCTGATTCCAGAGTTGCCAGGTTGTACTATTTAAAATGTCCAGTTTTCAACAAAACATTATGAGACAGGCACAAGAACAAGAAAATAGGGGTCCTTCACAGAAAAAAAGTAGTCAATAGAAACCGTCCAACTAGCACGTTCAGATGTTAGACTGAGCAGAAAAAGACTTTAAATCAGCTATTTAAAAATATGTCCAAAGAACTAAAGGAAAGTACATCTAACGAACTAAAGGAAAGCATGAGGATGCCTAGCCAAATAGAGAATATCAATAAAGAGACAGAAATTGTTAAAAAGTACCAAATGGAAACTCTGGAGTGGAAAAGTACTGCAGATTTGAGCTGTGGAATAATGTAAAGACAGGCTGATGGAGAGGATCATCTAAAAACAGAAAGAAAATGAAGACAAATGAACAGTGCCTCTGAGACCTATGGGGCACCACAATGGGAATCCAGGGAGGAGAGAAGAAAGGGAAAGAATATTTGAAGAAATAATGGCCAAAAAATTCTCAAGTCTGATGAAAAACGTGAATTTACAATCTAAGAAGCTCACTGAACTCCAAGTAGGATAAGCCCAAAGAGAACCATGCTGAGCTACCTCAGGATCCAACTACAGGAAGATGAGGACAGAGCACAGCGCCCTGGAAGCCCCGGGAGAGCAGTGACCATCGTGGCCAACGGTCCTCAGGAAGCGCAAAGTCACCTTCCATCAGAAACCACGGAGGCCAGAGGCAGCAGGAAAACACATTCGAAGAGCTGAAAGGGAAAAACAGAAAAAACAAAGACTGTCAACCGAGAATCCTACAGCCAGCAAAAGTGCCCTTCAAAAGTGAAGGAAAACTGAAGGTATTCTCAAAGAAACAGAAACAAAACAGAAACAAACAAAAACAAATAAACAGAAAAAAACAGGAGATGCTGACTTCGGTTCACCTGGAGGAAGACAGGGAAACTGTGACGGCAACTCCGTAGGTAAACAGGAAAGAAAGCCTAAGTGTATGTTTTGTTTGTCACTCTCTTCTTCCTCCTATCTGACTTAAAAGACAATTGTAAAAGCAATAATTATAAATCTGTACTGATGTATGCAATGTATAAATAAACTAAAGACAATGAAAATGGTACACTAGACTTTAACACAAAAGAAGAAAGTAACAGGAACAGAGGAACAAAAAGATTTAACACAAAGGAAAACAAATAGCTCAACAGCAGGCATAAATCCAACTATATTGGATTAAACAACTATAAATTAAAAGATCCAATCAAAAGGCAGAGATCATCCCACTAGATAAAAAATAACAAAATAAAAATTACCCAACTATATGCTGACTGCAAGAGACACTTTAGATTCAAAGACACAAGCAGGCTGCAAGTAAAAGGATGGAAAAAGATATTCCATGTAGACAGTAACCAAAAGAGAGCTGCAATGGCTATACTATCAACAGACAAAATAGACTTTAAGTAAAAAAAACTTACAAGAAACAAAGGAGGACACTATATATTGAAAAAAGGGTAAACTCATCAAGAAGCTATCACAATTATACACATATATACACTTAACAGGACCCAAAATAAATGAAGCATGCATTGACAGAATAAAAAGGAGAGGCAATTCTACAATAGTAGTTGGAGACTTGGATACATCACTTTCAATAATGGATAGGATACCTAGTCAGAAGACCAAAAAGGAAACAGAGGACTTGAACAACATATAAAGCAAGTAGACCTAATAGAGAGGGCACTCCACCCCAAAAAACAGCAGAACTCACGTTCCTCTCAAGTGCACATGGCTCATTCTCCGGAAAAGACCTGATCCTAGCTTACAAAACAGATCTCAATAAACTTAATCTTACAAAGTATGTTCTCCAACTACAAAGGAATAAAATTAGATATCAGTAACAGGAAAGAAGAAAATTTGGGAAATTCATTAATAGGTGGAAATGAAACAATACATCCTTAAATAGTCAATTTGTCAAAAGAAGAAACCACAACAGAAATTAGACAATAGTTTGAGATGAATGAAAATGAAAACACAGCATCCCAAAACTCATGGCATGCCGCAAAAACAGTGATTAGGGAAAAATTTACAGCTATAAATGCCTGTATTTACAGAGAGTAAAGACCTCACATCAGTAACCTAATCTTCTTTCTTAAGACATTAGAAAAAGAGCAAACTAAACCTAAAACAAACAGAAGAAAGGAAATAACAAAGGTTAGAACAGAAATAAGTGAAACAGAAAATTGAAAAGTAGAGAAAATCAGCAAAACCAAAAATAGGTTCTTTAAAATGTTCAATAAAAGGAGGCACATTACTACTGACCTCACAGAAGTAAAAAAGATTATAAGAGAATACTACGAACAGTTCTATCTCAACAAATTAGATAACCTAAATGAAATGGACAAATTCCTAGAAACACACAATTAACTTAACCTGACCAAATAAAAAAAAAATAGAAAATTTCAATAGGCCAGTAATAAGTAAAGAGACTGAATCAGTAATCAAAACAAACAGAGAAACAAAAACTGTGCACAAAGAAAAGCCCAGGACCAGATGGCTTCATGGTAAATTCAAACAAACGTTTAAAGAAGAATTAACACCAGTACATCACCAACTTAAAAAAAAAAAAAAAAAAAGGAAATCTTACCTACTATTTTACCGGACCAGTATTACCCTGATACTCAAAGTAGACAAAGACATCACAAGAAAAGACAGCAGACCAATATTCCCTACGAACACAGAGGTAAAAAATTCTCAACAAAATATTAGCAAATCAAAAGGGTGATACAACATAAAAAGTTAATGCATCAGCTTTCTGAGATGAGATGATTACCTAATACCTGACACCCAGTAAAACGAAATCACCATCAGCAACTGACAAAGGAGAGGGCCTGAGCTCGTGGGGAGCCCTAGGCCTGAGAGCCAGGGAAGGGGCAGGGACAGAAGCCGCACAGGTCCCCGGGCACCCACCCCTGGGGATCAGCACAGGGAACCACATCCAGACTGTCTGCACCCCCCCCCCCCCAAGTGTGGCGTACGGTGACCAGGCGCTCACACTTACGCAGCCTCTCCCAACTGAGGAGCACCATCAGTGCCCCTGGAGGAAATGGGGAAAGGCCTCCTCCGGACTCCTCATCCACCAGAAACCCGGCATTGATCTGGAACCCAAAGAGAACGCTCCACAGGCACGGCCTCCCTCCCGAGGGGGCGGCTGAGCCCTGGAAGGCCACTGGCCCCCACCCAGACGACGGAAAGTGGTGGGTCTCTAACAGACCGTGGACCCCTTCAGCTCAGCAGCTGCCCGCCACTGCCCCACTGGGGAACGCCTGAACGACATGATCATCCAGCTTCCCACAGAGAGAGGACAAACTCTCTCCCCAGAAACGGCAGAAAGGGAACCCAGAGCCACCCAACACCGTACCAGAGCAAATTTCACATCTGGAGGGTCACCCAGAGGGAGAAAGGTAGGAGAATAACCTGGTAACTGCAGACACACTACCGTGGGGAGTGGGTGGGGTGTGGGGGCATGCCAAAGGGTAAGGAACCAGCCAAAATGGGAAGAGATGCTTCTACAACTGTAATGTGTTTAGTTTCAAAAATTTAACTAAAATGTAAAGGTACTACAGACACACATGCATAGGTACTAACATAAATTAAACAGAAGACATTCATTCAAAAATTAGTGTGATCTATAGCTAAGTATGAATCAATAGGATTTGCCAGCAAACAGCTCCTTTTGCTCTAAGTTCATACCTGTTCCAGTAATTGACAAGTGGATTTAAAGTTTTTCAGTAGTTAAAATTATACAAGATAAATGTTAAGTGTGCAAACCAACATTTGTGAGAAATAATTTCCAAGTATTACAACTTTTTTATTTCACATACTGTTGACTTTTATTTTAAAAACTGAAAAAGCAATTTTGGCTGAAAAACAGTGATTTTTTTTTCCGACAGAACGACCTGTGTGGAATAATGTGCAATTCAAACTATTCATCTAGAACTTTAACGTACACACCAATCTCCCAGGGTTCTTGTGAAAATCCATATTCTGAGTTAGCGTCTGGGGGCTGAGTCTTCCGCATGTCAGCTAAGGGCTGAGGTGACGTCCATGCTGCTGACCCCCACACTATACGCCGAGTAGTAAAAAGAGATTCTAAGAAGTAAGCACATGCTAGAATTTAAGCTACATTTTATTTAAAGGACCTTTTAGGGTGGGTGGATGAGGCATGTTTTTAATTAATTAAAGTTAGTTGTACTGTGCAGGTACCAAATTTCAGAGAACTGGACAAATCAATTCTGACTATTTATTATTAATTTGATGTTAATTTGAGTCATTTACAGCATACCATATCCTTTTAAATTAGAACTGTACTACTGCCATAGTGAACAGAATTTTGGGGAATGTCTGTATAATGTAAATTGATGGGGCACTGTGTCTTATGCAGTACAGGTGCATATTTGCATTAGACTTTGCACACTGCTTCAAACTGCTTTGATAAGAAAAAATTATATCTTTCAATCAAATGATGCCTTGAGATTTCTGGGTTTTTTTTTTTTTTTTTTCATACTAGATACATAATTAGCTCCCAAACATGTCTTTTGAAAAGCATAGAAGACAACACACGAAAAGAGTTCATCGCTGATTATACTTTTATTTTAAAAGCTACTCTTCCTGACAATTTTACTACCCACCTAAAACTCTATTAACAAAATCTCTACTTAGGTGCTTTGCTAATGAAGAACTCTGCAGTGGTGTTTTCTGCATAAGGCTAGAAACTTTTTAGAAGAAATAAAGTGGTCTACAAGAAGGAGAATAAAAGAAGGATAAAATTAATACAAAAACATGAAACATCAGAATTTGATGAAAGAAAATTTTTGAAAGACACATGAAATGACTGTATATATAAACAACATATAAAGTTGTAAGAAGAGAATCGTATTGCAATCTCAACTTTGTGCGAGAATACCCATAAAAATGGCCCAATTCATAACTGAGAAAAACATTTCAGGGCACAGTCACAATGACAACAAAAACAATAACGATGTTACTAAATCAAGAAAGTTCCCTTCATTGCTGTGAGCACACAGAGGCTACAATATTAATCAGTCCTTAATATATTCCCGTTTTGGTTGTAATTACCTTCTTACTGCCTTTCTTCCTATTCTGTGGAAGGTTTTAATTGGAAGGTGCCATCCTCCATGTGTACACCTTCTGCTTCCCACTGTATTGTCCTACTCTCTTGCAACTTTCAGTTTAACTTTTACATGAGAACTAATAGAGGAACTTAATCTTTTCAGGGGAAAAATCACACAAAATAAATGGATAAGTATTTGGGCAAAATAAATAAGAACCTTATTTCTCAGCATGGACAAAATCTTCAGACAGATCAAAAATTTGATGTAAAAGTGAAACCTCTGAAGCACCCAAGAAAATGCATCTAAATGTAATTATTAAATAATCCATCATTTTTTCCACTGATGGATGCTAACTTTATTATATACTCAACTGTACACAGATTTTCTTGCGGGGAAGTTTCCAAGCATGGCACGTACCCAACGGAGAAATCATAAAGAAAAAAATTCAGATTTTACACACAAACATTAAAAGCTGATGTGTCAGAAAATAATACAGGTAAATTTAAAAGGCAAATGATAAACTGTAATATCTTAATGCATAAAGAGTATCACAAATTATGAAGAATAATATACAATCCAGCAGGAAAAAAAACAATTCACAATTGGTCAATAATAAACATATTTTTCAATGCTCAATCTCACTAGAAACACAGAAATCCAAATGAGAAAAACAGTAAGATATCAATTTTTGCTCATCATGTTGGCAGAGATTCTTCAAAATGCCCATTACCTGCTGCTGGCAAGGAGCAGGACCCCTGGCAGGAGGAAGGCGTTTTGAGGAAACGGGTAAAAGGAAGGTAAATAATGAGAGGCGGCTGCCAGGGCAGGGAGGACTGAAGGAGAACAGTCATTCATGACACTAGAATTTACTGAGTCCCTCAATAAACAGACAGGGAAACAATTTATTTTCACATATTGATCTTGTCACCAACTACTTTCCTAACTTCGTTTCCTGGTTCTACAGCTTTTCAGTTGATTCTCTTGAGTTTTCAAAGCAGAAGACCATATTATCCATAAGTATCCCCCTCGAATACATTGATATTTCTTATTTTTATGCAGTGCTTCTACCTTGGCCTACTGTATCATGTATGAATGACTGTAAAATAATTCTGTTTAGACAGAAACTCATATGAACATATTTAAACTTCTGATACAGAAAGAAATATGTAAAGCAGGAAAGCACAGAAGGCAGATGCTCCAGCTCCACAAATACAGGCTCCTGTCATGAAAGAATCTGTGTCATGCGTGGGGGCTGGAAGCAGACGTCCTCCAGGCTTCTCTGAGCCGAGGAGAGTGGATGCTGACCGGGTATCTGAGCTGCATTGCCACGGACGGTGCCACATGACATTACAGAAACCACACCTACTATCACTAGCCTGTTAGAGTAAAATGATAAAAATTACGTATTTCTAAGCCAGCCGTGGTGACTGTGCTGCATCCTTTAAACACCTGAGACCCCAGTAATGAGACAAAATTAGAGAAGAATTTGATCAGTGGTCCTGGCACAATCCACTGCTCAATTTAAAGTACAGCTGTAACAGGACTTTTTTAGATTTTTGCTGTTGTTTGATTGGTTTTTGTTTTCGTGGGGTTTTTCTTTTGTTTGTTTTCTATTTGTTTTAATGATTAATTAGGGTCTGTAGCTCAGAGAACACATTTCATAAGGACAGAACTGGGAATTCACAGCGTAAAAACATAAGCTATGTGGAAAAATATTTTGTAGGAGTTTTCCAATCTGTGTGTCACTTTGGTTGTGACTGGCCTTAGTTACAGGTTTCTGGTAGTAGCAACATGGAGGCAGGACTTGAGGGTCCGCCCCCTAATTACGACTCACTACACCGTTCCTAGAACACAGTCTGGAAGCCCAGGCAGGAAGCCGGCTCACAGAGGAGGGATTCAGAAGAGCATCGTTTGAACTGGAAAAAGTCACTGCCAGTGCAAAAACTGTGTAACAGCCCCTCTTTTTTTTTTCAAAGGCAACTTTATTGAGATATATTCACACACCATAGAAACCATCTGCAGTATACAATCACTGGCTCACAGCATCATCACATGGTTGTGTGTACATCCCCATGAACAATTTTAGAACATTTTCATACTCCAGAAAAGAAAAGGAAAAGAAAACCCTAATCCTCCCAAACTCCCTATCCCCATCAGTGACCCATATATTGGTAGGTACATTTGTTACCATTGATGGAAGTATTAAAATATTACTGTAATCACAATGATCTGCAATAGGTGCATCTTTTCCCACACACTCTCTACTATTAAGTCCCTGAACAGTCGTACACCTGCTTTAGCTCATGAGAGAACTTTTTATGTTTGCAGTTACTCACGGACATCATCCACCACAAGATTCACTGTGTTAGATCCCCATACTTTAACCTCCAGCTTTCCTTCTGGAGACACACATGACTCTATAAGCTCCCCTTCCCACCACACTCACACCCCATTCTCACACTAACAAGCAGCCACACCCCGCAACAGCCTGTGCACATGCAGAAGACTCACACTCACATGGCGCGAGAACTGCACTTCTGAAACGTACCTTGTCCATTAATTTACTTGCATGAAGACTCAGGCTATTGAAGAATATTTTTTTGCTCAGCAAATGCATTTCTTCAATGGTAGTCAACAAAGTGGTTGCGCTATTTCCAACGATGCCACTAAAAGCAAAGAATATTTCAGGGTGCAAAGCAGAGGCAGAGACAACTCAGTTCTTCAACCCAGAATAAAGCTTTAAAAGGTCTAAATGTAAATAAAAGTTTTTAAGTAAAATATAATCTGTGAATTGAAAACAATTACTCCCGGTTTATACATAAATGTTATTTTTGTTTGTTTGTTTGTTTTGCTTTTGAGTTAGGTTGTGAAACAATGAAAAAACTAGTATGTTTTCAATATTTCACAATCTCTTTTAGCATAACTGCAGGTTAGAACAGACATTCCTGGTATGCAAACCTGTATGTGCCAGTTTGGATGTATTATGACCCCCAAAATGCCATTATCTTTGATGCAATCTTGTGGGAGCAGACGTATTAGTGTTGATTAGATTGGCATCCTCTGACTGTTTCCATGGAGATGTGACTCAATCAACCATGAGTGAAAAGTTTGACTGGAAATTCCCATGGAGGTGTTACCCCGCCCATTCAGGTTGTGTGTTAATTGGATCACTGGAGTCATATAAAGGAATTCACAGAGGGACTCAGAGCAACTAAGAGAGACATTTTGAAGAGCAGCTGCAGCCTAGAGAGGAATGTCCTAGGAAAAAGCCATTTTGAAACCAGAACTTCGGAGCAGATGCCAGCCACGTGCCTTCCCAGCTAACAGAGGTTTTCCAGACACCATCAGCCATCCTCCAGTGAAGGTACCCGATTGTTGATGCGTTATCCTGGACACTTCATGGCCTTAAGACTGTAACTGTGTAACCAAAGAAACCCCTTTTATAAAAGCCAATCCATTTCTGGTGTTTTGCATTCTGGCAGCATTAGCAAACCAGAACACCATATTTCTATTCTTTCTCTGTTATAATAGATATATGTCCTGATTATCCAAAGAGATCTAATTTTAATTTTAAGAAAACAATTCCACCAATAGTTCTATCAAATATTTTACGCTGATGTAATAAAGCTGAAAGTTTTAAAGATAAAATATTTAAATTTCATTAACACTGGGTTTTTTTTAAACAAAACTTAAGATTATAAACTGAAACTTTATAACATAATAGAATACATTATAATACAATATAATATAATATAATACATTATAAAGTTTCTAAATTTTATACAGCTGCTTAAATAGCAATATATTTAGGCTAATTTTGAAAAACATGATACTCTGAAATAATCAATGACATTAGCATATTCTGCGATCCTCAGTTTGCTATTACAAGAATATTTCTGAGACCCTATCCAAGGAGGTTTCCTGTTTTTGCCATGTTATAAGACAAGCTTGCATATAAAATAATTCCCAATTTTATTCTTCTAACTCTTCTAATTCATTCACTGAACATGAATTTAAAATGATTTTTTAGGGGGAAAGTTTTTAGTTTATGTGAAAATATACCATAACCCAACCTTTTTCAAGAAAGTACTAGTTTCAATTTGCTTTCATTCAGCTTTCCTCCTAATTTCTGAAGGCGTAAAACCTCAATATGCCTGAAAAAAGTCAAGATTGCTGCGGATAAATAAAATGGCATTAATAAGTACCAGCAGACAGCAAGCTAAAAATAGCAAATTTTCTGATATAACACACGTGATGATATATTATAAAAGCAAATACCATGTATTACAGTAAATTCTGAAACTAACATAAATTTGAATATATTGTCATATAGTTCATGCAGACAATGCAAATTATAAGGGAAAACATATAATGCAAACAGCAAAATACAAATCCCCACCCGGGTAGCCATAATACTTATATTTAAAAATAAAGATGTGTTACAGTAAAAAACAGTATAAGCCACACACCAAAATAAGTTGGAAGGAACTCTAAACATGCCTATGTGTGTACTTAAAACAAGTATTCCTCCAAACAAGAGCATACACCAAACGAC
This sequence comes from Choloepus didactylus, assembly GCF_015220235.1. Lineage (NCBI taxonomy): Eukaryota > Metazoa > Chordata > Mammalia > Pilosa > Megalonychidae > Choloepus > Choloepus didactylus. The sequence continues at coordinate 891,359 of NC_051318.1, forward strand.
AGGAGGAAAACTGAACGAAAGCAAATTGAGACTGGTACTTTCATGAAATGGTGGAGACACCGCTTTGTAAAACTGGAGTTATGAGCTATACTCTGCAGTCACCCAGATCTAGAGCTGCTAGTGCTTACTGACATTCGCCAGGGACCGTACCTGGGCCAGGTGCTTTCAGATGCTGATGTCCCACTCCGCACTTCCATTCAACATGCATAACTTCTACTGCTTGATTTTCCAGTTCTGAGTACTGAACACACGTTTCCCCAGACAGGAAACCAGAGGAAAGTGCTCTTAGGTGACACTCTGGCACTACAACACCCCTGCTTCCCCCTCCCCAGGCTTGCGAGGATGACTGAGGCTCTGCAATGAGGACGTCAATGCTACTCAGAGGGGCCCAGGAGGGCCCTGACAGCAGGAGCAAGCAGGCCGGTGTGGAGGCCAGGCAGCAGGCAGTGAGCGGGTGCTGGGGACACAGGGTGCTGGGGACAGAGGGAGGGCTCCCAGAGGGTGTTGGAAGGGAGGTAGGGAGGAGAGCAGAGGGGTTTCTTTGATGTGCTCACCTATAAGGTGAGAAAACCTTCAGCCCACTTAAAAGTTTGGGTGTGAAATAAAGACAAGAGCATAGAAAACAAGCAAGGACAAAAACAAAGCAATTAATAATGCCAGGGAGAAAAAGTTTTACAGGAAAGAGAATCAAGTGTACGGGATTCCCGGCTGCCTGGCTCCGGTGTTCCCTTTCCTGGTTCACTCCTTACTGTCTTTTGGGGGAAGCCACCTTCCAGGAACTTTAACATACAGGGAGCAACATTTTCTGGAGTCTTGCAAGTCTGCTGACTGCTCCTCGTCACTGGCTCTCTCCCCAGTTCCCTTTGAGGGCCTCATCTCGTCTTGATGGTGCCCCTGGCTGCCCGCTTTATCTGCACCCCCTCCCCAGGTGAGCTCGCCCAGCCCCCTGGCTTCCAGCACCAGCCGCAGGCTGCACACAGCCACACCCTGAGTTCCAGCCCTGGCTTCTGGGCCGTCTGCCTACCCAACGTCTCCTCCTGTAGGCTCTTGGGCACATCGGACCTGCATAGCCACAGCCAGGGTCTGTTACTTCACCCCCTTAAACCTGCTCCTCCGCGCCAAGGCTCCCCGCCCAGGTGAACAGCACCCCTCACCCAAAGCCAGCATCCTTCCTGGACCCTCCTTTCCTCACCTCTCGCTCCATCCAATCCACACATATATCCTACTGGCTTGAACATAAAAATGTACTTTTCACCACCTCAAAGGTTATCACTAAACCAGCTCATAATTTCAGCTCAAACCACAGACTGCTTCTTAAGCACATCCCTGCCCCGTGGGCCCCCTGCACCATCAGGGCACCCAGGCCTCACAAGGCAGCCAAGCCGCTCCCCTGCTCCCAGGTCTTCCCCAACTCACTCAATATAGTCAAAATCCTTGCCAGGGCCTACAAAACGCCACAAGGTCTGCTCTCTATCTGCCTCTCTGGTTTTGTCTCCCCCTCCCCCCAGCAACTCACCCCCCTCGAACCCCTGGCCCTCCTGTGGGCCTCCGACATCTGAGCCTCTCCGAGCCCTCCGCATGCAGCAACTTCACACCCCAAAACGCCTTCAGAAGCAGCTGCAAGCTAACGTCACCCACTCAGCGCAACCACTCCCTCTAGTTCCTATTTCCTTTCACTACTCTACTTTTCCTCCACTAAAATAGCTGACACTTGTTTAATTGGTTATCTCCCCATTAGAATGTAAGCTTAGGCTCCTGAATACAGTCAATTTTTTAATTGGATAAATGAGGAAATGTGTGAACAAATAGCAAAAGTATACATTAAAAACTCTATCTAAAGATTTTGTCATCCTCAATATCATCTTCAAAGACAAAAATTATAATTCTCAGAGCCCAAAAGCCTATCACTATCTTCAAAATACAAATGATTCTATTTCTAGCAGTCTCTATGATAATAACTTCTTATCTTCAAATACGAAATTTCATGCAGTACTAAGTAGATAATTTTAAAATGGCTTTGCCACTATCTTTTCATAACCCAACATTTGCTATGTCTAGCTACTTTCCACAGCTCGTTTTTCCTAAGTACTTATCTTTCTCTTATTCTCCTAAGTCTGCAACATTATGATTGAACCTAGTTTACTTCTTCTGGGTTACAGGGAAGGTGACAACAAATCCATGTGTAAAACACTGAGCAGCGAGCCCAAGCCCCAGCCCCGACAGAGCCTTGCTTGTTAGTCTTCTCAGCTCCTCCGTGCTGTGCTGCCCTGGATGCCCTCGACCACCCGGTGCACAGGTCTGTTGGCTACAACCTCGTGGCCTCCACCCCGGCCTCCTATTCCTGACCTTGCCGCTGCATAGAAAGTAATTTTTAAATCACTTTTTAATGGAAAAATAATGGGAACTACTAAAAATACAGCTTTTGGAAGGACTGTTCTAACCGGATTACATACATACCAAATTGTATACCAAACAATACATGAAATGCAAAAATGAACTTAAATTTTGGAATCAAAGACCACATTTTAGGCAAGACAAGTGGTTCCTAATCAGATACAGCAGCTTTTATTTAGAGAAGACAGAGCTATGGTTCTGTTTCATCACTGATGGAAAACTAAATGCTATAGAAGAATTCAGGTTATCTACATCCAGAACAGAACATTCCACCCCACAGGCCTCATTTTGAGTATTTTAGTGGCCATGGAGCTCTTGCACTACTGCATGAAGACTCAACAAGTACTTCTCCAGACTTACAGTGCTGCATCCACTGTGTGTGTGAGCATGTGCACAGGTTTGCTTGGAGAAAGAAAGAGAAGAGAAAACACAGAACGCAGCTGGGATAAACGCCTGCGGGGACTCCCAGGGCATGGAGGCCCCACTAGTTACACTCAGCTGCCCACACAAGGGAAAGAGAACAAATCTTGCACTGTGTTCCAACAGAAACAAGAGAGCACATCTCTCCACTCCACTTACCTAATTGTATGGTGGTAGAATTTGAGGAGATTAGAAATTTTATATAATAAAACTGCCCCAGGTTCAGCAACTATTACTTGTTCAATTCGAACCTATTAAAACATGTGAGAGGAAATTAAACATTTCTTAAAAACACAACTTTTCTTCATTAACTATTGTTTAAAAGCATAACTATTGTTCATTAATCACATGTTACAAATACTATTAAAAATAAAGATAAAATTGTATTATTGCAGAAATCACAAAATGCCTACTAAATAAAGAAATTTCTGGGTATTAAGTCACAGGGGATAGTAAAAAAAACAGAAACATTTTACTACCCATTACCTACAGAATTTGGCTAAGACAGTTGTACAATATCAATACAATGAGATCATTTTGTGGTTTATCACTAGTATATAATGGAACTTACTTCAGTACGAAATTGCAAAAGCAGCTGCTACATCCCAAAAAGCAGATTATCAGTGACCAAATATCCAGAAAAGATGAAAGAATCCTTGTCTTTAAAACTACCATACCAAGTTTATTTTGCTAACTATTAATCAGAGGATAGGAAAGGAAACAAATTTTAAATTTGCTCCAACATGTTTGTGAAAACTTGTAAGACTACCAGGGCAAAATCAGACCTAGTCTACCATCAGCTCGATCTGCTCACGGCAACTGCTGAGAGTCTTTCTGATTAAACCGCGGCCCCTCCTGACCTCTCCCTTCCATCACACTCCCACTTCAATGCATTCACCCTCAGCCACCCTGCGCCTCTTGCTGACTGCAATGGATTCCATCTTCCTGCTTTCCCAACTAGATTCTAAACATGAACACAGACACTGTGTTTTCTGCTGCTTTTACTTCTCTGCAGCATCTGTTTAATAGATGCTGTGGAAAGTTGAACACCCTCTTCACTTAGATTTTGGCGTATGTCATAATGCCAACAAATGTCATTTGCTAAACTGAGACTGTACAGATGTGCTTGTACCAGTACATGAAAATCTCAGGTTACAGAAATTAATTTACCTTTACATGAACTGAATACAATGTGTATGCGACTAATACCTCTTTGGCATAAGGCACCAGACTGGATAGCGGCTACAGGGCTACAGGTCACTAACAGCATCTGAATTTAAAAATCCTAATTTTCCACATTACTATTTCTCTTAGGTCCAACAGCTCTCCCCCCACAGATTCCCAAAACCACCTCAGCTCCCTGGCAACCTGCCTTCTAGAATTTTCAGGCATCAAGAAAATGTTCTTCGCTTCAACTCCTTTAAGAAGACAGAAAGGAGAGGAGGGAGGAGAAGGAAAGAAAGAAAATAACAGAGGGAAGGGAGGAAGAAAGAAAGGGGAGGAAAGCGAAAAGCAACTCCCACCTCTCTTCACACACACAGGGTGTGAGAGAAAGCGGCACCCTTTCCGCTGCCAGGAGCACCACGGAGAATGGCTGATGCACCAGGTCGGCGAGGCGCGCAGAAAGGAGCACTGTCTTACACGGGCGTAAGCAGAAGCCGAGAGTCAGCAAAGAAACAGACACCAGGAAGGAGGAAATGGCAGGAGACTGAAGAAGTGGAGGCAGTAGCGGTGCTGGCCGCGGGGAGAGCTGTCTACAGAGCTCAGGCAGGGTCCCAGGGCATGCCCTGCACAGGCGCACACTCGGAGCCCGTGGCCAGGCGGAGGATGGCATGGGGTCGTGGGAGAGAAGGGCAGGGGAAGCAAGCAGAGCGGAGAAGAAAGCTGGGGGAGGGAAAACCACAGAGCCTGCGAGCGGGTGGGCACTGACGAGGGTCCCAGACCACTCAGCTCTGTGGACGCAGCTGTTTGCAGAGCCCACCATGGTTTAAAGAGGACAGGACACATATGATACTCTACAGTTTCTATTTAAAGAGTTAAAATCCAAATGCTGGCTCAGAATCTCTCAGAATTTCGAGCATTCACACAAAAGATGGATCATTTTACCCAAGGGACTTGAAAGATGAAGATTTATTATATGGATTCTGTTTGGGTTGAAGGTACCTGTGAAGTAATGGACATGGCCCCTGGCACCCTCTCCACGATCTAATTTCATCTATATGTAATTTTAAGCTCAGAGCACAGATTTCTCAAACTGGCTATAACCCTAGAGAGCTCAATGCATACACTTATAAATACTTAGTCTACTACCTATGAAGTTTACTTTATTAAGACAAAGAAACAGTTAAATACAGGGTCGAGTAAAATCAATATATGGTTTCTCAAGGATATTTTCCATTACCATTGCAACCTTCTTTTTATGCTTCTAAAAATCAAAACCACACCTGCCTCACAGGCAGTGACACTATCCTGTGTGCTGCTGTAACGGTGGATTCATGACATCGTCATTTCTCAAAAACCTCGGAACTGCACAGTGCAAGGCGTGAGCCGTAATGTTGACTGTGGACTTGAGTGATAAGATGTCAGCAGTGGTTCATGACTTGAACACACGTACCACACGAATTGCAGAGGAAACAAAACAAGGGGGCATATATTGAACTCACTGTACTGTCTGCCAAGGTTTTCTGTAAACCTTAAGCTGCGCTAAAAACTGAGTCTATAATTTTTTTTTAAATCTCCCTAGCCCTAACAAGAATTCACTCCTAAAATGAAAAAAGACTGAGTGACAGCAACTAAGCCAAAAATCCAACATCATGTATCATTAGGAAAAGATTAGCTGCTTATCAGTTAGATGGATGAAAGTGTATATTAATGAACACAGAAGCAGATCCATCACTAAGAAAAGCAATCAGAATAATTGCAAATGAATATATTAAAGCAAGGTTTCTTTTCTCTCAGCTAACGACTGAACCACTAAAAATATTTTGATAGCCAAACACAGTCACATAGGAAGAAAAGTCTTGAATAAAAGTGCAACACTGTCTGGGGCTCTCTGAAGGAAGGAAGGGTACCAGAGTCTGCTGGATCATTAAACACATCACCGTCGACTACTCCAATGTGTTACTGTGAATCCCGTAAACTAGTCACCGAAGGCATCAATAAACATGAAGCATTCATTACTGAACATGAGATACTCAGTAAACAAGGAAACATTCAAGCTCTGTCAGTTCAGAAACTAAAGGGGCTTCTCTTCATTTTGTAACGGAAGCATTTTCCCTTCTTCACCTCTCCATACCTCACAGCCACATGTCCCAAATAGTCACAGCAATGCCCTACGCTTGTTTAGCACTTTTCTGGGAAAACACATTTACGGAAGATTAAATGCGGATTTTTCTGTATGTTTTAAAACAGAGGCCGACTCCAGCATGTACTTCTTTAGCGTGGGCAACACTTTAAGCATTTTTAACATAACATTTCTCATTCAGACCAGAAGCTTTCAGGCCCACCCCATCCCTGATTCTAGAATACTGATACTTCACACAACCATTTTTTTTAAAAAAGGAAAGGCTGTAATAAGAAACATAATACCATAATTAAGGAGGGAATAAAAGATAAAGTACAATTTATTCACCAAAATGACTAGGAGTTTCACTTAACTATATGTAGTTAAAAAAAAGTATCAGAAGTACAGAATAAGAATTTTTTTATTTTCCTTTTTCTCATTTTATTTTTCCAATAATTACTAACATACAAAACAAGCAACATTTATATGATCTATTAGTGTCTAAAAATCAAACATGGTAAGTAAATATTTTATTTGGGAGAAATAAGTAAAATAATTTCTTAATACTTGGCTGTTTATTGAACATGCAACTGAGCTCTAAGATGACTGAGTTATAGGAATAATTAAATGTGCAAATATAATCAATATTCCCAAGGCATGCCCCCTGAGATTTCCTTGCCTGGGACAAAATACCCAAAAAAAAAAGAAAACCTTAGAAATGAAAGAAACTTAGTTTTAAAATTCAGTTCTTGGTGAGAACTTCTGGATTTCAATTTCGACATAAATTGAAATTAATCAACAAAGAAAAGTAAACCAATAATTGCAAATTATTCTGCAAATGTTAATAAAGGAAAATAAGATTTGCTGCAAGCCTAACTGGTACCAGGAAATGGGCACTCTCAGGTGCTCCTACATCATTTAACCCTTAGAACAACCTTCACCACAGCGAGGTATTTTCATAATCAGGTTAAACACAAGCAAAATAAGGTACAGAAGAGTTATGCAGTTTGAACAAGTTTACATGAAGTGGCAAAGTGGGAATTCTGACCCAAGTTTGACTCCAAATTCTGCTCCTTGTACTACAAATAGTATTGATAATATTAAAACTAAGCAATATTTTATCTTCGGGTCAACCATTATTTATTACTATGATAAATAAACAAAAATTTAGCATGCTTCAAGCAATAAATGGAATATGTTCCCAGTAAAACACTGTTAAGAATTCATAGTTGGCTGTTTCAACTTAATAGGCTTTCTCTCAACATAAATTACTATGGAAAAGAATATATTTTAAAAATTCAATATATGCAAACTAAAAATACTTTGAATTTTCTTTTTTAGAGAGAAAATTGTTATTTTAAAAAATTTTTATCATCCTACATTAATGTGTTAACTGGGCAAATTACTGCTTGATTTCTTTAAACTTCTAAGAATATGACAATAATTTAACTAGATACCACATAACATATAAAAGCAAAATATTTTACCTTTAGAGGCCTGCACACACCCTCAGTGATATGCCCCACAACTTCCTGAATGTTTTCTTCAACACCTAAAATTAATTATAGAATTTAATATTTTCCATATTGTATCTTGCTTTACCTGAGTCCAAGACACTAACAGTAAAGCATATGATCAACAGCATTAAGAACAAACATTTAAAGTAGCAATAACAATGTTTTATTAAGTTCAGTATCTCTGAGGACATTGTTAATTTTGTTAATACCTCAGTCCAGGAAGCCTCGCTAGTTCATCTGTTAATAAATAAATGCCAGTTTTTTGAGAAAAGAGTCTAGTACGCAGTGTGAAGCTGCATTAGCATTTCACTCCGCACACACCACATTCCAGGCAGTGGTGCTGCAGACACACAAACAACAAACATCTGCAGCCCAGTGGAGAAATGACACTTGCTAAACAGCATGTTCATCACGCACCATCTGGGCACCTGACGTTTGCTGCCTGCAACCAATGTCATTCTCAACAGATAAAGGACCTGGGCATGGAAGAGCCACCACGCCCACGTACAACCCATTTCACCTAACTCCAATCCACTCCCTTCCCGCCTCTTATACATACTTTCTGAGCCATCTTTAAAGAAATACATTCTTTTAAACTGGATAATTCAGATCACAGAATTAACATAAAAAACGCAGGCTTTGTGCCTATGCCATGCAGTTGCTGAGTCTCATCTCAGCAACAAAGAGCAAAGCTCTGTGGTTAGGTCCTGCCGCCAGCTTCAACCCTGGCCTTGCTCGTGGCTATGCTACATAGAATAACCAAGGGATACACGTCACGAAGTTTCTCTCCACTTCCTGGCAAAAACAGCACATTTTTTAACTCCTGAGTAAACCCTCAAACTCCAAACAAACACCTGAAGGCAGCCGCAGCCAAGAACACATGAGATGTGCAAACGGCAACATCAGCAATCCTCAGGTCAGTTTTCCTCTTGAAACCAAGACAGGAACGTAAGTACAGTCAGCACCAGAGAATGAAAAGGAGGGTGGGCAGCAGAAATGCAAGAATTAGCTTAATGACCATAACAAGT